>NC_137054.1:6292808-6571006 GCF_032717465.1 Coenobita brevimanus
CAAAAGATCGTAAATAACTGTGGCATATAAAAGGACTCTGCAAGAAAGCCATCGTGCTTGTTTACCCAGCAATAAAAATAGGTGTTTTGTATATATTATCCCTCCTGAACTGTTGATGTTGGCTATTGTATTTGTACGCCAATTGTTATGCCCATTTTCTTGTTATATTTGCATTGTTATTATTACCATGTCATTGTGATGTAGTGCACAGTCAGCCACAGGAAAAAATATGCTGAAAAAAATATGTACTCTTGTCCTTCTTTGGTTGATTGTAATTGGCAACAGGTCAACTTGAATTTATTTTTCTCAATCTCTATTTCCCTCTGCCTGTGACCTCCAGTCTTGTAAATGCAATGTGTGCAGGAATTTCAGATGTAAGATATCTTGCATTTGGCTCTCTTTTGTGTATTATTTCTTGCACTCTTCAGTTTCTGCTTCTCTGCATTAAAAAGAAAAATGTATTGTCCTAAATAGCACTGAGATTTTAAAACTAACAAGCATCCTTAGTTAACGACCATTTATGTCAAAGGTTGATGAGCAACTTGAGTCGTTTCCCTTCATTTATATCCAAGAATAACAATCCTTCTGAGTTTATTCCCCTCATTAAACATAGCACTTGATTCCCTTCATTTAGGTGAGAGATTAACAAGATTTTTCCCTGCATATATATGAACATTTATCGTTAATACGGCTTATGTTTGTTATATTTTTTTTCCTGTGGCTGACGATGTTTTATATATTGATGTGGGAGTGTTTTTTTGGTGTCTTTATTTCTGTTGATTTATTCTATAGTCAGTTTGCTTCACCTGACCGTTAGCTTTATGGCCAAGTGTAGTCAGACTGGAGAGTTAATTTGACTAGTAACCAAGGAGACTCATCTGTACCCCATCACCAAGGCATACTGAATTTTATCAGTGATTTAGTACTGAAGTGATAAAAGTTCCCTTGTTTTATCAGATGGAAATAAACTGACTATAGTTATATGTTGAATTGGAATTTGTTATACTGTTATCGGTGTGTGGGAAATGTGCCACGCGTTTGAAATTTTATAACTATATGAATTAGGGCGTCAGGCTATAAATAGATTGATATATAGTTAGGGAGAGATCCTAGGGTGCCCATAGACTAAACTATTTTGATATATCTCTCCCTATCACACAGTCATTTGCCATATTTTCAAGATCCTAGGGTGGCCATAGACTAAACTATTTTGATATATCTCTTCCTATCACACAGTCATTTGCCATATTTTCCTAAGCATGAGCAAGAACCAATTTGCCTGTCAGGTCTCTATCGTCTTTCAACCCAGGGCATCTCAGAAATCAGCAGTATTATGTGTTGAGCAGATAATTTTGTGCAGTATGCCTAGCCCTGGCTTCCTACGCTCCTTATGGGGTGACATAGGATTGGATGATGGCAGACGATGTTGTATAAAGTTGCAAGGTCTCCAACATGACAGCCAATGGTTGATACGTTTATAGAATTACTATCGTTATGCTGATTCTTAGGCTATGCTGTTGATATTTCTCCTTCATTGTTGCGTTTTCTTGGTCTGTGTATCGTTTGGGTGTTTGTGATGGTGTTGATGTCTGTTGGGTTGGGTTGTCGTGGTTTATGATTAGAGAGAGCAAGGATGTGTGATGTCCCCATGGTTTTGTGTGTGTGTGTGTAAGATAGTAGGATTTGAATGGTAAGTGAATGAGTGTATGAGCCATTTCATTGGACTTGCAGTTAGTTTCACTCTCTCTTGGGTTTCCTCTTTGCTTTATGGGCCCTATGCATTTTGTCCATGTGTAAAAAAAATAAATAAACAGGTTAGGAGTGACTGCTTGAAAAAGAAAAAAAAAATCGTTACGATGATTGAAAAATAATTGGTTACGAAGATGATGATGATGATGATGATTAGTCCACCTCACTAGGCATGGTACTGATAGTTGGCCCCATTAATGCTGGTTTATTCTTTGTTCTTTGCTGCCACCTCAAATATTTCTGTCATGAGAGATAGAGAGACCCTGTTGTTGTAGTGCTAAAATCATTACATGCCCCTGACCCTCCTATCACCTGTATTGGCCGTCATAACCTTCCCTTCCAGCAAATTAATTCTCATGATAAATTGAATTCCTTTGTCAGTGGATGATAAACCTATTATATCAAAATTATGCTGTTTTGAAGAATATTTGCTATGTATTAGTAAATCTTGGCTTGTAATCCCACTTGACTGACTACAGAAACCCTGGCAGCCCCAAAGGTATATGTGGAAGGATTGTCTGTTGTGGTAGTGTGGTGTGGCGTGTGGGAGGCGGCCTACACTGTGGTACATGTGGTGAGTGTTTGTAAGGTATATGTTGAAGGATTGTCTGTTGTGGTAGTGTGTTGTGGTGAGGGAGGGAGGCCTTACACTGTGGTAAATGTGAGTGTGGTGTGGTGTGGCAGGAAGCATTACACTGTGGGCATAGTGCATTGTGTGTGAGTTGTGTATTGTGTTGGCATTGAAGTAGAGAAAGATGATGATTGTGTTGAATTCAGTCTGGGTATACTCATTTCACTCTAACTTGGCACAAATTTTCATGTTTTGGTAGTTTTTTTTTTAACGTGTCCCACTAGCATAAACAAAACATTAGACCTGCATTCACTCCATAGCTTTTCATTGTGACAGGCATCATATTTTAATGGCTGTTTACTGTATTCTTACAAGTCAGCATTCATGAGAGAGCATAAGCCATTTTTAGACCAAGTTAGAGTAGTGTTTCTCTGGGTATGGTTGAGTCTGAAGGGTGGGTGTCTGGTGATGGTTTTTGAAGGTTTCTGTTGTATATCTAGGTAGTAGCTATGTACCGTCTGAAATAGTAGAAATAAAGTTTAAAAAGAAAGAAAAAAAAGTGGATGACGGCCACAGCCACTTGGCGGACTGCACTTGGGCTGCTGGACTGCACTTAGGCCAGCGGTATTGCAGATGGTCGGAGCCAGTGACCTGTACTGTGAAATTCCCTATGCTTTTCACAGCACAGTTCCTTTGGAATGGGGGCCGTTTTAAGAGGGTAGGAAAAAATGTGTATCCTTCTGAAAAATAGTGTTGGGTATAGGATGAGAATAGGTTGTAAGTACCCTTTGTAATGTAAGTTCTTATTACATGCTTTCCATAGCTGTTCTTCCAAACCAGCATCATATTTTAGTGCTTATATACTGTATTCTTACAATACAGCATCCATGAGAGAGAGCACAGGGCATTTTTAGACCAAGTGAGAGTAAAAAGAGAGAGAGAGAGAGAGAGTATAGGTTGTGTTTTTCTGGATGTGGTTATGTCTGAAGGGTGGGTGTCTCATGATGGTTTTTGAAGGCTTCTGTTTGGCTGTAGTGGCCATGTATATGTAGGTAGTTGCTATGTACCATCTGAAGTAGAGAAAGAAAATATGTATCCTTGTGAATTGTAGTGTTGGGTCTAGGATGAGAATATCTATCTGTCTGTCTGCCAGCTGCCATAATCCCATATGGGGGGGCCATTTGACTTTTATTTATGGGGAGGGGCACTAGCCCTTCACCAACCCATTTGTTGACACATAGGGAGCACATATGGTTTGAATATATAGTTACCACCCAGCATTGTAAACAGTTTCTTGGCTTATAGATTTTTTAAAAGTACTTTCTGTAATGCAAGTTTTTATTAATTGCCTTCCATAGCTCTTCTTCATAACCAGCTTCGTATTTTAGTGTTTATATACTATGCTTACAACCCAGCATCCATGAGAGAGGCGATACATTTGTGGCCGGCATCTGGTAATAGATAGATAGATAGATCCATGAGAGAGAGCACAAGGCATTTTTAGACAAAGAGTAAAGAGAGGGTGAGAGAGAGTAGGTGTATTGGTGTTTCTCTGGGTAGGGTTGTTTGTGAAGGGTGGGTGTCTGGTGATGGTTTGTGAAGGGTCCTGTTTGGCTGCAGATTTGTGGATGTCTGTAGTGGCCTTGTGTGTATAGGTAGCTAGGTACAGTGTGAAATGATAAAAATAGAGTACTATATATATATATATATATTTATAAAAAAAGCTGTGTACACTCTGAAATAAAGTACTGGAATAAAAAATAAAAAATAAGAGGTTGACGGCCACAGCCATCGGCGGACTGCGACAAGTGCAGGTGGTCGGAGCCGATGACCTGTACTGTGATATTCCATGTATTTTCACAGCACAGTTCCTTCTGAATGGGGGCCGTTTTAGGGGCGAGAAATAAAATATTGACTCTATCTTGTGAAATGTAGTGCTGGCGTGCAGTGTTATAGGCTTTGAATGGCTGTAGTGGCTAGGTAGGCAGTATGTACAGGATAAATTATTAACAGAAAAAAAAGGAAATAAGAAAAAAAGGAGGAGAAATAGAAATGGTTGCACCTTTTATTTGGATTTAGGTAACTTTCTAATTTGGGGCAGTGGTCAAGTAATAGGTCTAGTACAACGTCCTTGGTGGTTTGAATGGCCCTAATGCTTTTATGTTCCTCTGACAAAGTGGGGCCAGACTGGAGGGTCAGTTGAACTAGTAATCAAGGAGACTCATTCCTGTCTCAGTACTAAAAATTTCACTGTTTCATGGGATTAGTTATTATGAAGAGGTACATAGTGAGGCTGGGGGGAGGAGGCAGCCTTATAACTCTGTGTGGAGGTCTTGTTGGTTTGTGGTGGTGGTTTATGTGTTCGTGTTTTTCTGCATTGAGAGTCCCCTTGTTGTCCTATGTCTGTGTGTTTAGCCACGAGGGATTTTTGGCACTGAGAACACCAGCTGGTATTGTAGTGGTGTTGGTCTGGAATAGGAAAGTCCTGGAGTTGATAATTTTGAAGCACTTATGTAGGGAGAAATATGTGAGGTAGTCAGGATTCCAGGGGCTTAAATGGTCAGTGAGTGAGCATCTGGTCCTTTTCACTGGACATGGCCTGGTTATATCAGTGCCACCACCTGAAGGTGTCTGCCCTGCACCGCAATTTTATAAGAATTGGGTGCGTAAGGTGAGGAGTGTGAATTTCGGGGGTAGGGTTGTGAGGCAGACTGGAAATAAAATATGAGACAAGGTCATAGGGTGGCTGGCAGAGATTGAGCAGCATAGACAGCCACCATTAGGTGACTATGGCCAATGAATGCATGTTGGAGCCTTCATGAATAGTACGATACAAATGATATAAAAATACTGAACTGTTTCTACAGGCCCATCATGTACACCTCAGTATATATATGCATAGCTTTGAAATACTGTATATATAAACACATCATCTGAGATCTAGTGGCACATTTTCCACACAGTTAAAAACAGAATATGTGTAAATTGTGAGTTTTGTTTGTGTATAATGCCAGCAGTAAGTAATTCCTCATTTAATAATTGATATATATTCCCGTAAGTTGCTGATTGCGTGAAGTTAGGGTCGGGTCCCAGCAAGAGGGACTTTTTCTCCAGCATTTAAGGATCATATGCAAGACAGAACTAACTAGCAAGATTTATTGGTGTTAAATTTAAAAAAATTATATTTTTAGATGAATTAACATTGATCTTTCACAGCACACCTTTGAGATTAATTAAGAAGTTTGTGAAAAGTGTATTTTTGAGTGACATTAAGAGACTGTGCTTAGTGAAAGTATCTTAAATGAGGAATTACTGATAGGGGTTTGCCAGTAAATTATTATTATTATTATTATTTGACCCACAAGCAGTTTTTGAAGCCTAAGCTAATGATACCCCTTGCTGGCATTAATATTACAAAGGAAAACAAAGTTGAGTGTTTATTCTCTGTGTGTTTTAGTACTTCATATAGTTAAGTATTGTATTAGGCTTCCTCTTCTCCTCCTCGTTGTTCTTCTCTTCCTTCCTCTTCCTCCCTGTATTGTATTAGGCTTCCTCTTCCCCTCCTCATTCTTCTCCTTCCTCCTCCTCCTCATTCTTTTGTTCCTTCCTCCTCCTCCTCCTCATTCTTTTCTTCCTTCCTCCTCCTCCCTCATTCTTTTCTTTCTTCCTCCTCCTCCCTCATTCTTTTCTTCCTTCCTCCTCCTCCTCCTCATTCTTTTCTTCCTTCCTCCTCCTCCTCCTCCTCATTCTTTTCTTCCTTCCTCCTCCTCCTCCTCTTCCTTCCTCCTCCTCCTCCTCTTCCTTCCTCCTCCTCCTCCTCTTCCTTCCTCCTCCTCCTCCTCTTCCTTCCTCCTCCTCCTCCTCCTCTTCCTTCCTCCTCCTCCTCCTCCTCCTCCTCCTCATTCTTTTCTTTTCTTCCTCCTCCTCCTCCCCTTTTTGTATTAGGCTTCCTCTCCTCCTCTTATTGTATTAGGCCTCCTCTTCTCCTCGTTCTTCTCTGCCTTTTCTTCTTTCCTCTTCCTCCCCTCTTTCTTCCTCTTCCTAACCTCACCACCCTGCAACCCACCCTACCACCCCCACCCTTGCTGTTCCTGTCATCCTTGTCCTGTCGTTCCATCCCTGTTCTGTCAGCCATGTCCTTTCCTTCCATCCCTGTTCTGTCAACCATGTCCTGTCCTGCCACCCCTGTCCTGCCATCACTTACCTGCCCTGCACCCTTGCACTTTCCTTCCCTCCCCTCCCCCCTTGCACTTTCCTTCCCTCCCCTACACCCTTGTAATATGCAGCCATGCCCTCCCCTACACCCTTGTAATATGCAGCCATGCCCTCCCCTACACCCTTGCAATATGCAGCCATGCCCTGCCTTGCCTTGCCACCCCTGTCCTGCCCTCCCCTCCTTGCTACCCCTGTCCTGCCCTCCCCTCCTTGCTACCCCTGTCCTGCCCTCCCCTCCTTGCTACCCCTGTCCTGCCCTCCCCTCCTTGCTACCCCTGTCCTGCCCTCCCCTCCTTGCTGTTCTTGCCTAGGGTGTCCTGCCTTTCCATCTCTTGCTGTATCCTGCTTGTCTTACCTTGCTATGACCTGCTCTGTTGTGCCCTTCCATCATCTGTGCTATGTCATGCTTTGTGCCCTGCCACCCATGCACTGTCATCTGCACTCTTGCTGTGCCCTGCCATCCTTGGCCTCCTTGCTATTCTTACCCTGTGTCCTGCTGTTCTTGCCTAGAGTGTCCTGCCCTTCCATCTCTTGCTGTATCCTGCTTGTCTTACCTTCCTATGACCTGGTTTGTTGTACCCTTCCATTATCTGTGCTATTTCGTGCTTTGTGCCCTGCCACCCCTGTCCTGCCCTACACCCATGCACTGTCATCTGCACTCTTGCTGTGCCCTGCCATCCTTGGTCTGTCCTCTCCTCCTTGCTATTCTTACCCTGTGTCCTGCTGTTCTTGCCTATGGTGTCCTGCCCTTCCATCTCTTGCTGTATCCTGCTTGTCTTACCTTGCTATGACCTGCTCTGTTGTGCCCTTCCATCATCTGTGCTATGTCGTGCTTTGTGCCCTGCCACCCCTGTCCTGCTCTACACCCATGCACTGTCATCTGCACTCTTGCTGTGCCCTGCCCTTCCCTTCCATCTTTTGCTGTATCCTGCTTGTCTTGCCCTTGCATCATCTATGCTCTGTCCTTCCATCATGTGTGTCATGTCCTGCTGTTCTTGCCCTGTCATCTATGCTGTGTCCTTCCCTGTCATCTGCCATGTCCTGCTGTGTCCTTCCCTGTCATCTGCCATGTCCTGCTGTGTCCTTCCCTGTCATCTGCCATGTCCTGCTGTGTCCTTCCCTGTCATCTGCTATGTCCTGCTGTGTCCTTCCCTGTCATCTGCTATGTCCTGCTGTGTCCTTCCTCTGTCCTGCTCCATGTCTTGTTTTGTTTGTTTTTAATATATGTTTCTTATATTCTTTAATGTCTTTGTATATTGTCCTTTTCAGTTCATAATATATGTTTTTGTTCTTTAATGTCTTTTTATATTGTCCTTTTAAGTTCTAAGTGCTAAAGTTTGAATATGTTATAAGTTACTTATATATGTATAGTACTTTGAAAAATATCAGAAAAAGAATACCAATAGACATGAATAGTATGAAGTGATGTCTCCTTCATACTATTCATGTCTATTGGTATTCTCTTTCTGATATTTTTCAAAGTACTATACATATATAAGTACTATACATATATAAGTACTATACATATATAAGTACTATACATATATAAGTACTATACATATATAAGTACTATACATATTATAAGTACTATACATATTATAAGTACTATACATATTATAAGTACTATACATATATAAGTAATATACAAAAAAGGTATATGTATATATAATAAAGACATGGTAAATACATTGGTTTTATTTCCACTAAGATACATTTAAGTGAAGAAGGTGAAAAAAATAAAGACATGGTAAATACATTGGTTTTATTTCCACTAAGATACATTTAAGTGAAGAAGGTGAAAAAAAAAACTATCTCGATAAATCGGCCAGAGAAATAAGGACTGGGAACCCTAAGGGAGGGTTGCCAGTCCGTATTTTCGTGGCCGATTTATCGAGATAGGTTCTGCGCCCTACCCCAAGATGCTTCCAAGACCGTGCCCTTCAAATCACTGTGTAGATGCCATGTCTTGTATTGCTCTGCCCAGCTAATGCCAGGCAGAGCTATACAAGAACACATGGCATACAACAGAGTGATCAAAAGGGCTACTTAACATGCATTGCTAAACACGGTGTGCACCACGCAACGTTGTGTTTGCTAAGGCATGTTAAAGCGGAAGCAGTTGGACCATTAATCAACATGACACAGTATACCAAAGACATGAGCCAATTAACCCCTTCAGTATGAGGACATTTTATTCCTGCTGCTGCCACACGATTTTATTCAGCTTGGAGTGCGATCTCATACTGGAGGAGACATAGTCTCTCTTCAGTATCAGACCCCCTTCCTAAGCTGAGTAAAATCGTCTGGCAGCAGCAAGAATACAATCATCTGGGACACAGCTACAATACACTGAGAAATGATGTAAACAGTACTGAAGAGGTTAAAAAATACCAACATGGACGGTTGTGATGCATGTTAAATAACAACAAAATCACATTCCACTGAACAATATTTACTCTTCACTAACTTGGCCCAATTTCTCAGTCTTTTCCAGCTGTGTCACATAAGAGTAACTCGAGGCACAGAAAGGCAATGCTATTACTCATAATCCTTTTCACACTGTGCCTACAATCCTGTTTTAAGAAAGTTACAACTCAATTCAGGCTGGAAAGATTTATAATTTTAGGCCAAGCTAAAGTTCAGAGTATAATCTCAAGCAAACAAATAAAACTACAAACATAATGGCCATATTACTATAACAATGTGAAAGTGTGGACATGCTATATCTACCTATAGCCTGACACCTTCATCCTGTGAGGGTACATATCTCCTCCCTGTCCACTACCATCTACCTGCCCTCCCCCCAGATTACACCCCCTGCCTCTCCCTCCACCTCACTCACATACACCCTCCTGATTATGTTTCCTACTCTCCATTCCCCCAACTTACACCACCCTCTCATATAACTCTCCACTCCATCCCTCCATCTCATCCTCAGTCTCCACCTCACTCACATCCACTCTCCGAATCTTCCTACACCCTCCTCTCTCATGCACCTCTCCACTCCATCCCTCCATCTCATCCTCAGTCTCCACCTCACTCACATACACTCTCAGAATCTTCCTACACCCTCCTCTCTCATACACCTCTCCACTCCATCCCTCCATCTCATCCTCAGTCTCCACCTCACTCACATCCACTCTCAGAATCTTCCTACACCCTCCTCTCTCAAGCACCTCTCCACTCCATCCCTCCATCTCATCCTCAGTCTCCACCTCACTCACATACACTCTCAGAATCTTCCTACACCCTCCTCTCTCATGCACCTCTCCACTCCATCCCTCCATCTCATCCTCAGTCTCCCCCTGCCACTTGCCCCACCTCCACCTCACTCACACAAACCCCTACTTAGTCTCTCTCTCCATCCCCCCCCACTTACACCTCCCTCTCATACCTCTATTCCACCCCTCCACCTCACTCTCATACTCCACCCCCAACTTACATCCTCCTCTCCTATATACCTCCACTCATCCCTCCATCTCATCCTCAGTCTCCCCCTCCCTCTTACCCCACATCCACCTTACTCACATACACTCCTAGTTAGTTTCCCTCTCCTTCCCATTTCAATTTACCAACATCCTCTACTCAATCCCTCAGTTTCCCTTTCCCCCTCCACCTCACACATTAGGGCCGATTCACACTACACGGATTAGGTCTCCGTCACGGACTTTCGTACGTTAATTATTTTATCGAAATCAATGGGGCTGTTCACACTATATTTTCCGTTTATTGTTCATCTTTCGTGCGGCTTTCACTCGTATGGATCGCCTACGTTTGGAAGAAATCTCTAACGAACGAAACGTATAGGTATGGAAACGCTCCGTACCTCCACCAATCAGTGTGAACATCAATACGTATCAGTCACGGTGTGTTACAGACAACAGAGGACAACTTTAGCCTGTCACTGCTTTTGCCCGTGAACAGTACTATAAGTAGTCGTGAGTGATGAGAAGTTATTAAAACTGGTCAGAGGCTACGAGGAACTATATGACAGGGGCAACAGAAAATACAACGATAACCATATGAAAGAAAAAATATGGAAATTAATAGGAGAGGGGGAAAAATTGGGTAAGATATTTAAATATTTCACTATTTTATTATAACTGTGAAAAATAGCATTTTATCCTTCATCCTATTCATTACCATTCACAGGGTACCTCTTAACACCCTATCCATTACCATTCACTGGTTCTCCCAACATCCTGTTCATAACCATTGGTAGGTTCTCTCTCAACCCTCTACGCCAATGGAAGAAAACCAATGGCACTTCAAGAATCTTTTAAATTCCATGGAAGAGAACCAGTGGGACTTCAAGAATCTTTTAAATTTCTTTTACAAGGAATGCACCTTGTGGAGCATTTCCTCCCTGTCTAGTTAGGTCTACTACAGAGCTTGCATTGTTCATGACATTCATGGTTGTAACATCAGTGGCATTGTCACCTCAGTAGTTGTGCAAAATTGAAAGTTGCAGCAAGCTGCTTTACACTAATTTCCGAGGCTTCTTGTCGGAGCCACAGCTGCACGCAGACTGACGAGATCATGGACATATAGTGTGAACAGTGACATAGCAAATGAACCGTAACCCTACGAAGACGAACCGTATAGTGTGAATTGGCCCTTAGTCTCTCACTCCAGCCCTCCATCTCATCCTTGGTCTCCCCTCCTACCTCACTCACATACACTCCTAGTTAATTCTCTCCCACTGCATCCCTCAGTCTCCCATATCTAATTCATGGAGCACAGACAACCAAATGACATATGATTTCTTACTAAACTCATGAAATGTTACCATAACCTACCTACCAATAACAGATTTTTGAAAAAAAAAAAAAAAGTAATATGGCCACATATTTGTAAAAGCAATGAAGTAATATTTCTCGCCTTTTAAGACTTTGTTCCCTTAAAAAACCTTGGAATAGCACTTCTAAAAAATTACAAGGTTACTTATGAATTGGCTTCTACAGTTTATATAACCCTTGTTAATTTCTTGGTCATAAACAGCCACACATCTTAACCAAGACTGGCTGTAAGTTTAAATCTATTGCTCATGGTCTGGTGCAAGTAGGCAACTAATAAAGTACTGTATGTATAAAATCAGTACTGCTGCTCCTGGCCTACCAAGCCATTCAGACCCAGGCAACAGGTCTTTTAGTCCAACATGACAGATGAACACTACAGCAGGTAATTTTTAGGCAATGTTGTTCCCACAACAATTTAAATCATTATTTTATGCAGGGAAGAGGGAACCAAATGCTAGAAAACCTGAACGACTGTTCCCTCCAACAAAAAACTAAGTTAAGGGCCAAATTCAAGATCGTTCATCTTGAGATGCCTGGACACATCATTAAAAAGACTGGAGGGTCATAGGCAGTAGGAAGAGTGAAAAGCAGTTCCAGAGTTGACCTATTGCGTACATGAAGGTTAACTCCTGCATTTGATAGCTGGACAGAAAAGGGATGAGAGTTTGCTGCTAGACAGGTGCTACTCACCCGCCAGGGTGGTGGAAGGATGCAAGCAGACGTTTCGGAGGGGCAGTGACCATTGACACAGCAGTACAAATGAGATAAACATGCAACAGTTGTAGTCACATGGAATAAAAATTGGCAACCTGCATCACTATGTGCCATTGATGCAATATGTCCAGATGTTTCAAATAATTTTTGGCCTGCACCAGGAGCATGCACTTATTTATTTTTTAGCTGCAGTTCTTTGGTTGTGTGTTAAGTATTTTTAAAGTTGAAGCAATATTTCACTCATTGGCAAAGCAACTGACGTTAGATTTAAAAAGCACAATTAATTTTACTACCTCTCAAATATCGGAAATTATAAGACTGTCTTGTCAAAATCCAGCTGTTTTTCAATAGTCTTAAAAGGCGATAAACTCTACTCCACTACACAAAATATTCAAACATTTATAATAAAGAAGCATATACATTAAAGATACATTTATTGGAATAAAGAAAATATGGTCAGCACACATAAATATATCAGTAATGGATGTGGGATCATGAAGGGCCGCAATATATTTAAATCTACACGAGTGAAGTTCTGCTGAAAAATCATATGGTCTGACTGACTGGCCAAGAGATGCTCCCACATCCACAAATACTGTACAGTGCATATACAGATGTCCTCGTTTAGCCACAGGTATGGCCGAAACTAACAGTAGTCCCACCATACAACTGGTAATGGCAAAGTCTCCACCCTGACTAAGCTTTACCGAAACACTTATCAACATAAAAATGGAGAGGGGTGGGAGAGGGGTTGCATTGTTTGATGGTCCTTAACTATGAGGTATGACAGTCTTCTTGGTTACTTCGTTTATTTTCCTATCGCTTACAAAGGCTTCATCATGCCTGCATAAGTTAGCCTTGCTCACCTAATGGCCTCTCTCCATACTACTTGATCTCTGGCAGTCTCCCTGTCCAGTCCCGTATCCCTGAGGTCTCACTCTGACTTCATCCCAAGTCTTTTTTTTAGTCTGCCTCTCACAACTTGACCCTAAACAATCACAGCTCTCACCCTCCATCCTCTCCACATGTCCATACCATCCTCATCACTACATCAATACATTCAAGTCCCATTCTTCTTCTCAACTCTTCAACTGCAGTCCTAACACCCTTCCCAAGGCCTGTCATTCAAACAAATCTAATCACTGTAATTACTGTATGTTTAAGCCTATGAACATCCTCATCCTTCACTGCCCAGGTCTCACATGCCACATACAAAGATCCCTTAGCACTGAGGGAGAGCCCTCTCAATGTCAGGAGCCAACAGCTCCCTGAACTTCCTCCAGCCACTCCGTATCCTAGCCACACAGCTAACACCAGCTCCACCTCCAGCACATAGCATGTCCTCTAAATAAAAAAAATCCTCTACGCTCTCAACAGCAAGACTAATCCTTTCATGCCTGAAATCTCCATATGCTCCCCCCCCACACACTGTACACACCATGACAGCATTTTTCACAGTCTACCTCTAACACCACATACACAGCCTCTCACCAACACTGAACAAGTTGCAATTCCTTCCCACACCCTAGTGGTAATCCACACATGGCCACACTCCCTCAGCTTTGACAGTGCCACCACCAGCCCTAGATACCATCACCCTTGGTTACTAGTTGTATCGACCCTCCAATCACACTACACACTGCCATAAAGTGAGACAAAAGGGAACAGGGATCTGTCAGGTTTGATAACATGCTATAACAAATTTAACAGACAATGGAGAAAGTTGCCTTCATGAGGTGGCAGTCTCCTTGGTTATGGCTACTAGTCATATCAATGTGCTATACACTTTACAGGTACAGGAGGCTTGCTTTCATGTGTCTCCTTGGTTACTAGTCCTGCAGGTGGTAGGTGACTGATCATCCACTCACTTGATATACAGTGCAACCTCTTAAATTCAAAGTTCTTGTGTCCTTTTGATACTTTTGAAAAATTTGAACTTTTAATAAAGCATTTCTGTGGCTGTCTTAATTCACATGGTTTAGACATGCTTTTGACACAAGCTTTGTTGTCTGGGCTAACTAGCTGGCTTCAGGCATCCTATTTTCCATTGTTAACACTACCATTTATCTCTTAACTCAAGGATCAGTACAATAAACGCTACAAACCATGAAGTGATTCTTTCACATTTCCTTTCCTCATCTTGTGTATGTCCCCTTGTTCTAAAACACTTAGCAGTTCTATTCATATTTAACATCAATCAGTAAGTTGCAAGGGACAGTAATTATGCATTCATTTATTTACGTAAAAACTACAGTACTGAACATGAATATTTACATCTTTCAGCAACCACCATCCACTCCTTGATGTAGCACTGCCCACTATCTCCATTACTTTTGTTTCTGTCCTCTTCTCTCCCTATTTCTCACATCTTTCCTGTCAATTTTTATAACTCCTTCCTTTTCAGGTGGCTTTATATTGAGTAAATGCCTAATGGTTTCCTGTAAGCCAGAACACCATTTACAATGCTGGGTGGTAACCATATAACCAACCCATACGTGATGCTACACTTCACATATTGTGCACTGATTACACAGTTTATTTTATGATATGTACAATTACTGCCAGTCTGCATTACTATAATCTTGCAGAAATATTGCAATCTCAGTGATGAAATACTTAAGTACGTGTGTGTGTGTGTGTGTGTGTGTGTGTGTGTGTGTGAAAAAAAATGGATGATGGTGGTGGTTTATATCTGCTCAAAAATAGATTGCACAGTGGTTTAACACTGATGCAAATGATCTATTAGAATTACACTAAGACTGCTGCCTACCAACAATCATGCTTCAGTCAAAAGTGAATAAAATCAGTTGACGTCTGACAAGTGGTGTTGCATGGTGTTGTGTGATAAAGGAATATTTACCATAATTCCACTCCAAAACTTAAAACCTTATCACACTGCTTTGTAATGTCATACACTGTCAGGTTTAACACCACTGCTATCTTTGACAACACCTGCAATGAGTTATTTACTCTAGTTTCAGTTGGTACAGCACTGAGAACTGTCAAATTGGTCATACATGGTAGTGTCCATCACCAATCATTTCACAACACACACACTAAGTACTTGTGGCTGCATTCTTATACTGCATCAGTTTTGTTCCCAGCACTGCACTAATTGGTAAAGCCAGGACACCTGTTTGAAGCCACAATTATGGTCACATTTGGATATGATAAAACAATCAAATAAGAAAGAGCTTACCCAAGAGGAGGAAAGGAAATTATTATTATTATTATGGGTGACCACATACTTTATGGTGAGGTCATCAGCACCAGATGGGTGTAGCTAGGAATGTTTTTTTTTAATAAGTCTCTGGTTATTTCTAAGTTTGGGAAATAAACATGACATTTTTCATAAATTATGGCAATTGAACTTTAGAGATTTATTAACTTTTGAGGCTGCACTGTAGTACTAACTATTCTTCCCTCAACTTTATCATTCTGTTTGTCCTCACTCCCTACTTCTCCCTTTCCTTCCTGTCACTTTCTCTTCTTTCCACTTCATGTGGTTTTACACCAGGTGACAGGCCTAATGGTTTCCTGCAGCCCAGGAAACCATTTACAATGTTGGGTGGTAACCATATCACCAAATAATGGGGTGATGTGGGGCCTGCTATGGTGCTCACGTTAACTGGATTATGCAAATGCAGCATCCATCCAGGAACCAAACCTCCACACTATTCAACGCACCTTGCCATTGCAGGGCTCTGTCTGCCACAGGGGAACACTGGTTCACTAAATGAAGTGGCAAGGCTGTTGCTTGCCAGTGGTTGATGGGTCTGCTTGGCCAGGCAGACTGGGGTTGATCAACAACGTACTTCAATTCACAATGCCATCAAACAAAACATGCCCCAATGCCCTCCCTTATCCTCCAAGGATGGTGGAGTACACGAGTCTCCTTGGTTACTAGTCTAATACCTCCCTATCATCCCATTAAGGAAAATGGTGGACTACAGGATAAGGGCCAATGCAGCCAGCAGACCAACATGTTCCTGTTCTCCTGGCCACAAAATACATCACTTCAGCACTACCATATAAACCAGCCAGGGAACACAATGACAATTAATCGGATTTAACGTACATGAAAACAGCACTTCTTCATGACTAGCATAAACGAGGACTTTCTGTACACACAACTACAGTTCTTTCACTTAAACTTGGCCAAGACATATCCTTTGACAGATGACAACTTAGTTCAGTAGCAAAGACACAATCACTGGCTCTACAACCTTTCCACCACACTGCATGACTAACATCACTAATTTTGATCTAATACATTATAGCTAAACACGATTCAAAGATGGTAATTTTAGGTCGTTGAAACCTTTCCACAGCACTTCTTCGTGACTAGCAAGGTACTTTAAGGCCAAGTTAAAGCAAAATGACTGAGATGCAGTTTTAACACATTACCAATAGCATATTCCACTACCCAGCTGGCTTCTTTACCCAGCTGGCTCCATCTTGCCATCTTGATATCTTCATAGATCTTGTTGGACACCATCTGTTTCCTGCAAATACAACAACACATTAGCTGTGCTTTTATCTACACCAACACCCACTGACCTAACCTACAACACCCACTAACCTACTCTACACCTACACCCACTGACCTAACCTACAACACCCACTAACCTACTCTACACCTACACCCACTGACCTAATCACACACACACACACACACACACACCTAACCTTCAAACACCAGCCAACTGGATTACCTAAACTCAAGATCACAAGTTTAAATTCTGTACCTAAACAACAAGAGCCTATCTGCACAGACTGCAGTCAATATTTAAGTTTCTCTTTCAAACTCAGAATGTGAAACTTGTATTAAAATGCCTCCTTATGGCCAAAACTGACAACTGTTTAATAATCAGCTGATGCAACAGCTGACCTATCAAATCAAATCAAAATTTCAAGCTGAGCAACTTTGTATTTCATAAGCCACTACAAAGCTTCCTTAAAGTCAAACAAATGCAACCAATAGTCAGCTTAGGCAATGGCTGACATGATAAACCAACAAAAGTTCAGGCTGAGCAGCTTTGTATTTCATAAAATCACTCAAAGTTCTCCAAGAGCAGATATTTACACTTTCCTTGGAGAGAAAAAAAAAGTACCACTTCTAGACCTGTTAGCTTTGCCACAGGTGAACAGACCTATTAATATTCCAAAGCACATCTGGCTGGACCACCTTAACCCACTACACCACCAGGCACCTACAGTAAACACAGCAGCACAACCACCTGACACATTCAAAGCATTAGCCAACACCACCTTAACCCACTGAACGACTTAGACGATGGCCAGATTTAGAAAAATGGCAGAAACTGTAACCACTGCTAATACACCTAAAGATAATTCACCATACTCCCTGAGTGCTTTATCCATCTACATATATCTATTTATCTATATCTACTGAAGTAATTCTGGAGACTATTTCAAAGTCTGCATTACATGAGGAAGCTACTACAGTTCAAAAAAATCTTCCCAAACAAGAAATGAACAAAGTAAGGGAACCATTCAGTGCAAGATGCCTGGCCACTGCATTTAAGAGCATGTCACAGTAGGAAGCACCAATGAACCAGCACCAGGGAACCAGCACCAGGGAACCAGCACCAAGTCACACTGGCTACATGGCACCAAGACTGGCATGGGAGCAGCTTTGGCCATGAAGACACTTTGTGATGAAACAGTTTGGTGTTAATGCACAAGGAGGAAGGCAGGATAGGGAGGAAGGGGAGGATAGGGAGGAAGGGGAGGATAGGGAGGAAGGGGAGGATAGGGAGGAAGGGGAGGATAGGGAGGAAGGGGAGGAAGGGGAGGATAGGGAGGAAGGGGAGGATAGGGAGGAAGGGAGGAAGGGGAGGATAAGGAGGAAGGAAGGATGGGGCAGTGTTAATGGCAGGGCCTTAAACTATCCATGGCATAATACCAAATGTCTAGCCTGATAGTAGGGGGGAAATGTAGGGCGAAAAGAATTATGGAACTATCAAGAAAAGGTGGACCAGTAGAGAGAGGACAGGAAGGGGAGAGAAAGGAGATACAGTCACTGGTAAAAGGAAAAGAAGTCACAGGCTGGAGGAGAAAGACACAGGCAGGAGGAGAAAGACACAGGCAGGAGGAGAAAGACACAGGCAGGAGGAGAAAGACACAGGCAGGAGGAGAAAGACGCAGGCAGAAGGAGAAAGACGCAGGCAGAAGCAGAAAGACGCAGGCAGAAGCAGAAAGACGCAGGCAGAAGCAGAAAGACGCAGGCAGAAGCAGAAAGACGCAGGCAGAAGCAGAAAGACGCAGGCAGAAGGAGAAAGACGCAGGCAGAAGGAGAAAGACGCAGGCAGAAGCAGAAAGACGCAGGCAGATGGAGAAAGACGCAGGCAGAAGGAGAAAGACACAGGCAGGAGGAGAAAGACGCAGGCAGAAGGAGAGAGACGCAGGCAGAAGGAGAGAGACGCAGGCAGAAGGAGAAAGACGCAGGCAGAGGGAGAAAGACACAGGCAGAAGGAGAAAGACGCAGGCATTTTTTTTTTAAAAATAAGTCAGATTAATTCAAACTTACACAGTACTTCCAATTCCAACATCTCTTCCTTAGTGATATATTTTTGGTTTTATTCTTGCTACTACTTGGCAATTTTTACAACTCAGGGGCTGGTACTCTTGAAGCACCTCCCCTAACACCTCTTCCTTGTTGATTTATTGTTTTATTCTTGCCACCACCAGGCATTTTAAAACTCAGGGAGGACTTACAGCTCTGATGGGGTTAATAAGGCTACATCTTCAGTTAAAAAAATACAGGATTAATAGACTGGAAATGTTGCTATCGTATCATTTATATAGACTCTGGAATATTGCTATCGTATCGTTTAGACTCTGGAAATACAGCTATCGTATCATTTATATAGACTCTGGAAATACAGCTATCGTATCATTTATATAGACTCTGGAAATATTGCTATCGTATCGTTTATACAGACTCTGGAAATATTGCTATCGTATCGTTTATATAGACTCTGGAAATACAGCTATCGTATCGTTTATATAGACTCTGGAAATACAGCTATCGTATCTTTATATAGACTCTGGGAATATTGCTCTCGTATCGTTTATATAGACTCTGGAAATACAGCTATCGTATCGTTTATATAGACTCTGGAAATATTGCTCTCGTATCATTTATATACACTCTGGAAATACAGCTATCATATCGTTTATAAAGGCTCCAACATGCTTGAATGCGTCGGAGTTCATAACTTAATAGCAGCTCTCCACACTGCTCAATCTCTGGCAGCCTCCCTATTCAGTCCTAGCCCTAAGGTCACACCCTATGGCCTCTTCCCAGGTCTTTTTCAGTCTGCCTCTCACCCCTACCCTCAACCTTGCCACTTATCACCTTCCGCACCCAACTGTTACTCTCCATTAAAAATAAAATCAAGGCATTTGAGAGAAGAACAAGTACCAATGGAACTTAGAAATCTGCATATAAGACAACGCTTTACTATCACACCACTGATTTCCCTAGATAAATAGCTAAGGAAGAGGTGTTAGGGAGCTTCCTTTTGAATGCAGGGGTCTCCAACTGACTTAAGTTTAACCCCTAAAATAAATCATTACAGGAGACATGTCAGGGAGCTTCCTGTTGTGTGTTAATTCACTCCTGCCACAGCCAATGGTTTTATCCAGCTCTGGGGATATTTTATTTACTGATGGGGTAACAATGGCTATCTGTCTTCTGTTGCAAGTCTCCAAAGACTTAAAACTATATGGAAAAGTTAAGAATGAAACCTAAGGCACAAGGGGTGGCAGTGATCATTTCCTGGGATATGGTTGTTAGCACTGCCAATTTAACTGCAGCACACTTACTGCAAATAATTCCACTTAGCAAAATTGAGTTTTTAATGTTCTGCATGATTCTTGCAACTTTAGCTTCCTCAGCTATTTAAGCACAAGTTGCAGTGTATTTTGACTAACACCTACTGAGGCCAGTTCTGCAACCAACTGGCAATTAACAAAAGCAGCACCACAGCAAGATTTATAGAAAACTATACGTTATGTATGAAACACTCCACTGGCCCATCAATGGTTATTTCAACAGACTGGCACCTAAGTGAATATGTATAACATATTTACATATACTCATCTTGTAGTATCCAGCCAAGTTGCTCCCCTTCATCACTGGTGGTGGTGGTGGTGGTGGTGGTGATGGTGGTTGATGTCTACCACCAGACACCCACCACAGCAGGGGTGGCCTCCTCTGCCATCAAGCTGCCATCGTCATACTGCCCTAAAGCACAAACATGCTTTACAACTCCACCCTTGAACTACAATGCCAGTGCTACCTCAACCATCAACACTAGTTAAATCTTAGGCTGAAGGACATACTGAAGGCTGTATCAAACCAGCCATTTCAAGGAGTCTATCAGTTAATATTCTTGCCATACACATATGTACCTATCTCTCAGAAGGAGGATGGTGGACTGCAGAAGGGGAATTTTAGCATGAAGTCTCCTAGATTCATATCCAGATAAGCATGAACCCACAACTGAGTTAAGGGCTCTAGTAAGTAAGTTTCTCAGTGAAATATGTTAACACCCAAATATGCCTAGTAACCAATGCATTTATTCCTATACAGTATAATGCTACTTCCCTATTCAAGTTAGGTAAATGCAAACAGCAAACTAGCTAGGAACAATCATCATTTTCCTTCATCCTGATCTTTTCCACCTAATGCTGGAGTGAGGAAGGGTGCAGAAAGGAAGGACAGGGAAAGAAATAATAGAGGAAGCACTTACATTTATACCTCAACATCTTTACCCGCCTAATGGAGCGGGAAAAGGGAACTTATTTCCTTCATTCATTCATTTATAAAAACTCCAAGATGCTTCCATACATCAGCCTTGATCACCTAATGGCAGTTCTCCATGCTGCTTGATCTCTAGCAGCTTCTCTGTCCAGCCCTTTATCCCTGAGGACACTGACTTCATACCAGGTCTTTCAGTCTGCCTCTCAACTTTACCCTCCATGTTCACACCTCTCACCCTCCACACCCAAATGTCTTCCCCCATCCTCTCCACATGCCCAAACCATCTCACTCTACCGCTCCTAATCACAACACCACTACACTCCAGTCCCATCCTTCCTCCCAAACTATCTCAGTCTACCCCCTTCACATCATAACACCAATACACTCCAGCCCCATCCTGCCTCCCAAAACCATCTCAATCTACCCCTTAACTCTACCCTCAACACTCACACCTCTCCCCCGCTGCATCCAGTTGCCATCCTTCATTCTCTCCACATGCCCAATGCAATGGACAGTAAATTTCTATGACTGCACCTCTGTAGATATATACTTTACCAGTGCCTTCACCCACACTGAATAAAACTTAGGTCATAACGTACCAACCGTTCCCCAATCTTTCTTGCATAGTCTACTGTATAGTCTGTTAACTGCTCTAACACCTGTACCTAAATGACTTGTTCATTATGCTAAAGAAGGGCTATGGCAGAGGTCAGCAACCTGCGGCTCAGAAGCCGTACGCGGCTCTTAGGACACTTTTATGGCTCCAGGAGCTTCATAAATAACCATTTATTCTTTCAGAACAAAGGCATCATATTACACATGCAAGGCAACATTAGATTTTCCATTCAGCTTTGATAAGATCTATACTATAAGCAGATCAAACAATATCACCGTAATGTTTTGTTTAGATTTAGAATACTGCAGATTTCGGTTTATGAGAATTTTCTATATTGCGGCTCCAAAAGTACTACATTTTTATGAAACAAAAGATCTATACTACAAGTAGGTCAAACAGTATCACTGTAATGTTTTGTTTAGAATACTGCAGATTTCAGTTTCAGAATTTTTTGCATTGCGGCTCCAAGAGTACTACATTTTTACGAAACTTTAAAACAAATGGCTCTTGTAGCTTTAAGGGTTGCTGACCTCTGGGCTATGGGAAAGGTGTACAGGCAAGGTAATGTCAATCTGGCATTAAGCTGTATCCCTCCACAAAAGGACAAAAAGCTATACCAATTTATGGGCTAAAATCGGTGCTTCCATCTCACTTAGATTTCTTAACCAAGGAAAAAATAATCTTGCCACTTAGCTATACTGTAGTCTGTCCTTCACCTGCTGGAACTGGCCTATTCTCACAAATTTAGTACTGAATTGATTAGTTTCATTAATTTTATAGTTATGGAGGTAGGAATGAGTCTCCTTGGTTACTATATGTTTTCACTTGACATTACCACTCCCACATCAATACAGTGTGCTTGATGGAAATTCAGTTATGTATCTATCTAATCTATCTATTGCCAGACATCTTAATCCTGTAAGGTGTGGCCACAAATATCCTCCACACAGTCCTGTCCTCTGCCATCCCTCCAACTCACACCACCCCTCTCATCTCCATCCCTCCAACTCACACCCTCCCTCCACCATATCTACCCACACTCCTCCCTCTTACACACATTCTCTCCCATATCTACTTGTATCTACTCTCCATCCCTCCAACTAACACCCCCTCCCATCTCTCCACTCCATCGCTCCATCTCATCCTTGGCTATAATGTAAGAATGAGTGTCCTTGCTCAATTCAACCCTCCATAGTTACCTGCCTACACTAACAGACAAACAGGAGTGACAGAAAAGAGACAGATAAGACAGACAGACATGAGAAGTGACATGAGAGAGAGACAGACAAGAGAGACAAAGACAAGAGACAGGAAAAACAGACGAGAGAGACAGGAGACAGTACTATACTCATCACAACAGATTTCAACCTCTCCATGCAGTCGTGGCCCCTCTGCTACTCTGAGTTCTCCAGGCAGTCTCCCTTCACTCCTCTTGAACCGCCATCACGCTGCCATCTCTCTGGAACCCTGCTTTCTTGTACTTCACTTACACCCACACAAACCCAAGGCCGCCACAGGAACACCACTGCAATGATTGTAGGAATATAATACAAATTATTCACATTTAGAGTAGACAGTTATACAGTATATAGCACTACTACTTGGCCTATATTTTGCCTTACGCAGTCCATCTCACACAGTTCAGTGGCAGAACAAGGTAATGCTATAGAGTACCCTTTCCACAGCACTTCTTCATGACTAGCAACATTCTACTCATCTACAGTTACAATTCAAAATTCATGATGCTATGATATTTTAAACCAAAAAAGAAGGGCATAGCATCATATTCTAAGCCAGGTATTCAAAGTGAAAGTTGTTTTTATACCTATAGCCACTTCTGAATCAGTCACTCCTGCAAAAGAATACCAAGATGTGTTTGCATTTGACGAGCTGTAGTTATGAGTTAGGAATGAGTCTCCTTGGTTACTATTCCAATTTAAAACTACTAAAATCTGACTGGTCACTCCCACACAAAATACGAAGATGTGGTTGCATCTGACGAGCTGTAGTTATGAGTTAGGAATGAGTCTCCTTGGTTACTATTCCAATTTACAACTACTATAATCTGACTGGTCACTCCAACACAAAATACGAAGATGTGGTTGCATCTGACGAGCTGTGGTTTTGAGTCAGGGATGAGTCTCCTTGGTTACTATTCCAATTTACAACTAAAATTTGATGCTAGTCCTGAACAAGTGCTATGAGTCTCCTTGGTTACTAGCTTGCTTTTACTCTACCTTGGCCTAAAATTGCCATCTCTCCATCCTGAATGCTGAATTGTTATCAGATAAACACTAGAACATGATGCTAGTCACAAAGAAGTGCTATGGGATGAATGTACAGCCATACCATTGCTTTTTTTCTGCCAGTGCACTATGTGAAATAATATACAAAGGAATGAACACCTGGGCAAAGCTATTGTGACAGTCTCCTTGGTTATTAGTCAAAACTGCCCTCCCAATCTGACTACACCTGGCCATCAATTAACTGAAAAGGGGCTAGGGATTTTTACAAAGCCTTGGTCATGAGTCAAGAATGAGTCTCCTTGGTTACTAGCCAGAATTACCCCCAAATCTGACAGCTTTGCCATAAACTAACTGAAAATTATGAAGAGCCTCCTTGGTCATGAGTAAGGAATGAGTCTCCTTGGTTACTAGTCAAAATTACCATCAATCTGACTACTACTTGCCATCAGCTTATTGAAAAGGGGTGAGGGATCTTTACATAGTTCCTGTATGGAATACTAGCCTTAGGGAATGAGTCTCCCCGGTTACTAGTCAAAATTACCATTCCTTAGTTAGGGAATGAGTCTCCCCGGTTACTAGTCAAAATTACCATTCCTATCTGCCTACACTTAGCCAAAAAGTAACTGAAATTAGGCTAAGGATCAATACGTAGGGCCTTGGTTGTGTCTCCTTGGTTACTAGTCAAAATTACCCTTCCAATCTGACTACACTTGTCCATAAAGTAACTGAAATCAGGCTAGGGATCATTACACAGGGCTGTGGTCATGAGTCTCCTTGGTTACTAGTCAAAATTATCTTTCCAATCTAGCTACACCTGGCCAACCACTGACTGAAAAGGAGTTAGAGATCTCTGAACAATTGCTGCATGGAATTTGAGCCTTGGTTAGGGAATGAGTCTCCTTGGTTACTAGTCAAAATATGCATCAAAAGCATCAATCTGACTACACCTGGCATTAACTGAAAAGGAGTTAGGGATCTTTGAAAAGTTGTTGCATGAAATTTGAGTCTTAGGGAATGAGTCTCCTTGGTTACTAGTCAAAATTACCTTTCCAATCTGACAACACTTGGCCAAGAAGTAACTGAATAAAAGGGTCATAAATACAGTATATAAAGAGCATTGGTCATGAGTCTCCTTGGTTAATAGTCAAAATTACTTTTCCAATCTCTACACTTGGCCATAAATTAACTGAAAAAAGGCATAAGGATCTTTACATTATTCTAGCATGGAATTTTAGCCTTAGTTAAAGAATGAGTCTCCTTGGTTACTAGCCCAAATTACCATCTCAATCTGACTACACAGCCATAAAGCAACTATAAGGGAATTAGGAATCTTTACAAAGTCTTTGCATGGAATTTTATGAACCTTAGTTATGGAATGATTTAATCTGACTACACCTGGCCAAAAAGTAACTGAAAAGGGGTTAGGGATCTTTAAGAACAGCCTTGGTCATGAAGCTCCTTGGTTACTAGTCAAAATCACCCTCCCAATCTGACTACACCTGGCCATTAACAGAAAAGGGGTTAGAGATTTTACAGAGAGCCCTGGTCATGAGTATGGAATGAGTCTCCTTGGTTACTAGTCAAAATTACCCTCCCAATCAGGCTACACTTGGCCATAAACTGTGAAAGCTGGGAATCTGTCACTAAAAACACAAATTATTTTTATAAATTAGCTGGGAAAGTTATATACCTAACCCCTCCAGGCAGCATGCATAAAATAATAATAATAATAACAATAATAATAATAAAATTGAGGTTCTGGCATATTCACCTAGTAAGTATCCAATTAAATGTCCCCCAAAGATGGTTGTGGTTGTGGTAGTTGTGGTTGTGGTAGCAGTCTCTCTACAGCTACATAGCCAATTACTGAACCCTCCTGATCTTTTTTTCTCTTCTTCATTATCAGGCTGCCTTCTCCCCAACTCACACTCCTGAAAAAGAATATTCCTTATAAGCCATCACAAGAAAATCACAAAAAATATCAAAATATCCATACACAATTCCACACACACAGATATCCCAAACTCCACATACAAATCTACACCCAAAATCTACACACATACCCAAAAAACTACATATACACACCCCAAGCTCCACATACACACACCCCACCCCAGAGTTCACACCCAGCTCTGTCATGATACACTCTTAGCCTTTCAATCATGAGTATGCTTTAGAAACACTCAGGCCTGTTTACAATACACATTAAAATCAATATCATCACCACAGAAGCAGAGAGAAAGGTAATTACTGGAAAGAGAAAGGAAAAATATCTTACCAAAATTGCAGCCCCTCCCCCTGTGACTGCTGCAGCCTGACTGACTGATCAAAAGCCGGCACATTCCATCCACCCCCACATTCCTTCCCTTCCTCCATCCCCCCCACTAGTTTCCTCCCCCCCTCCACAGCCCCTCTTTCCTCCACCTCTCTCTCTCTCTCTCTCTCTCTCTCTCTCTCTCCTTCCTTCCTTCCTTCTTTTCCTTTTGCCTTCCACCTCTTCCTCCTTCCTGAAAAGCACTCTTCCTCCAATTCTCCTCTCTCCTGACATCCTCCCTTCCCTCCACCCCCAATAGTTTCCCCCCCCCTCTTTCCTCCACCTCTCTCTCTCTCTCTCTCTCTCCTTCCTTCCTTCCTTCTTTTCCTTTTGCCTTCCACCTCTTCCTCCTCCCTGAAAAGCACTCTTCCTCCAATTCTCCTTCCTCCTGACATCCTCCCTTCCCTCCACCCCCACTAGTTCTCCCCCCCTCTTTCCTCCACCTCTCTCTCTCTCCTTCCTTCCTTCTCCTCGTCTTTCTTTTTCCTTCCTCCTCCCTGAAAAGCACTCTTCCTCCAATTCTCCTCCCTCCTGACATCCTCCCTTCCCTCCACCCCACTAGTTCTCCCCCCCCCTCTTTCCTCCACCTCTCTCTCCTTCCTTCCTTCCTTCTTTTCCTTTTGCCTTCCACCTCTTCCTCCTCCCTGAAAAGCACTCTTCCTCCAATTCTCCTCCCTCCTGACATCCTCCCTTCCCTCCACCCCACTAGTTCTCCCCCCCCCTCTTTCCTCCAACTCTCTCTCTCTCCTTTCTTCTCCTCTGTCTTCCACCTCTTCCTCCTCCCTGAAAAGCACTCTTCCTCCTGTCCCTCTCCCTCCTTACATCCTCCCTTCCCTCCACCCCCACTAGTTCCCCCCCATCTTTCCTCCACCTCTCCTTTCTTTTTCTTTTTTTCTTTCCTTCCTTCTCCTTCTCCCTCCATCTCTTGTCATCAATCTTCCTTCCCTCTTCCTCCTCCTTGAAAAACACTTTTCCTCAATCCCCCCTTACCTCCTCTCTCCCCTCCATCCCTCCTTACCTCCTCTCTCCCCTCCATCCCTCCTTACCTCCTCTCTCCCCTCCATTCCCCCCCCCTTTCCTCCCCCTCTTCTCTCATTAGACACACACACACACACAAAGTAAAAAATAAAATACAATCCATTACGGACAAGGGAATCCCCTATACACAAGAACATAGGAAGAGAGGATAACTGCAGTAGGCCTGTTGGCCCATGCTAGGCAGCTCCTAGAAGAGTAACTGAACTACTAGAATGAGATAAGGATAGCAAAGAAGAAGTCTCTCCCCCGCCCTCCAAACCCTCCAGCCGAAGCCGGCAGTAAAAAGTCATAAATAACACCACGCCGTATAGAAAAACTGGTGTGGACATTTTACAGGAGTGTGAAAGGAGAGAAGGATATTTGTGAAGCACTAGAATTATACACTATATCAACCAACTCCAAGTCTCCATAAAGGCACCAGATACTAATAAATATACAGACATGATAATTACCGTAAAAATAAGCGAAGAAACACCATAAATAATAATAAATGCAGTCATCGCTCACCTTCATCATCCCCCAGCAGCTCCGTCTCATCTCCCACAATGCTCCTGTGACGTCACCATCCACCCGTAAAATTATATACTTTTCAATGGAAAATTTTATGCACAGAAGCTCTTGAATATATTATCAGCTGTTCAAATAATAATTATTATGCAAACTTTGTAATGAAGGAAATAGGAAGAGGTCTACAAAGCCTCCCAGGCCACGTAGATTCAGGTTCACCCGATGACGTAGCAATGTCTTCAGAAACGGAGGAATCAGGCCTTCAAAAACCCTCCCAGGCCCTTATAAACCTTCTGAAGCCCTTATAAACCCACCCAGGCCCTCATAAACCCGCCCAGCCCCTCATAAACCCGCACGGCCCCTTATACACCCGCCCCCGCCCTCATAAAGCCACTCTGCCCCTCATAAACTCGCCAACGCTCTTATAAACACGCAATAGCCCTCATAAACCCGCCCAAGTCCTCATAAAGCCGCCCAGGCCGTCAGAAACCCGCCCAGCCTCTCATAAACCCGCCCCCCAGAGCCCCAATCATCCCTTGGGACCTCCCAAGACTCCTTGGGGCACAATGGGACCTACCAGGCCCCTTGAGGCCCGTCATGGTTTCCAAGGGCCTGCAAGGGCCTTTCCACAGGCCCCCTAGGGCCCCAAAAAATCTCTTGGGGCCCCTTGGGGTCCCCAAAGGCCTTCCAGCGCCCACCAAGGATCTACAGTATGTTGCTCTCCTGGGTCCCCAGGAATACCTTGGGGACCCTTGTGGCAGCCTGGAAACTCACGGGATCCCCTTGGGTCTCACAGGGCACCCTGGAGTCCCCAAAACCTTCTGGGGCCTGCTGGGGCCTCCACGGGCACATTGGGGTTCCTCTGGGCCCCCAGGGGCCTTACAAGACTTCCAGGAGCTTCCTGGAATCTCCAGGAAGCCCCAAGGGCCCCCCGGACCTCCTGGGGCCCCATGGAACCCACCTGGGACCCTCCAAAGCCCCCCAGGGGCTCTCAGAAGCTCCCCAGGGTTCCCAGGAGCCTGCAGGGCCCCTGGGGTCTCCTAGTGCCTCCCAGGGAACTAAAGGGATCTCAAAGGCCCCCTGGGGCCAGCAGGGTCCCCCCTGGGCTGCCATGAGCCCTCTGGGGATGCCAGGGGCTGTTCATGGCTGCCAGGGACCCCCTGGGGCCAACAGGGGCTGTTCATGGCTACCTGGGGCCTCTTGGGGCTGCCATTGGTCCCCCAGTGTCCTCAGGCCATCAGAGGTCCCCCTGGGCCACCAAGTGCCCCCCTGGGGACCCCCTGTGCCGCCAGGAGCCCCCAGGGGCCACAAGGGGCTCCAAGGGGGCCTGCCAGGGCCACCAGAGGCCCTCTGGGGCCTCCAGGCACCACCAGGGGCTGCCAAGTGCCACCAGGCACTAGAGAAGTGGCGTTTTTTTTTGTATTACGAGATGGCCATACCTTAAGGGATTAATGCAACTGGCAGTAAATACAAACAGCATCTACAGCCAGCACTGTTAACGAGCAAAACTGATTTTTTTTTTTCTATCCGTAGTGGTTTATATCCAAGTCATGCCCAAACCTGGATTGAAATTCATGGGTTTTATATGGTTTGATTGCCTTATCTTTTTTCCAGTTGCATTCCTGGGGGGAAATGACATCTTCCCTGGGGCAGGAGTTCATTCCCCATTGGATGATCTTAACGTAGACGGGCCTGTCCTCATTCTTTGTCTCTTCTATTTGGGCTCGGATTTATTTCATTAGAGTGCGGTGGCTCCTTTTACATATTCCGTTGCTCTGCAGCCAATATGGGGAGGAGTGAGATATACGGTAGCCGAATAGATTGGCTAATTCCCCCCAGACAACGCCGGTGAATTCAGGGGCATTGTCCGAATGCAGGGCCTGTGGTCATATATCCATTTAGCAAATTTATTTAGCATTTCTTTTCATCATGACCTGCAATCCTGCTGATAGGACCAAACTTTACCATGACATACAAATATAATAATGTAACCAAAAATAATACATTCAATAATTATTTTCCACTTTTATTAGACAAAATAACCAAACTATGCTTTACATCATTACACTGAAAATATTAGTAGCAAATATCACTGGTTGCAAAGCACACAACACTGGAGCACCTTCATAACAGCCGGATTCACATAACATTATTAACTTCAATCCAAAGACATATTTTTATATTATGCTAGCAGCATTGTCTGGATAAAAAGCTACAGCTTTACCAGCAGTGCCATGGGCCCTTGGAGCCTACCTCCCCTGGTATGGGTGGTTCATGGGAGTTATAACTTGTCTATAACTTAATCCAGGTGGCGATATACACTGCATTTTTTTCCAAAGTAAAAAAAAATCAGTTACTGTCACCACCACAGGTCAATTTCATTTTATATGACAACTGTACCATCCACACTTTAATTTCGTATTATGATGTGGCTGCATGAAATTTAATGAGTCTTAGTTAAAGGATAGGAATATCCTTGGTTCCTGGTCAAATCAGCTCTCCAGAGTGATCATCTCGCTATTGGCTAATAACTGAGCTGACAGGGGACAGGGATCTCTGTCAGGTGAAAACCAATTACTGCAATGTCCTGTACTTCATCTCTACATTCCACATCTTCCCTTCCTCTATTATCTCCCAACCCATTCTTGCACTTTTTTTTCTTCAGATATGTTAGCTCAATCTACCTCTTCCCTACATCACCCACCAACATAACACTACCCTCTTGACCTATTTCACCATCCTATTTACATCACCATTTACATCTTTCCTTCACCATTCACCCACCTATACCACCCTCTCACCTACACCACCCACTTGGGTAAATGGTGTCACATAATACCAGGAATAAAACTCTTATTTGGGGGGGGGGGGTTAAGCCCCACCAGTCCAGGTATATATAGGGAGCTTCACTGGTCCCATTCTACCTAACAACTTGTTGGAGTGAAGATCTCTCTGGAAAGTTTCAGAAGGTGAAAAACTTTGGACGTGTTCATCATCCCTCTACTACTATCCTACCCTAAACTTTCACTTCGGGTGTGTGTTTTTTTGGCTAGATGTCCCACACACGGGGGTTTTGAGATATATAAAGATAATTGTTATGATAAAATATTCCACAACAAAAAAATAGACCATAATTTCCTCAGTAAAATGATATGTAACATTATGTAAACAATTAAAAATAATAACTACCTGTGAGTTGAGCTGTCAAAACCTGTGGTGCTGGAGCCACCACGTATGGCATTCAGTATAATGATAAACTCAAAGCTGTACTTTTTTTTTAATGTAGCACTTTTATCTTCACTCTCACTTTCATCTGACAACATAATCTGTCACTAGACATCACTTCCATCAGATCCAAGAAAGCTACCGCAGCAGCAAAACATCTCATACTGCGTACCTCAACATACATCTTGTACGTGACGGAAATGATAGACAATAAAAATTCCTCCAGCAAGAGCAACTCTTCAGTATTGCCACCTGATAATGAACCATTATTGGGCCCCCAGTACTGGTACACAAGTATAAAAAGTCCAGAAAACATATACGTGCCACCCGATGGCTAAAAACATTTCCTTAGTGGCATGTCGATGTGCCACCCAACATGAAAGGGTTAATAATGTTAAGAGTTACATCACCCACCAACTTATGCAATTCTCTCACCTACACCACCTACCTATTTACACCAACTTCTCACCTACTATTTACTATATTACCTACCCACATACATCAACTTCTCACCTACTTTTTAGTATATTACCTACCCACATACACCATCCTCTCACTTAAACTACCCTCCCACCTTAACCAACAACTCAAGTAGCTCCTGTTTTGTTTGCAGTAAACTTGGAATACTGGGAGTGGGATAACCTACATCTGCCTCACTCCTGTTCCAGGTGTAGATAGGGATCTTCACTGATCCCAACTTGCTACAGATATATGTTATTGGGGGTGGAAGTAACCTCTGTGCAAAATACTATTTACCTAGGTTATTTAAAAAAAAATGTAGCACACACACACACACACACACACACACACATTAGAAATAAAAGCAAAAGGGGGAGACATAATTATAGCAAACATGGACCTGGGAGATGGATAAGAGAAGTTGGTAGACAATACATTAAAAAGTATCAGAACATTACTGCAAAATATAGAGGATAAATCTAATAGAGATTTTCAAAGCAATGTAAACTAGCAAAAGTATGGAAACAAAGGGTTCTAAAAACCACTGGGATAATAGGACTTTAGAATTAACTCAAGATTTTTTTCTATATCAGCATGTAACATCCAGTACCAGGAAGAGAGGACTAGATGAACCATCCTTATTAGATTTGGTGTTCACAAGGCAAAAGGATGATACTGAAAGCATAACCTATAGTCCTCCACTTTACAAGAATGACCATGTGTTACTTGAATATAATTTTACTGTGGCATATGACATAATGAAATGGACAATTATCAGAACCTATTGAACTACAAAAGAGGAAACTATAAAGAACGATAGAAATGTTTTGAAAAAGTTAACTGGGAACAAGGAATGGTAGTAGCAGATGTTGACACTCAGTACTTAAAATTTTGTGAAATTTATAAAGCAAAAATATTAAGCACATTCACCACCAGAAGGAGACAGTGAAGAGGTTATATAAATGGTTTAATAATCAGTATGAAAAAGCCAAAGAAAAAAAAAAAAAGACCTACTATGGAACAGATACAGGAGAGACAGCAGTGAACATGCATATGAGAGATATAAACAGGCAAGTAATGATTACACCAGGATCAAAAGGGAAGCTCAAATGATTTTTGAAAAAGATATTATAGATAAAAGTAAGGACCAACCAAAACTCTTTTACAGCTATATAAAAAGCAAAAGTAAGGTCAAAAACAAGATACAGAGTATAGTCGACAAAGGTGGCAAGTATGTTAAGAAGGAAGAAATTTGCAAAGGCTCTAAATAATAACATCCAGTCAGTATTTGTTAAAGAAGGTCCATTTGAAATGGATGAAATAATACAAGTAACACCACACAAACTGGGAAACATATTGTATCTTGATAAAAGAGAAACAAAAAATTTAGATAAATGGAAAGCAAACAGACCAGATGAAATATCCAATTTAGTGTTAAGAGAACGTGCAGAAGAATTAAGCAACCCCATGCATATAATATTACAAAAGTCATTAAATCACGGCAAGTTATCAGAAATATGAAAAAAGGCTAACATAGTCCCTCTGTATCAATATGGCAAAAGACAATGCCCACTGAACTGTAGACCAGTTCACTTACTAGCATTATAAGCAAAATAATAAAAAAGTTATTTAGAAAGAGATGGGTAGAACGCTTAAAAAAGTATGAAATATTATCAGAAAGGCAATTTGGGTTTAGAAAAGGAAAATCATGCGTAACAAGTCTCTCAAGTTGCTATGACAGAATGGCAGAAACAATCCAAGAAAGAGATGGATGGGTATATATACTTAGACTCCAAAAAAGCTTCTGACAGAGTTCCTCAAGAAAGGTTAATATGGAAACTTGAATATGAAAGGGTATACAGGCGACCCTACTGAAGTAGATGCAGGACTTCAGAAGCGATAGGGAACAATATTAAGAGGAAAGTACTTGTCCTGGAGAAAGGTGGTAAGTGGTGTCCCACAGGGTTCAGTGTTGGCACCAATCATGTTTCTGGTATTCATAAATGATACCATCGGACAAAAGAGTTACATGAATATGTTTGCTGATGATGCCAAAATACAAAGAACAAAAAAAAAGAGAACTCAGGAATGGAATTACAAATGGATCTAATAAAATTATATGAAAAGAATGGGGTCATAAATGGCAGATGGAATTTAATGCAGAAAAATGCCATGCAATAAAATTTAGAAAGAGAGTAAAGATGCCTGACTGGGACTACAAACTAGGGAGCAACAGCTTACAAGTATCTGACAAGGAGAAAGATTTAGGAGTACTTATCAGTAACGGACTATCACCAGACGACCATACAAATAAAAAAGTAAGGAACATGTATAACCAGTTAGCGAATATGAGAGTAGCCTTCATGTAAATCAGTGAGGGAATGGAAAAGAAGATAATTACATAATTCATAAAACCAACACATTACTATGCAGCAGTAGTATGGAACCCACACTTGAAAAAGCATGTTGAGAAGATTGAGAAAGAGAAGCCACAAGATAGATAGATAGATAGATAGATATATATATATATATATATATATATATATATATATATATATATATACCAGGAAACCATTTACTATGCTGGGTGGTAATCATATAACCAAATTTGGGCACCTGGTGGTTTAGTGGGTAATTACTGCGCTCCAATCGGAGTGAGCCGGTGAAGGTTTATATCCAAGGGGTGGTTGGAGTTGATTGCTCATGTAATGCCACTCAGGGATGAGTGAGGCAAGTCACTCTCATTTTCAATGTCAGGACCAACTGCCTAGCCCCGGGCTCCTACGCTCCTCATGGGGCAATGTAGGATTGGATGATGGATATATATATATATATATATATATATATATATATATATATATATATATATATATATATATATATAGTATATATATATATATATATATATATATATACAGTATATATATATATATATAAACAGGAAAGCACCTGTATAATCATTTCCTGTTTGTAAGTAGTAGAGGTATTTGTTTTTACTGGAAGAACAAGCAATGGTGAGTGCAGTCTTCCCAAAGGCCACATTCAAAATATATATATATATATGTATACAGTATATGTATATATATATATATATAACTTCTGCTGACAAAACATGAGAATACGAGATCTTCTTGTGTCTAAAATTATTACAAGGACTCAGCCATAAATATATTTGAAATTCCATCCCAGGTATAACCACATACGTGGACGATAGTGTTGTAAACTCGTCAGCTCAAAAGGCTTTCTAGCACCTCTACCTTACCAAACAATTGCTTTTGTTAACTTTCTATGTTATTTTTGCAATTTACTTTCAAATATGAATAACATACATTACATACAACAGGATGTCACACTGTAATATGCAAAATAAATAACTGAGGAAGTTCTAGCCTGTTGAAGATCTCTAACCCCTTTCAGCTTAGCTGATGGCCAAGTAGAGTCATACAGAGAGATTGACTTACATAGTAACTCAGAAGATTCATTTTTACCTCATAAAATAACTAAGAAAATAAATTTCATACAACCCTGACAGTATTCAAGCTGTAAGTGTGCCCTAGTTCCATCAGGTGAACACAAACTGACTACAGAAAGCTCCGTAAGTCCAAGAGAGTACAGGCCTGAGGGACAGAGGACTGGGAAAGGACGGCAGGTTGACAAAAGGCAAGGAGTGCACGGACAGATTTCCTTACAAACACACTACAGTAAAAGCTCAATTAACTGGCATCCAATGCATCAGCACATCCGTATAACCGGAACGCAAATTCGATCTGACATGGGGTTAAAACTATTCCAGATACCGGTCGTCCCCCTATAATTCTTGATTAGTTCTGTACAGTACAGGAAAAGTAGTGCAGCCAAGTTTTCAAAATCATTTTGGCCTGTAACATATGCTAAATTTTTCTTTGAATAATTTTTGATAATGTTTGCTGGTTTGTGTTCAGTCCCCTCCCCCATACACCTACCCCTCCCAGCCCCCCACTCATCACTCTTAACCGGCAGTTATATCTCAAGCTAACCTCATACTTTACATTCATAGTCACATTACTAATACACAAATATAAATCACTAGGATATGTAAAACGTATATAATATGACTATGAACATGCTTGCAGCAAGAAATTAATGGATTATAACGTTGACAGTAAAACAAAAACATTAACAACGGCCATCCCAGGCCGTGTGTGTGTGTGTGTGTGTGTGTGTGTGTGTGTGTGTGTGTGTGTGTGTGTGTGTGTGTGTGTGTGTGTGTGTGTGTGTTCTTACCTAATTGTTCTTACCTAATTGTTCTTACCTAATTGTATCTTTACAGGAATGAGTCAAGCTCGTACTGTGTGTGTGTGTGTGTGTGTGTGTGTGTGTGTGTGTGTGTGTGTGTGTGTGTGTGTGTGTGTGTGTGTGTGTGTGTGTGTGTGTGTGTGTGTGTGTGTGTGTGTGTGTGTGTGTGTGTGTGTGTGTGTGTGTGTGTGTGTGTGTGTGTGTGTGTGTGTGTGTGTGTGTGTGTGTGTGTGTGTGTGTGTGTGTGTGTGTGTGTGTGTGTGTGTGTGTGTGTGTGTGTGTGTGTGTGTGTGTGTGTGTGTGTGTGTGTGTGTGTGTGTGTGTGTGTGTGTGTGTGTGTGTGTGTGTGTGTGTGTGTGTGTGTGTGTGTGTGTGTGTGTGTGTGTGTGTGTGTGTGTGTGTGTGTGTGTGTGTGTGTGTGTGTGTGTGTGTGTGTGTGTGTGTGTGTGTGTGTGTGTGTGTGTGTGTGTGTGTGTGTGTGTGTGTGTGTGTGTGTGTGTGTGTGTGTGTGTGTGTGTGTGTGTGTGTGTGTGTGTGTGTGTGTGTGTGTGTGTGTGTGTGTGTGTGTGTGTGTGTGTGTGTGTGTGTGTGTGTGTGTGTGTGTGTGTGTGTGTGTGTGTGTGTGTGTGTGTGTGTGTGTGTGTGTGTGTGTGTGTGTGTGTGTGTGTGTGTGTGTGTGTGTGTGTGTGTGTGCGTGAGTGCATACGTGTGTGTGTGTGTTTGCAAAGCAGTGCACCCGACACAGGAGGCCTGAGGTGGCCGTTGTTAATGCTTTTGTTTTACTGTCAACGTCATAATGCATTAATTTCTTGCTGCAACATGTTGATAAGTTATATTCTTTTAACATATCCTAATGTTCTTTGTTTGTATTAATAGTGGGACCAGGAGTGTGTTAAGCATGAGATCAGCTTGAGATGTAACTGCTAATTAAGAATGACAGGTGGGGTGGGGGGTTGGGTAGGGGTATGGGGGATGTTGGGAGCTGGGGTAGAGGTGGGTGGAGTTCATTTCATGCCCCCTTCCCCTCTTCCCTGGGTATTCTGAAGTAGGGACATCCCTGGGTAGATATTAATGAGCGTGAGTGTACCTGTACTGTATCTTACGTGTACTGTAACTAATACTGAATAATGTACTTTATGAAATAAAGTCCCAGGTTTGGTACTATTTCGTTTGTTTGACCTCCCAGAAAATTTCTAAGAGTAACATTCGATTATCCAGAAAATTCCATATCTGGAATGCAAGAATCCCTATGCATTCTGATTAATCAACCTTTTACTGTACTACTTTCAAGAATATTAACTCTCTGAATTTAGGTGACATCTTTTTCAGTTTATTTTTACTATTACCTGACAATTTCAGTCAGCTTGAGAAAGGCCTCTTGTACTGAAGAAGTTTATTCAGGGCTTATTTAACTCCCAAGTTCAAAGAATCTCTCTCATGCTAGATACAAGCATGAGAGGATGGCAGGAATATAATCAATTAGATATCCTTTGGCTCAATGGGTTTAATATCAGCTAGTCATTAGCAGTCACTAAATAATACTGAAAACATTTTAGTTTTACAAACTGTGAGACAATCACTTATGAAAAGTATGCTATGATTTTCACATTAAAAGCTCCTTATCTAACTATTCTGAAAGGATGACTGCAAGTACGAAGATGACATGGGTTTTATCAAAAGTAACCAGATATCTTAAAAAATATACTAAGCAGTGTTCATTGTATATTGGTACTGGCCTTGGTCTTAACCCCTTCAATCATTTTTTTTTTTTTTTCCCTCCCATCTTTATTCTTGCTATAGGCTTGGTGGATGAGTTTGGGAGTGTGTGTAAGAAACGGAATCTAAAGGTGAATGTAGGGAAGAGTAAAGTGATGGTCTTTGAGAGAGGTGAAGTCAGTGAATGTACAGCGAGGTTGGATGGTGAGGAATTGGAAAATGTGAGTACGTTTAAGTACTTGGGTAGTGTGATGAGTAAGGATGGAGGTTTGGAGGGTGAAGTGCTTGAAAGGGTACAGCAGGGAAGAAAGGTTGCTGGTTCTTTGAAAGCAGTGATAAGAAACAGGGAAGTGAGCATGGAAGTGAAAAATTTACTACATGACAGTATTGTGATACCAACTCTAACGTATGGAAGTGAAGCTTGGATGTTGTTGGAAGGACACAAGTCAAGAGTGAGAGCAGTGGAAATGAGTTATTTAAGAGGAGCCTGTGGAGTCATATGGAGAGACAGGCTGACGAATGAGGATATAATGGAGCGTTGTGGTGTGGATGTGGATGTGATAGGAAGCGTTATGAGGAACACACTGAGGTGGTTTGGCCATGTGGAGAGGATGGAGGGTGAAAGACTGACGAAGAGAGAGTATGTGAGTGAGATGGAGGGGGGAAGAGGGAGAGGGAGGCCGAGGATGAGATGGAGTGGAGAGGTATATGAGAGAGGGGGGTGTGAGTTGGGAGCAGGGCAGTGAAATGGCGGGGGAAAGGGCGACTTGGAGGCGATTTGTTTGTGGCCACCCCAAACGGGATTGAGGCATCTGGCAATAGATAGATAGACAGATTCTTGCTATCTCAGAGGCAATCATATTTAGCTATGGGGAGGCTTTCTGAAATGAAAGTATCAGATGTAGCCTTTATTAGCTCCTTCATGAAGGAATTTTGGGTCCATCTTTATTTAAAAAAAACAAAAGGGGGGGGGGTTTGCAGAGATTACTCATCTAGTTCCTTCCAGACCATAGTACGATTATTAAATACTGTGTCAGCCTTTAAACATATCCATATGGAAACATCCAGTCCAAGCTGATAATTACTCTATGGTTTAGAAATACTGATTACTGGAGAAACATAAAAAAATATCTGTTTAGGAGGAAAAAGCTGACTGAAGGAGAAGAGGAGTGTTTCAGAGAGTGAGGGGGGGATTGTGAGGACAGCGAAACCTGGAGGCAGTTCTGTCAGGAGGTAGATGGTTGTAGGAAATCATGATGATGATGATGATGAAAACTTAATATAAATGCTAATCACGGTAAAGTTATGGTACTTACGAGAAGAGTATTTAGTGGCACAAAGACAAGAGTACAAAATATTGTGAAAGCTGAATTTGAACCATACAATCAGAATGGAGATGTGTTAGAAGAAATGAACAGATGTAATATGCATGTACAGAGTCAGAATTTGGGGGGCCTGAATGGTGAGTGAGTGACTGTGCAGCCCAATTTTCTGGACAACCTGCTCAACAGTTCTCCCTCTACATTGTTTTTCTGTCTTCACTTTCTGGATCTTGCCTCATCCCATACTTAGATGGGAAAAAGGGGTTCAGGTGATGACAATGACAATGCTGATGATGATGCATGGTAAGAGAGAAAAACAGCAGTTAAGGATGGACAGTGGATATACAAATGAGAAGGAACTGTTGGATGAGAAATGTTGAAAGCAACAAAAGTCTACTTGCAAGTGTCAAACCTGTGAAGTGCTTCCATAAAGAAAAATGAGAGAGAGAGAGAGAGAGAGAGAGAGAAAGACAGACAGACAGAGACAAAGAGAGAGTGCGTGTGTGTGTGTGTGTGTTTTAATGAACTGTATAGAGCCCTCAAGAACAACCTCTTGACAGTTACTGATTCAGAATGTGGATGGACAAAGGGTCCCCCCATGACATAAAGTAACTTGGGGTTTGGATGAGGGTGTAGAAGCAGCAGTTAAGGAGAAAAGAAGGCTTTTACAGGAGTGGAAAAAGGGTGTAGCAGACACAAAAACTTGACTCAGACTGGGCAAAGTCAGAGTCACAGAGACTTTTACTTGATAACCTAAGTCATGGGGAAAGGAAGAGTAGGATATTAAAGATGGCAGATCAGATGAAGAGGGAAAACAGGGATATCACAGATCAGCAGTGTGTGAAGAATGATGAAGGAAAGGTTGTGGTGAATAGTTGGGATATTAAGGATGCCTGGAGAGAGCACTACAACCAGTTGTTGAATGAGGAGTTTGACTGGGACAGGGAAGGTTTGGAGCCAGCAGATCCAGTGTTTGTCCAAGTGTTTGGCCTTTGATTGGCATAGCTGCTGTGAACGGAGCAATAGGTAGGATAACTACGGGGAAGGCAGCAGATGTGTCTGGGATGACTGAGGAAAGGTTGAACGCCTCAAGAGATATACGAGTGGGGTTAGTGGCCAATTTGATAAATACAATTATATATGAGTGTGATGTCCCAGGTGACTGACTAAAAAGTGTAATGTAAGTGTGTACAAGGGGAAGGGTGAAGCTCTGGGAAGACAAAATTAGAGGCATAAAGCTTTTGGACCAGATAATGAAGGTAATGGAGAGAGTTTTAGAAGGTATGATTAGAGAAAGAGTGAATACTGATGAGATGCAGTTTGGGTTTATGACAGACAAAGGAACCGCTGATGCAATATTCACAGTTCGACTGCTTCAGGAAAAACATATAGGAAAGAATAGAGAACTGAACTTTGTTTTTGTTGATTTGGAGAAGACCTTTGACAGAGTCCCTAGAGAGGTGGGGAAGTGGGCAATGAGAAAGCTAGGGATTAAGAAGTGGCTGGTTTAGGTCGTTATTGCTACGTATGTAAGTGCTCGCACGCAGGTAAAGGTGAATGGAGTTCTGAGTGAGGAGTTTTCCGTGAATGCTGGTATGCATCAGGGATCAGTCTTGAGTCCCTTGTTGTTTATTATGGTATATGAAGCCCTCTCATGTGACTTCAGAAATGGACTCCCATTGGAGATGTTCTATGCTGATGATTTGGTCTTGACAGAAGAGAATGAAAGGAAGACGGAGGAAAGATTTATGAAATGGAGAGATGATACGGGGTACGAGGGTTTAAGGGTAAATGCAGATTAAACAAAAGTGATGGTATCTAGGGCTGGGGGTGGCACTTATCAGAAATAAGGGGGAGTGACCGTGTGTGATTTGCCATACGGACATGGGAAGTAATTCCATCTTGTGCAGTGTTTGTGATATGTGGGTGTGTTAGAGATGTAGTGGTATTAGAGGCAGACTGCGAGATAACGTTGATATGCATATATCTTGTTTGATGTTTTGGCTCACTTAACTCCTTCAATCCCAAGATGTACAGTATATTTGATTTTATTCTTGCTACTTCCATACAATTTCAAGATTTGGATTTTGTAGTTGAGGGGTCAGAAAGTCTTCATTAACCCAATTTCTCTCTCCAAGCTTAATAAGGCCTCATGAAGGTAGCAAGAACACACAAAAAAATACATCAATGCAGTGAAGAGATTAATTCATCTTACATGGTCAAAATATATTGTCTCTTATTCCATGGAAGTAGAAAAAACAAAAGGATGCCTGCAATATGACTGGAAAAAACAAAAGGATGCCTGTAATAAGAACTGTGCATCCAGCTTTGATTTACATGCAGGAGTGATTCTCAGAGCCATATTCTTGTCAGCTCAGAAGGCTTTTTACCACCTTATTAGTGATTTATTTTGAATGTTACACCTTAACATTCTCCTGTATATTATTTATGTCACTTTAATATAAACATAGTTTGCACTACCAACATACAAGATTACAATTGGATGTGTTAAATAAACTGTCATGGAATGGCTATTAAGTAATCCTGACAGACATTTAGAATATGGCTCTAGCATAACATCTGCATGAGGTTTCCTGGAAAATGTGTGAGAAACCACAAGAGGTTATTCTAAGATTAAATTTGAGTGGTTCAAATCAACATGGTCCAACTGAATGGTTAATGATAAGTCAATATGGTCTAATTCTCAGCCATTACAGAGCAACAATTACTAATGACCCTAAGGACGAGTTGTGAGGGAAACCAATTTTGCCCAAGTTCATTTGTAACTGCAGCTCTGTAACAGCAGAGAAATGGATCCATATTGAATTAACATTTACAACTCAAATTTACTTCAAGAATAACCTGCTGAAGTTTACACTTTTCCAGGACACTGTGTGTGTTACAATACATCAACAAAACTCTACATGTTACATAATTTATATAACAAAGCAATTACTGTACTCCAGGAGTCTTAAATTCCATTAACTATGCACAGCCCAGTGCTGTAGCAGGACTGATGCTGCACATCAAACATATTTTTTTTCAATTCCAACTCAAGTTCAATTAAACAGAATGTGTGATAACTGACCTGAGGCTCTCATTTACAGTAATTAAAGAGTATTATACATCATACACCTGCATTATACCTAAAGGCACACATGCATGCATGTACACACACATGCATGTGCACATTTGCATGCGCACACACACACACACACACACACACACACACACACACACACACAAACATCCTAAAATAAGGAGACAATTTAATCAAAAAGCCCAGGAAGTCTTTTCATTTTCTTCTTGCCAACTCCTGATGATTTTATTTAGCTTAGGATAGCCTTTGCAAACTTTGAAACTCAGGGGTTTGATACAGCCTAAATACACCCCTTCAGTATGAAAGGCCAGTCCAAAGTTAAATAAAAAATGTCAGGTACATGCAAGCACAACTAAATTAAATTAACATCACCCAGATTCAATGGGATAATAACAAAGATATTAATATAAAGCATGAGCAGTCACAACCAAAGAGTACCATATATATATAATATATAATTATACAAACACTCAAACAAAAGCAGTCATCCACAATGTTTCAAAGCATTGAAAGAATAATTACTTACGTTTTTCTTTCTTCTTTACTCCAAAACAGAGCTTTTTTAAAATAACTGTCAAGGTATTCCACCAGTACAGAATATTTTCTTTACTAAGTGGATTTGAGTATTCATTGGGAACAATGCCATCGATATGTGCCTCAAAGTAACTGAACATAGGGAACCAGATTTTAGTCCTGAAGGAGTCCCTCTGATGAAGAGCTCGGTTATTTGCCAGCGAGTGATAGTAGAGGAACATACGTGATGTGATGTAGAAGGCAATGAACACATCAATGGAGTAATGTTCATGTGCTGCCAGTATGAAGAAGATGCCAAATGTGTTAAGCACCCACGAGGCAATGTGAAGGTAATACAGTCGTCTGGGAGTGTCTGTGGGGAAAGAAAGAAGATACTAAACAATGCAATGCTTCCCCTTAAGTAAACCTCATATTACGGTTGGCCATTGTACAGCTATTCTCTATGGAGTGGAAAAAAAAACTAAGTGGCAAATCAGTGCCACCACCTAAAGACACTTACACTCAGTAATGAAGAAATTAAGGAGTGTGAGTGCAGTGGTGTGACCACTAAACATGTAGTCTCCACATGTCCGAACTCCTTTAATGCTCAGCCCACCCCCACACCAGATGATCCAGGCTTGACTCAGTTTTACTCCCAGATCACTTGAGTCCTGTGGGTAAAAATATGACTGACTTGGAGAGAGGGCACAGGACAGGGTGATATGCAGGCAACTCATTTGTGGTCATCCCTTCTGAAATTAATGTGTCTGGCTATGCAAAGGTGGACTGCATCAGTAGCAAAAAGTAAGTTTTTGAGTGCATCAGTGACAAAATATGTGTCAGTGTGCATAAGTAACACATAAAACAGAGACTTTTGGGTGAATGAATGATTACCATATCACTGTGAAGATCATGGCTTGGTTCAGCTTTACTCCTAAATCATTTAAATCCTGTGGGCCACAATAAGGCATTGTCAGTACACACAAAAGCAATAATTGGTATCCCTTCCTGCATAAATAATCAAGGGACAGACATGTCCGTCATCTTCCACTGTCTTCACCATCATCTCACTATGAACTCATTTTCACTCTCAACATCTTTGCAGTATGCTTCAGCTTACACTGGAAACATTCATCACTTTCAGTCAAAATCATTCAGTCTCATGTATGCAGAGGCGAAGTCAATACTGAGACGCCTGATACCCTTACAGATCTTATTACATATTTCAAAGATTTCCTTTTTTCAAGCAGTTACCACCTAATTCAGCAAACAATGGGGGAAGTGCTGGAAGGAAATATGGCTAAACTGTTCCGATTTTCATCTAGCTGTCGTGCAGGAGGGATATCAACAATGCACGATCTCATTATTAAATGTTATTTCCTGCATTAAAAAAAAAGAAAAAAAAAGAGGTAACTACTGCATGATACAGTATACAGCTGATTCATTACCATCCTATCTCTTTACATCTAAGATGGGGTAATAGGAAATTTCTCTTCTAGTTCTGCATCTGATTTAAGGTTAAGTATGAAACATGGCTCCTTAGTTGCAATAAATTATCTGATGTTGGCTAAAACATGGTAAAGATATCTTGTACCATTCTCACTCTCTCTTCTCCAGGCTCATCAGAATATGAACCTAGTGGGCTGCAGACTGAAGCTGTCCATCTCCTATAATTCACCATCCTCCATTCACAGGACAGGGAATGAGATATCTGACAAATATCTGTATAAATGAAAGTTATATTGGTGTCACCACGTGTGGAGTCTCTCTCTGAAGGAGTTAACAAAGTTGAATGAAACTCACCCTAGGAGCACAGTCAAGGTGTGTGCCAGGTACTGAGAGGCTGGTTATGAACATGGTAGCACAACGCAGCAGAAATACTGAGCCAGACAATGCACAGAACCGTCTTATGGCAATAGACCTGCAATAAGTTACTTATTACATACCAGACTAAAATGAAGAACTTCATTAATGTATCCAACCAAGAAAAGAGAAGGACACTAAAGCATGTAAACACCATCATATATCTAAAACCGAAAAACTACAATCATGTATCCAGTGGCAACAGACTTGGAATAAGCTATTTATAACATACCACAGAGATGGGCTACCCTCAAGTATTTATCCAAGGTCCATATTATAAGTGGATAAGAGGCCTCACAGCACCTCTCAGTGATTTATTTAGGGCATTACACATTAACATGTTCTAGTATGTTATTTAGTTCATCGTTACTGACATACGGTAATTTGCATCAATAGCAGACACAAGGGAAATGAAATAAACTATGCAAAATAAAATGTTAAGAAAGAATTTCAATGCCACTTAAAATATGATGCCAAGGCAAGAGTAGGGAACATAAAGTACATGTAGGTCACTGCAACACACATCTAACCTTGAAAATTAAGCTGATCTCATTTTAACTACTATCCATTTACAGTGAATTTTTAGTACAGTATTAACTCACCTGTGTCCATTTGTTAGGACAAACTGAAGTTTGTACAGTCAGGAACAAAAATTCTCTTCCTATTCCAGTGAGTCTACTTTATACTTTGGACATGCCTTTCACTTTTTGCACAGACACATCATAACAAAGAGAATAATTTATAGGCAGAGAAGCATACAAGGCCTCCCTCAGCTTAGGAATATCAGTCAGCAGTGGGAAGTAAGATGATAAGAAATATTAGAACTTTTGTATCTACAGGCAAAGAAACATACTATGTCTCTCTCAGCCTAAGAATATCAGCCAGCACAGAGATGTGAGAAATAAGCAAAGTAATATAATGTAGTGAGTGAAATTTTGAATCTATGGGCTACTCTCAGCTTAAGAATATCAGAAAGCAGAGGAAATTGGGAAGCAGAAGACACAAATTGGCATATATTTGTCCCTGATTTTACTTGCACTTGTACATGAATCTTGTAAAAAAATAGCTGTGTCTGAGTATGATTATTATCTACCTATCTATCTAGAGCCAGACACCATAATCCCGTATGGGTTGGCCTCATGTCTTTGTTAGCTGTTTTATGGGGAGGGACACTAACCCTTCACCAACCCACTTATTGACAAGAAGAGAATGTGTACAGATTGGTCAGATGGCTACCAACCAGTGTTGTAAATGGTTTCCTGGCTTACAGGAAACAATTAGGCTTGTCACTCAATGCAAAGCCACCTGGAGAGGACAGATAAAAAGTGACTGGAAAGATAGGAAAAAAAGAAGAGAGGAGGGCAGACACAGAAACAGAATGATAAAGGTGAAGGAAGAAATAAGCAGCACTACATCAAGTGACTGGATGATGGTCACCACCACTTACCACTATGAATATTAGATATAAAAAATACCAGTGTTGTGAAACCCAAGCCTCTATAAATAAATACCTGTGCTTGTGTATGAATAGTATACACAGCCAGGTACACGTCAATACAAGGATGGTAATCTCACACAGCTGGAATGCCCAAGAGATGTGCGGCACATTGTCAAGAAAAATGTCTGGCAGGGGAGGGTGCCGCTCCTGCAAACAAAATCACATTCCATTACACACTCTTAAACTATGGACAGAAGCATTTAAGAAGTCATTCTTGACACAGATGCACCAGTCTATGTTATACAACAAGGATATTTTCTCAAATATCACAACCTCTTCCATACAACTGGTAATATAAAATGGGGGAAACTGCCAATCAGCTGTATCACTGGCAATGAAACTTAAGTAGGCATCTTTTCTGTAGCTTACTGGTGACATAAAAACATAAGTAAAAAAAAAATTATATAAAACATATATACTGTATATCATCATCATCATCATCCAGACCTCCTTTCCCACCCTAGGGCAGGGTGAGGAGTAGCAATGTCCAGACAGCCCTAATTTGCCCAATCCAATGGGCCACGCTTCCATTCACTCACCATTCGAGCCCCCGGAATCTGGGCTCTATCCGATACAACGAAACATTCACCACGTTCTGTAGCTTCACACAAATGTATCCGATAGAGTCAATCTGGACGCTCTCACATTAATAAGGGGTGCCAAATCCTTGATCATGTGCTTCTCCTCACAATATTCATCCAGCCAGCTCGATCTCTTGTCAGTTCCCTAGCTTCACCGACTTCCATACCTCTCTTCCTCACACACTCATCCACCATATCCCTCCACCTTCTCCTTGGCCTACCTCGCCTCCTCCCTCCTTCAAATTCACTCAGATATACCTTTTTCACCACTTAATTGTTATCTATTCTCTCCACATGACTATACCATCTCAATACACTCTCTTCAGTTCTGGTGTCCACAGACTTCCTTACTCCACACCTTGCACAAATCACATTATTTCGTATCCTATCCACCCTCTGTACTCCACATACATTCCTCAGCAGTCCCATCTCCACTGCTCTCACTCATGACTTCATTTTCATGCCACACCATAGTCTCACATCCACATGTTAAAGCTGGCACTAACACTCCTTCATGTAAGCCTCGTGCAGCTGCAACATTCAAGCCTCTGTTTCTTATTAAGGCCTTCACTGCCCCAGCTACTTTCCTTCCTTGTGACACTCTACTTTCCAATTCTTTTGCACATTTCCTCTCTTTTCTATCACTGTACCTAGGTATTTGAACTCTCTCACCAATTCCAGTCTCTCTCCATTCACTGTAATATCACACTGGGAGTCACTTTCTTTCTCAATAACCATCACTTTACTCTTTCCTACATTTACTCTCAAGGCACGACACTCACAGACATCAGCAAGACTCTACACTAGTCTACCAAGTTCTTGTCCGATATCTGCAAGTAGTAATGCATCATCAGCATACAACAAATTTGAGATATTCCATCCATCACCATTCATTCCCAATGCCATTCCCCTCTCCATTATTCATGTTTTTACTTCTCTCACCACCCTATCCATTGATATATTGAACAACCATGGGGACATCACACAACCTTGTTGCACGTCCACACCGATTGTGAACCATTCACTAAGATGCCCATTTACCCTTGCAAATGCTTCACTACCATCATAAAAACTCTTGACGGCACCTAGCAGCTTACCATCTGTACCATACATACGCAAAACCTTCCACAATCATTCTCTGTCTACTTTGTCGTATGCTTTTTCCAGATCCATGAATGCCATAAACATCTTACAGCCCTTCTCACAAGCCTTCTCCACTATCTGTTTCACTGCAAATATTTGATCCACACATCCTCTGCCACTCCTAAAGCCACCCTGTTCGTCACTCACCAGGACTTCTGATATCTCTCTTACTTCTATCTATCTATCTATCTATTGCCAGACGCCTCAATCCCGTTTGGGGTGGCCACAAACAAATCGCCTCCAAGTCGCCCTGTCCCCCGCCATTTCACTGCCCTGCTCCCAACTCACACCCCCCTCTCTCATATACCTCTCCACCCCATCCTTCCATCTCATCCTCGGCCTCCCCCTCCCTCTTCCCCCCTCCACCTCACTCACATACACTCTCTTCGTCAGTCTTTCACCCTCCATCCTCTCCACATGGCCAAACCACCTCAGTGTGTTCCTCATAACGCTTCCTATCACATCCACATCCACACCACAACGCTCCTTTATATCCTCATTCGTCAGCCTGTCTCTCCACGTGACTCCACAGGCTCCTCTTAAATAACTCATTTCCACTGCTCTCACTCTTGACTTGTGTCCTTCCAACAATGTCCAAGCTTCACTTCCGTACGTTAGAGTTGGTATCACAATACTGTCATGTAGTAACTTTTTCACTTCCATGCTCACTTCCTGTTTCTTATCACTGCTTTCAAGGAACCAGCAACCTTTCTTCCCTGCTGTACCCTTTCAAGCACTTCACCCTCCAAACCTCCATCCTTACTCATCACACTACCCAAATACTTAAACGTACTCACATTTTCCAATTCCTCACCATCTAACCTAGCTGTACATTCACTAACTTCACCTCTCTCAAAGACCATCACTTTACTCTTCCCTACATTCACCTTTAGGTTCCGTTTCTTACACACTCTCTCAAACTCATCCACCAAGCCTTGCAGCTCCCCTTCGGCTTCACTCAACAACACAGTATCATCTGCAAACAACAGTACAGGGAGTTTCCAAACACTATCCTCTCTCACCAGGGCCACTCCAACATCCAGTACCCTACCTTGTACCTCTTTTATTACCCCATCCATGTACAGATTGAACAACCATGGAGACATGACACATCCCTGTTTCAACCCAACTTTCAAAGAGAAAAATTCACTTAGTTCACCATCCACACGCACTGCAGCCTTCGCACCATCGTACATACTCTTCACAGCATTCAACAACTTCCCATCTACTCCATATATTCTTAACACTTTCCACAATCCTTGTCTATCCACCCTGTCATATGCTTTCTCCAAATCCATGAAAGCCGCATACAACTTCTTTCCCTTCTCTAGAAACTTTTCCACTAAAGATCTAAGAATGAATATCTGATCTACACAACCTCTTCCCTTCCCGAAACCCCCCTCCCCCCTGTTCTTCTCCAACTAATTTCTCTGTTCTTTCTCTAACTCTATCTATAAGTATCCTACCATACACTTTTCCTATTATACTAAGAAGACAAATGCCCCTATGATTACCACACACTTCTTTTTCCCCTTTTCCTTTGTACAAGGGAATAATTATACCTGACTTCCAATCCTCCGGGACTCTACCTTCCTCCCAGGCCAATCTGCACATCTTCCACATCCATTCTACTACTATCTCTCCCCCATGCTTCAGCATTTCACCACACACTCCATCAATTCCTGGGGCTTTCCCGATTTAACTTTCTTCATTGCTTCCACAACTTCTATCCAACTGATTTCTTCCTGTCTTCTCACCTCCCTCCTTCTCCCAGCCATTCCCCAGCCACTTATACTCGCATTACTTCCATCCTCTATGTTCAACAATTCCTTAAAGTGTTCTCTCCATCTGTTCACTTTTTCTCCCTTCTCCACTAGTAATCTACCATTTTTATCTTTCACTCCCCTGGTAACTTCACTTCCACCTTGTCTTACTCTTTTCACTTCTCTCCAGAACATTTTCTTACAGTCCCTCCACTTTACACTCAAATTCCTTCCAAATTCCTCATCCACTCTCTTCTTACTCTCTCTTACTAATCTTTTCACCTCTCTCTTCCTTTCCACATATAACTCCCTCTTCCGCTCTCAACTTCTTCCACGCCCTATTTCTCACCCATTCATTGTATGCTTTCTTCTTTTGTGCCACAGCCTGTTTCACCTCTTCAGTCCACCACGCTGTTCCTTGCACCCCCCTCCGCCTTCTCTTCCTTCCACACACCACATCACATGCTGCACATATTTCTTCTGTAAATATCTTACACACACCTTCCACGTCTCCCATCTGCTCCAATTCATATTTGCCCAATCGTTCCTCCACTTCTCTCTTATACTCTGCCTTTTTCTCATCCTCTTGTAACCTTTCCACTCTCCTTGCAACAACTCCTTCCTCTCGTCTTTCCCTTCTTCTATTCCTCCATCTCACTTGCATCCTAAGTCTGGCCACCACCAAGTAGTGGTCAGAAAGTCCACTCCCCCAACCTCTATACACTCTTGCATCCTTTACACATCTTCGCATCCTTTCATCCACACACACATAATCAATCATTGCCTTCCTTTCATTCAGTTCACCACTCACCCTTCTCTCTTACTTACTTTACAATAATTCTTCCATCTACCTTCCCTACCACACTCAATCAACTTCTGCCACAACAATTGTGTACACACACACACACACTATATATATATATATATATATATATATATATATATATATATATAGTAGAGTTGCAATTTAAGACAAAAAGAAACAACGATCTTACAAAAACACAGGCATTTAATTTCTCCCATAATTACTTAATAGTATGGTAATTTCACTCAACTGTGCAGAAACTGTGTGCATTTAGGTACTGGATTTCCAGATGACTGCGTTTGTTTACAACTCGTGTGTTATGCTTTTGTCGGTCACTGATTGGCTTCCTCGACCCAACCCAAACCACTTGACCCACGTCCCATACCACCTGCCAGCCCATGGCCTGCTTCAGTGTTCTGTGGATCGTCACTGTGATGAGAAGCATTTATTTGCTTATTTCCTTGCTCCTCATTTCCTCTCAGAACTCTGAGCATGTGGTTCCAGACTAACTTTAGTTATGCCTAAGCACTTGTGGTAGGTGGGGGCGCTCACCATCCACTCACTCAAGGTAGTGTTGCTGCCAGGTGTCTGCCCATTCCTCTCCTCCATACTTCTTTCCTTCCATCCTCTTCTGTCTTCCTTTACTTCATTTTTTCCTTGTCCTTCTGCCTATGAGTGACTTTACACTCACTCTTCTGTCTTTATGTCCTTCATTCTTTCCTCTTCCTTCTGCCTTTGGGTGACTACACTTAATGACAAGCCAAATGGTGGCCTGTACACCAGGAAACCATTTACTACACTGGGTGGTAACCATACAACCAAATTTTGGCGCCTGGTGGTTTAGTGGGTAATTATTGCACTCCAATTGGATTGAGCCGGTGAAGGTTTATATTCATGGAGTGATTAGGGTTGATTAATCATGTAATGCCACTCACGGATGAGTGAGGCTGGTCACTCTCATCTTAAATGTCGGGACCAACTGCCTAGCCGCGGGCTCATACACTCCTCATGAGGCAATGTAGGATTGGATGATGAATGGATGGATGGCCTTAGCACCTTGAAAGTGCTAAGAACACAAGAAAAGCATTTATTCCAAAGGAAAACAAAAAGTTGTTGAACGAAGTGGCGTGTGGTGTGGAAGCTTAAATGCAAACAATCAGATAGATACAACGAGTCGGGTGTGTTTACGATGTTCATAGTTTTTTTGTCAGGGAAAAAAAAAAAAGTTAATGATGAAGTAGTAGTAAAATTCATGTTTTCGCCTTTAGTGCAACGAGTGCCCAAACTTTGTTATGAACTGACAGTCTTTGGTCAAGAAAATTCAGCTCTTATGGTATGAGAAGACACTATGTGCTGACATAAAGAGTTAGATAAGATGATGATGTCAGCTCAATTCTTGTGAATTATTGTATACTGTCATACAAATTATACTGCATGGCTGACTTGTTTATTATTCACGATTACTGCATTTGTGTTTATCTGAGAAGTGAGAAGTACACAATCAGTCCATGCTGACAACTTCAGTATAGCTTTTTTTTCCCTTTATTGTTGATGACTAATGACCTTCAAAAACAGTTTCACACTTTTTCTTAAATGAGTGCGCTGAAAATGATTCTTGGCGAAATATGCACGATGCTAGGAGGCCATTATTCACGTGTTGATTAGGTCAGAAGTATTTACATGATTGGTGGTAAGGACTTTCAAGAGGCTTTGTGGCAATCCTTGGTGGTTAAATTTTTTATGGGGAGCATTGGGGCCAAAACTAGTTAGTCATATTAGGTTAGAATGCACCGATGTGTCACGTTGGCGAGTATCATATGAAAACACATATCTTGGGTGTCTTACGGCAGACATATTTATATCAACCTATCCTTAAATTTATTTTTAACGAAAACTATGGGGCTCCTAGAACCTAACCCCTAATTTACATGTAAATTTGTCACATTTTAGCATGAAATTTATTTTGCACAAGGTTCTGCATAACCTATCTCATGTAGTATGAAGACTCTACTGTGTGTGTGTGTGTGTGCGTGTGTGTGAGTGTGTGTGTCTGTCTGTCTGTCTGTGTGTATATATATATATATATATATATATATACCACCAACCCTGCCTACTGATTGCCAAACCCCAGTTCAACAATGGATTTAGATTTTTTTTTTTTTTTCTGATTTTGATATTTTAGACTACAATTGTGTTTAGGTTGATTTATAAACAGTTTTTAAACTCAGATTAATATGTTTTAGCCAAAGGTGGGGTGAACATTGTCATTTCGGGGTATAGTTTAGTAAGCTTGATTTTTTTCTAGCCTTATATTTGACAATTTTTAGATTTAATTTGTTGGTAGCGAGAAATTTACAGGTGTCAGGCTTAGGTTGGCTTCTTTTACAGCTGTTATGCCATTTAGATTGGCTTTAAACTTGCTTTTAGGCTCATTTGGATGGGTTTTGGACTTGGTTGGGGGGGAAACCCAAAGCTGAAATATGCATCCCATTGCTTTACATGTTAAAACTACCCCGACATACAATATCCAACCTAACGATGGGTCTTTACCTAACCAACTGCATTGTTAAACAGGAATATACCTGTGTGTGTGTGTGTGTGTGTGTGTAGATTATATATGCTGTATATATATATATGTATATATATACAGTACCCTCGTGTCCAACACGGTAATTTTGTCATGCATGGTTCCCGTGTTGGACCAAAAACGTGTTAGACAAACAACAGAGCTTATGGAGAAAAATGAATTATGTCAGCAACCCTAGGAAAAGTCACCCTATATACCTACCATATACCTATACATATATTAGTACTGCTGTAATTATAATGAATGGTACTGTACTATGAATGATAACTAACCTTTTAGGATAGTGTTGGTGGGCTTATTGGGAATGGAAGGTGGTATCCGAGGCCGTAGGTAGTCCTACTGGGTCCCCGGAGGATGGCTGCTGGCGTCACTAGCGGGTAATGGCTGCTGCTCCTCTTCAACTTCCCTCATAAATTCTTCGAAATTCCTCTCCCCTTTCTACTGCCTCTCGATGAATTCTAGCTTGGTAGCCTGAGGGAGGTGCCGCCACTTCTTGGGGTTCTCAGAAGGCTTCCTAAGCATCGTGAGCTGAGTAAAATGCAGTAACAAAGGCAGAAAATGCAGCGAGAAAAAAGCACCATCCAATGCGAATTATGCGACTGAGTGGCGCTGTGGCGGGAGAAATTTAAACAAAACATCACGTGACAGCAGAAGTGTTTTTCATTGGGCAACATCACAATCACGTCACGATAGCGGGCGAGGGAGGCTACTTGATCGGAAGTTTTGATTGGCTCTCAGCATCACGGGAACGTCCAGTATGACTGTGTTGAACCAGAGGTGATCGTGCTAGAGGCGAACTCTGTGGATTTCGCCCACTTCTCTGAGCTCCGTCCATGTTATGCTTACGCACCCGTTTTACAGTACTTAAATCATATTAAATCGTACTAATTTTTTGCTCTTCGTGCTGGACGCGAATCGTGCTGGACAAATGCGTGTTGGACGCGAGGGTACTGTATGTATATATATATATATCAACACAATTCGTGAACATACTGGATGCCCAAAGTTAACCGTCATGAAGATTCTTGCTGCAGTGCGCGGCCTGCCACCTGATGTCATACCAGAGCACAAGCATGGCAGTGGAAAGAAGAGGACAACTTCCAGAGGTACAGATACACTTCTGAAGAGGGAAGTAATCAAGAATTCTTGACTGACAGCAGCTGAATTAAAGAGAATGCATCCCCAGCTGTTACAAGGCATCTCATTTCCAACACCGCTTTGAGAAGGAGCTGGGTTTGCCAAGCCGCACCGCAGTCAAGCAACCACTTCTCACTGACCGCATGATGAAGCAGCACATTCAGTTTGCCAAGAAGTATGCACACTGGACATCAGATGAGTAAAGAAAAGTTATGTTTTCTGATGAAAGCACATTTCAAGTGTTCCAGGTACATTCTGCCAAGGTTCGTTGCCCTGCCTCCTGTAGTCAATATGACCCTGCTTACACGGTGCCAACTATTAAGCACCCACAATCAGTAATGGTATGGGGATGTTTCTCAGGTGAAATAGGAGGGGGAGGCCTCTACTTTCTTCCTAAGAGCTTGATGATGAATGGTGGCTGGTACATTCAAGTTCTGAAAGATGATTTGTTAAACTTTTTTGCTATTCATGAGTGCCACTTTTTCATGCACGATTCAGTTCCATGTCACAAGCCAAGAAAGGTGACAAAATGGCTTCAGGATAATCGGATTGAGGTCCTCAACTGGCCTGGCAACAGTCCGGATCTAAATCCGACAGAAAACTGCTGGACAAAGATGAAGAAAATCATGGCAGAGAAGAAGACACCCAATCTGGACAACCTCAAAACTGAAATGACAAATGTTTGGTGCTCAGAAATGTCCTTAGCTTACTTTAGAGATCTAAGTGATTCCATGCCAAAACACATCCAACTGGTCATGAAAAACAAAGGAAACATGATTTCATATCAATGAATGGCATTTCATGAACAAACATTGTGATATACAGTAACCCCTCCAATATCCGGATCAATAGAGCCATAGGCAGGTCCGGATAGTGGTCCTGTCCGGATATTGGGCCCCAGCTTATGGACTAGTACTTACGGACCCTAACTCTGAAAAACACCTATACAACTCCCTCTGGACATGCATAGCACCTATTTAAGACCCAAATCACACCAATAAGGGACATAAAAGACTGAAATAAATGCAAAAGAACCATAAAATGAGGTTTTAGAGGTGAGTTTATACAATATTAAACATTCTGGGTACTTACAAGTCCCTTGGTCTTGGACTGGTTTGAACCGCCAGTTTGCAGTCCACAGTTAATCCTCTGCACTCTAAATTCTAATTTCTTAACACTGCACAACACTGTAAATTCCTGTGTGTTCTAGTGGCAAGGTATAGCAGTTTATTCACTGTTTATTCACAAAAAACAAGCACCTGTGGCTTGCACTGTTATGAGTATCTGCTCTCCATCGGAGTTAAGCTGTGACTGTTGATGTTGGTGGGGTAACAGAGTTGCCAGATCGCAACAGCCACATTACCAATCTCCTCAACTTTCATTGTCAAATATAACTTTTCATTACCAAATTCGTAAAGCTAGCATATATTCTTCACTAATTATATATACAAGTGGAAATACATGTAATCACTCTCCTTATAACTAACACCATGTTGATTATTTTCACACTATGTAGGGTAGCAGATTAATAAGAGAGAGCAAACAATCCACCATCTCCATCCTGTGTATCCTCATACATGTGAAAAATCCATTTGGTAATGCATTATTCTAATGCATTACCAAACGAATTTTTCATTACCAAATTGGCCCACACTTGGTAATGAAAAATACCAAATGGCAACCTGACAGGGGAGGGGGGAGGGGGAGGAAGGAAGGGGTGAAGGGACCATGGTGTAACAGCTGTTTGGCGCCAGGCGGGAATTTCAAATTATGGGAGGGAAAAAAGTCAGATTTTTTTTTGAATTTTTTGCAGTTTTTGGCCCATTTTGGGAATATTGGATCCCAGGAGGATTATGTCCGGTTAGTGGGGATGTTCGGATATTGGGCGTTCGGATATTAGAGGGATTACTGTACCATGATTTCTGTGTTTTTTAATACCTTGTGGGGGGAGGTCCTAGGTCAATTTGCGGTAGCTGTATATATATATATATATATATATATATATATATAGATATATATATATATATTGTGTGTGTGTGTATGTGTGTATGTGTGTATATATATATATATATATATATATATATATATATATACTGGTATATACAGTATATATATATATATATATATATATATATATATATATATACACATAAGTATATGGAAGAAGTTCATGGAGCTGTTGCATCTCCTGACATTGACAGGGCTCTCCCTCGTGCTAAGGGATCTTTGTATGCGGCATGTGTTAGGAATATATACATACAGTATATCTATTTTATATGAAATCTAAAAAGTCAAAATCCCAGACAAATTATGTCCACATGGTGAAGCCTGTGAGGTGAAGCCAGATTCCATGGGTTTGAATAGCTTTTGAATAAGTATCTGATGTTGATAGTCCTCCCTCTTTTTTGTTTGATGGATCCTACATCACCGAAACCTGAAGTAGGAAAAAAGGGTTTAGATAATGAAGATGATGCTTAAGGCATGCCAAGTGCTGCTAATCTGAACATGACATCTTACATGAGTAAACTGACAAAATTCTCTGCCTCCATATACTATGCCTCTTTTAGAATTGCTTACAATCATCTCCTAGGACTGAACATTCATAAATCTAGGGTGTCCCAAGAATTGTTTGAGAAACTTCAGCAGGATATTCTTAGGATAACTGAAAGAGAAAGAGAGACAGACAGACAGACAGACAGACAGACAAAGACAGAGACAGACAGACAAACAAACAGACAGACACAGAGAGAGAGAGAGAGAGAGAGAGAGAAAGAGAGAGAGAGAGAGCTACTTCAACATGGGTACAATTCTCAAATATTACAGAACTACTGTACAATCTTTTTATTATCCTGAGGGTGATTAATGAGGGAGACTTCTATCCATAAGGGCATCAGTAACTGCAGCTCTGTAATTCCTGCAAAAGAATCCCTGCTGGTACAACAACTCTTAGTCAATATCAGCTTAAGAATAACCTCCTGAAGTCCCATGCATTTCCCAAGGCTTCCTGCACTATACAACTGTGGACAATATTATCGCTCCACATTTATAAATTATACTGACAAGTTTGTAGGGCTCCAAAGACCACATCACTAGTATCTGAAAGTCAATGCTGTCTTGTTATTCATATAAATTTACTGATATTTTTGTCCACAACTGAACTCAACATCTGTAAAACTGATCAAACATATGATCCAGAGTCTCACCTTGTCTGGCACACGGTCATGGACAAAGACCATAACAATGGCAGTGATCCAAGTGACCAGCAACATATAGAGGAAAGATATGACAGTCTTGACATATTCAGGTTTCAACTGTGTTGCCACACCACTGGGTCGTCTCAAACCACCACCACCACTATAGCCACCACCACTGCCAACACCACCGCTTCGATGGAGCTCTGGTAGATCAGAAGCCTGGGAGTCTGATGAGTAATTTCTGCAAATGAAAATCATCATTGTCATCACCATATTATCATCATCATATTAACTTTTTCCTCCCTCCCCCACCATAGATGGGATGTAGCATCCAGACAGCAAGAAATCACCACCACCATCACCACCACTTTGATGAAGCACCTGTAAATCAGAGGCCCATATTTCATGTTTCAGCCCCATATAACGCAGTTGGTACCACAACACCCTCATACAGCCTTCTCTTTACATCCATTCTAAGTGAATAACATCTAAACAGTTTTTTCATTCCTCCCAGCACCTATCCTACTTCATTCATTCTAAACTTCGCTTCTGCATCTATTCTTCCATCCACAGCAACATGTGACCCTAAATACTTAAAACACTCTACCTCCTCAAGCAACTCACCATTCAAAACTATATTCATCCTCCTACCATCTACCGACCTCATACACTTCATCACTTTACTCTTATTCTCATTTAAGTATGTAAAAAAAAATTTTTGTCTTCTTAGAGACCTCTCCTTTTATGTTAAACAAAAAAAAAAAAGTCTCCACTCTCCATTTCTGACCAACTCAGTAATTTTTTGACGAACTCAGAACACACATTGGGGGAAGTGATTCCCCCAACCCACCCCCGGTCAGGCCATCCCTGTTGGTGGTGGTAGTACTGTCAAAGAAGAGGGAGTGTGGCCACGTGCAGTTTGCCACAAGGGTGTGAGAAGTAACTCCATCCTGTGCATTGCTTGTGATAAGTGGGTGCATAGGAGAGGTAGTGGTATCATAGATAGACTGAGAGATAATGCTGATTTCATGTATGCATTGCATGGGCCCAGGTAGTACTGGAAGAGGACATTTGTAGGCTCAAGTGTACAGAAATGACAATGATCAGATGGATGTGTAGTGTGTCCTTGAATGTGAGGCCTGGGGGGACTAGGTTTATGCCTGGGGAGTTGAGAGAAAGAATTGGACTGGAGTGTATTGATGTTGTGATGAAGAGGGGTAGACTCAGATAATTTGGGTATGTTGAGAGGATGGAGGATGACAACTGGATGCAGAAGCTGCCAGGTGTGAACATCGGTGGTAGGGTTGCAAAAGATGGATCAAAAAAGACCTCAGGCGAGGTCAAAGAGTGTGACCTCAGGGATAAGAAACTGAATAGGGAGGCTGCCAGAGATCAAGCAGTGTGGAGAACTGCCATTAGGTGACCAATGCCAACAGATGCGAGCATGATGGAGCCTTCATAAATGATGTGAATATTATTTTTTCGACAGAAGATGAACAGAGGAAGGGAAAACAAATGAAATACATGTAAAAAAATTTGAAAGCAGTTAGGGAAATAAAGGAATTGTGATAGACAGAAGTTCTGCAACATGGCAGTGTGACAGTCAGAATCATGAGTGGTACCAGATGCCCATGCTGTTATTATTATACAAGGTGATACGGGTAATGCTGGGAAAATACAAGTTCTATAAGTTACTGTTAAGTAACCCTCAAACATCCATAACACCAAAAAAGAGGAAAAGAAAAGGAAGGAGAAATGAGAAACATATGCAGGTATACAATACAATCCCTGTTAACAGGGAAGCTTGAGGAATTTAACTTTCCGGTTACTGATTTTTTGTGAGTATGTGAAACGGTAATCCCTCCACTATGCAATGTAATAGAACCAAAGGCAAGTCCGGAAAGTGGTCCTGCCCGGAAAGTGGGCCCCTGCCTGCTGGACTGGTACTCATGGACCCTAACCCAGCCTAAATTTGAAAGCCACCTAAATAATAAAGTGAGTATGGAAAATACTTAGCAGTGTACAGGGTACTTACAGCACATCTGTGGTCGCCTCCTCTAAGGCTCTGGTAGTGGTGAAAAATGCTCTTGAAGTAGTACAGTAATCCAGTGTTGTGCTACACTTAATTCGTTGCACTGTGAGTTATAATTGCTTAACACTGCACATTCTGTTCTTAATTGCGCCACACCAGTTTCAACTGCCAGTTTCAACCACCACGTTGCACACCACACCTAATCCTTTGCACTCTAAGTTCTAATTTCTTAACACTGCACAACACTGTAAATTCCCATATGGTCTAGTGGCAAGTTATTGCATTTTATTCACTGTTTATTCACAAAAATGAGCACGTGCGGCATCCACTGCGATGAACATCTACACTCGGCGGTGTTTAGGTGGTAACTGGGGACGGTGTTGCCAGATCTGAGCTTGGCCACATTACCAAACTCCTCAATTTTCATTACCAAATTTAACTTTTCATTACCAACACGCAGCAAGAGTCCTTGTACTAACTGGGGGTGGTAAGCTGACTGGTGATTTGTGGAGGTATGCAGGGTGACTAAATTAGAGGAGGGGAAACAGAGAGGGGAAGAAGGGCTGAGAACAGGAATAACTAGGAAACAACCTTGACCAGAAATGCCTTCACTTTACACTGCACGACTTCACCCAGTCTCACGCGATACCTGGCTTTTCCATGCAGGGGCGGGGATTCAAAGTGGCACAGATTGTTGTATTATTTTTATGTTTGCCGGTTCATATACTTTCTTGGTTGTTTGCTCAATGCAGTGCTGCTCTCGGGTGCCCTATTCTCACTTCTTTCCTTCCTTCCTCTTCTGTCTTTCTTTCCTTCAATCTCTGAAACTTCTTCCTTCTGTCTAAGGGTGACCCTGCACTGAGTGACAAGACAAATGGTTTCCTGTACACATTTACTATGCTGGGTGTAACCATATAACCAAAGTATGGCACCTGGTGGTTTAGCGGGTAATTAAGGCCCTCCAATCAGATTGAGCCGATGCAGGTTTATATCCATGGAGTGGTTCGGGTTTACTGCTCATGTAACGCCACTCAGGGATGAGTGAGGCTGGTCATTTTCATCTTAAATGTCAGGACCAATTTGCCTGGGGCAACACTGGATTAGATGATGAATGAAATGAACGAATGTCTGATAATTCTGGTTATCTAGATACCGGATAACTGGGACTGTACTATAATATAAAAAAACAGTAAGCTGAGAATGTAAACAGAAACAAATAAGGGATACAATACAGAGAACAACTCAACAAACTTAACTGATGTGTATAGTCAGATGATTTAATTCTGGAAGAGCTCCATGGGGTGCGGGGGGGGGGAGGAAATCTCCTTCACAGCAATGACAGTTGTAAACTGACTTTAACACTGTTCTTGTACCAATTACAATATATTCTCAAACTCACTGCAATGAAGGATGCAGTAAGACTCTAAACCTCCCCTGATAGGAAAACAGTTATACTGATTAAAATATCCTCTCAGGTGAGTGAGGTTGTATGGATAAAGAGTTACAGTACAGCTGTAGATAGTAACACTCATCCTCTTCCTCATGAGAAATAACAAAACAGTGAGCAATTACATTTTAAAACCCATAATGCAATTTTTGAAGTCCATCAGACTTATCAAAATATTACGTAAACATTTCACATATCTTATTGTTGCTTAACCCCGGTCTGTCTGGCTGAGCAGATCCACAGACCGCAGGTAAACAGCTGTTTCCACGGGGCCAGTTACAGGTACAGTACACACATATATCCTGTAGGGAACTGGCTACCCCCTGCGGCAGACAATGCCTCACCAGGGTTAGATTGATTCTTCTCCACAGAGGGGTGCAAGGAAATATGAGGAAGTTTGGCTCCTGGGTGACTGCCACAGATTCTTAGCTCCATCTAGGGAGCACAGCACCACCATGTGTAGGCTTCTCATCAGCACTTTTCATACATGTTTGACTAAAAAATGGGCAGAATTATTGACTGCAACTGTACATGTACATAGCAAACTCCAAGCAATAAGGGTTGTCACTTGGCTCAAACCTTGCCCTTGCATGCTGGTACAAGTGTGTGTGTGGTGAGGGGGGGTGAAGGTTGTTGTGGTGGTGATGGGAGTGGCAGGAGGAGGATGGAGTGCTGACAGGAACACTGGGATGGCAGTTAGGGGAATCCCAGGATGAGGCGGAGTGCTGTAATCTTGATACGGCTGCATACAGGCGTTTTGCATCACCCAGTATCTGCATGTAACAAAAACAACAATATCAACAACAATAACCAACAACACCAATAACAACCAACAACAACCAAAAACACCAACAACAAACACCACCATCACAAACAACAAGATCAACATCAACAACAACAACCACCAACAAAAACACCACCAACAACAATATCAACAGCAACATCAACAACAATTACAGCAACAATAATAGTAAAATAATAATCATTCATTCATCGTTCATTATCTAATCTAGTGTTGCCCCATGAGGAGTGTAGAAGCTCAAGGCTAGGCAAGTTGGTCCTGACATTTAAGATGAGAGTGACCAGCCTCACTCATCCCTGAGTGGCATTACATGAGCAATAAACCCCAACCATCCCTTGGATATAAACCTGCACCAACACAATCTGACTGGAGCGCCATAATCACCCACTAAACCACCAGGCACCATAATTTGGTTATACGGTTACCACCCAGCATAGTAAATGGTTTCCTGACACATAAGTAACCATTTGCCCTGTCACTCAGTGCAGAGTCACCCATAGACAGAAGAAAGAGGAAAGAAGGGAGGAAAGACGGGAGGAAAGAAAGACAGAGGAGGAAGGAAGGAAAGAAAGAATGAAGAAAGGAAACGGCAGGCATCTGAGAGCAGCACTACCTCAAGTGAGTGGATGGTGAGCACCCCCACCTACCACTGTAGAATAATAATAATGATAATAATAATAATAATAATAATAATAATAATGATAATAATAATAATATCTATCTATCTATCTATTGCCAGACGCCTCAATCCCGCTTGGGGTGGCCACAAACAAATCGCCTCCACGTTGCCCTGTCCCCCGCCATTTCACTGCCCTGCTCCCAACTCACACCCCCCTCTCTCATATACCTCTCCACCCCATCCCTGTGTGTGTGTGTGTGTGTGTGTGTGTGTGTGTGTGTGTGTGTGTGTGTGTGTGTGTGTGTGTGTGTGTGTGTGTGTGTTTTGGGCAGCCGAAACTACACATTCAAATCGCACCAAAATTAGCACAGAAATCGTAAAAAATTCGCTGATGTGAAAAATCTTTGTCCCATAATGATTGAAGAACTTTTACTATATTTAATGAGCGATCATATTTTGGGGGGGGGGGGGAACGCTGCTCCCAAAACCCGGCATAGGATCTCGCTAAATTTTTTGGCCCACAGGAACAACTAAAGTATTTCGGACTTGCGTTCGGACAACTTGGGTTCCATTCCTCAAGCTGCAAATAACACGATCAATTGGTTAGCTGCAAAAATCCAAGTGACAATGTTACACTAGAACAGCACATAAACGCAAGAGCCCTCCACAGAAGCAAGTGCAAGGGGCCCGAAGGGTCCACGAGCACTTGTAATAATAATAATAATAATATTAATAATAGTCCATCCATCCACCATCCAATCCTATGTTGCCCCATGAGGAACGTAGAAGCCCTGGCTAGGCAAGTTGGTCCTGACATTTAAGATGACAGTGACCAGCCACACTCATCCCTGAGTGGCATTATGTGCGCAATAACCCCAACCACCCTTGGATATAAACCTACACAGGCTCAAACTGATTGGATAGCCTTAATTACGTACTAAACCACCAGGTGACATAATCTGGTTATATGGTTATCATCCAGCTTAGAAAATGGTTTCCTGGTGTACAGGAAACCATTTGGCTTGTCACTCAGTCTAGAGTCACCCACAGGCAGAAGGAGGGGGAAAGAATGAAGGAAAGAAAGACAGAAGAGGAAGGAAGGAAGAAAGGAAACGGCAGACACCCAAAGCAGCACTACATCGAGTGAGTGGATGGTATGCGCCCCCACCAATACCCTCTTTTGACCGAATATGATCCACAGGTATATGTGGCGAGTAATGAGAAAGGTGGGTGGTGAACTGAATGAATGGAAGGCAATGACTGATTGTGTGCATGTGGAGGATAGAATGAGAAAGTGTGTAATGGATGCAAGAGCATATAGAGGTTGGGGGAGTGGACTTTCTGACCACCACTTGGTGGTGGTGGTGAAGGTTAAGGTTCAAATGAAATGAAGGAATAGAAGAAGGGAAGGACAGGAGGAAGTAGTTCATACAAGAAGGGTAAAAAGGTTGGAAGAGGATGGAAAAAAGGCAGAATACAGGTGAGAAGTGGAGAAGCGACTCGGTAAATATGATTTGGAGCAGATGAAGAACATGGACGGTGTGTCCAAGATATTCACAGAAGAAATCTGTGCAGCGTGTGAGGTGCTGTGTTGGGTGAAGAGAAGACGAAACAGGGTGCAAGGAACAGAACAGTGGAAGGAAAAGAAGAGAATGGCTGTGCCACAAAAGATGAAAGCATATAGTGAGTGGATGAGAAACAAGGGTGTGGAGGAACTTGAGAGACAGAAGAAAGAGTTATATGTAGAGAGGAAGAAAGAACTTCAGCTGTTCGGCCAAAGTTCTCTGGGACTTTTACATCCTAATAATAGCATGTAAATTCAGATAATGGTTCAATAGAGCCAAGGTTCAGTGTCTGGATAAAGAACAGGTCCAGACTGCATGTCTGGATAAATGGGGAATACTGTATGAATTTATGTGTGTATATATATGTATATATATATATATATATATATATATATATATATATATAGAAGTAATACCCGTACTATCCGGCTGCCCACTTTCCAGACATCCCACTTACCGGACATCATAGTCCCGGGATCCAATATTCCCAAAACGGTCCGAAAACCACAAAAAATTCGGAAAAAATCCGACTTTTTCCCGCCCGTAATTTGAACTTGGCGCACGCAGCGTGGGACAGCTTTGTTTTGGTGCGTCATTCCTCTGACGTCCGCTAAAGCACCCCTGCATCCTCCCCACTTACCGCCTGTCTCTTGTCGTGAGTGCACGCTCGTCATCATGGCTACCCACGTACTTTCAATGTAGCTAAAATTAACTAGAGTGTGTTATGTTTAGAAAATGGATTTATGAGTGCAAAGACTTTAAGTGCAGAGTGCAACACTTATTTCATAAAATTACAATGGAGCATAAGCCAGACAAGAGTGAGCAGTGTTAAGAGAATGGACTTCTGAGTGCAAATGACTAAGTTCAGTGCAAGACTTCATGAACAGTGTACTGCAAGTGCTTCAGGAAATCCTTCTTACTGTCAGAGTCTGAGAGGAGGCGGTTATTCATTAAGATGGCCAGGGACTTGCTGTAAGTACCCAGAATGTTTCATATTGTACTGTACTGTATTTTCCATACTGTACTTACCTCTAACACCTCATTTCACTCTTTTATGTCCCTTATTGGTGTGAATAGGGTATTAGGTGCTATGCATGTGCAGTAGGGAGGTATTTCTCTGAGTTAGAGTCCATAAGTACCAGTCCAGGAGCCAGGGACTTGTTGTACGTACCCAGAATGTTTAAAAACTGTATAAACTCACCTCTAACACCTAATTTTATGGTTCTTTTGCATTTATTTAAGTCTTTTATGTCCCTTATTGGTGTGATTTGGGTCTTAACTAGGTGCTAAGCATGTCCAGAGGAAGTTGTATAGGTGTTTTTCTGAGTTAGGGTCCATAAGTACAAGTCCTGGAGGCTGGTGCCCACTATCCAGACAGGACCAGTTTCAGGACATGCCTTTGGCTCTATTACGTCGGATAGTGGAGGGATTACTGTATATATATAAGTGGAAGCTCGATTATCCAGGCTCAGATTATCCAGCTTTCGGTATATCTGGGCCGTGACCAAATGGTTCAGTGGTACAGTAACTCATAGAATTATCCGTACGATAGCTCCGGTTTAAACAGGAAGCATCCAGTTGCTAGGGAGAGATGGATGGATAAGCCAGAGTCTGCTCACCCTGCCCCCACCCACACCTGCTCACAACTCGATCACAAGGGTGGTAGGATGGAGTCTGGTGAGGCAACTGATACTCCTGACCTAGCCTAACCTTGCTTAACTACTTAATAATTTAACCTAATTTAACCTAACCTGACCTAACCTGGGCTCCAGTTGGGAAATTGGGAAACTAAATCCACTTTTGTATACGATGAGTTTCTTCCATTATGCCCGAAGCAATTGTAGGTACAGCTTAAAGAACATGATAAAAGAGAAAATCTTTCAGCAAGAGAAGGTAATTTACTACCCTCAAAATAGAAAAACACAGAAAACAAACCGGAGGAACATGAAGTGAATTGGTGAAGTCTTTAGGCTGTACGCTTAGACGAAAAGTAATGGGTTTCCTAGTTTTAGAGAATGAAATGAAACAAGAATGTCTGCTAATCAGAAAAAAAAAAAAAAAAATTACCTCATGTGTTCTCGTAAGTTAGCATTCAGTTCTGCATTCTTCGTTAGATATCGCGCTTCCCAACACATTTCGGACCGACAGAGCACAGTTATTTCTTCCTCTTACATTTACTGTTCATTCTTTTGTTCGTTCTTAAGTGTACTGTATTGTATGTGTGAGAGTATTAATACAAACAATAATGCATCCCATTAACCCTATCATAGCTGTCACCCTCGAACAATGCTTTACTGTACCGGTGTTAGGGATGTTGGGTTAGGGAGAGCTATAAAAAACTGTGAACAATTATTGGGAGGGAACGAAGGTCACTGGTATGTTTTCACAACCCTCCTCTACCATCTCAAACAGTCAGGCGGCCTGTTACTTCGTCTCAGATGTTTTCGCTGATATGTTTAAATGCTAATGTAACATGCAACCTAATTATGAGTAAGTTTCTTCCATTATGCCGGAAACAATCATAGGTACGTTTAAGGAATGTTATGATAAGAGAGGAAATCTTTCAGCCAAACATAATTTACCACCCACAAAATAGGCAGAAAAATTCAGAAAACAAACCAGAGCAATATGAATTGAATTGGTAAGGTTATTAGGCTGTATGCTTGGACGAAAATTTATGAGTTTCACAATTATAGGGGACGAAATGGAACAATTATGTTTACTAATAAGAAAAAATACTTTCATCTCACGTGTTCTCGTAAGGTGGCATTCAGTTCCACATTCTTTGTTCGATGTCGCTTCCCAACACATTTCGGACCGACAGAGCATACAGTTATTTCTGCTCCTTACAGTTAAGTGTACATTTATTGCACATTCTTTTGTTTGTTCGTGTATTTGTGAAAGAGAGAGTATTGATACAAACAATAATGTATTCCATTAACCCCTTCATGGCTGCCAGCCTTGAACAATGCTTTACTGTACCGGTGTCAGTAATGTTGAGTTAGGGAGAGCCATAAAAACTGCGAACAATTATGGGAAGGGAACAAAGGTCACTGGTATGTTTACACGACCCTACTCAACCATCCCAAACAGCTAGGCGGTCCTTTCATCCCAGATGTTTTCACCGATATGTTTCAATGCTACAGTAACATGCATTACACTTTATGTTTAAATGCTAATGTAACATGCCCCCTAATTTTATTAATTCTTTCACGAATCATAGCAAATCACACAATGGGTTTAGGAAGGAGGGGAAAAAAAAAACAGGTGTACCAGACGAGTCTTTTCACATCTGTAAGAAAAAGAAACTGACTTTATAACCCTGAAAAAATGGTTTCAAGGTCTGCCACGGGAGCACACAAATTTCTGAACTCACGAACACTGAGGATTTGAGCGGGGTAAACATACGCTTTGCTGTAAGCAGTAAAAGCACCTAACCAAATCAGTTCATCCTGATAGTCTATTATATTTTTCTGATTATTTCTGGGTTGGTAAATAAACATTTCTCGCTAAATCTGTTTCCCCGCTGTTTTTTGCTGTTCTGGTGTGACGACTCTTTGTTTGATTCGTTAACGTAATGGCAGAAGACACTGTTCTAATCTAAGTGTTTAAACCTGGCCTAACCTAGCTTAACTGCACCTAATGATTTAACCTAACCTAATCTTCAGTTGGGAAACGAAGTCCACATTTGAGTATGATGAGTTTCGTCCATTGTGCTGGAAACAATCGTAGGTACAGCTTTAGAACGTGACGATAATAACAGGGAGGAAATCTTTCAGTAAGAAAACGTGATTTACCGAACTGAATATACTGTAGTCTGAAAAATACTGAAACAAGCTGGAGGAATATACATTGAACTGGAAAGGTCTTTCTGGTACTTAAAGTGTACATTTACCAGTAATTAAATCAGTCTAACAGTACAGTATGTTTTGTTTCCGCCGGATTAATCGTGCTTTCGGACTAATCGGGCACCCCTTAACACTATATAGACCGGATAATCGGGCTATCTCTGTGTGTGTGTGTATATATATATATACACACACACACACACACACATATCCCATTGGAGCCCAGCATCCCCAATATTAGACAGAACTGGGAATTTTGGGATCCTAATAAAGTAGGGAACCCTCGGGTAGGGACCTATGAGCTTTGCGACCATAAGCCGATAGGCGGAGGGCGGTACACTCAGTGCCCTCCCAGTGCATTGCCTTGCCCAGCAACTCTGGGATCCAATGGGTTAATGACTGGCAAATCTATCAGTTTCTTTAACCCATTGGAGCCCAGTCCCCAGTATTGGACAGAACCGGGAGTTTTGGATCCTAATAAAGTAGGAAACCCCCAGGTAAGGATCTATGAGCTTCGCGACCATGAGCCGATAGGCGGAGGGCGGTACGCTTAGTACCCTCTCAGTGCAGTGCCTCGCCCAGCAACTCTGGGATCCAATGGAATATATATATATATATACAGTAATCCCTCTAATATCCGGACGCCCAATAACCGAACATCCCCACTAACCGAACCTTATCGTCCTGGGATCAAACATTCCCAAAATGGTCCGAAAATCCAAAAAAATTGGAAAAAAAATCGATTTTTTGCCGTCCGTAATTTGAACTTGCCGCGCGCGCCGCGTGAGAGCATTGTTTTGGTTCGTCATTCCTCCAACGTCCGATAGAGCGCCGCTGCATCCTCCCCACTTCCCGCCTGTCTCTCACCGCGACAAGACCTACGCTCTTCGTCATGGCTGCCCACGTGCTCGCTTTTGTGGTGGTGCCGTACTTGCTGCAAGGCCTCCTGCTGCTCTCTGCCCTACTCTTAGTGTGTGTGATGATGGCCCCGCCTCCTGAGAAAAGGAAGAGAGTGGTGTTGACTCTGGAGAAGAAACGGGAGATATTGGAGAAGGTTGATGCGGGTTGGTCTTCCTCTCGCATTCTCCGCGAGTTCAACCTGGCCCGGTCGACTTTGTTTGATATCAAGCGTTCCCGAGACAAGCTCATGCAGTACACGGCTGACTTCTCGTCGAGAAGCAAACGCAACGTGAGAGGAAGGTTATGTTTACTCCCAAGTATGCAGAGATCGACCGCTCCACGTTGATTTGGTATCGACAGCAACGTGCAGCTGGTGTGATGGTACGTGGAACGGAGCTGAAGGCTGCTGCTGAGAAGTTTGCAAGGCTTCACGACGCCCTAGACTTCAAGGCATCCGAGGGTTGGCTCTTCGCGTTCAAGTTGCGACATGGCCTTACTAACCGTAAAGCACATGGCGAAGCATTGGACGCTAACGAGGATGGGTGGGCGAGTTTCGGCACAAGGTGAAAGGCTTGATCGACAGGGAGGGCCTCACTCCCGGTCAAGTCTATAACGCTGACGAAACTGGCCTATTCTATCGCTCGGTGCCAACGAACACTCTCGCCGATGAGACGGAGAAGCGTGTACCTGGCCGCAAGCTTTCTAAGGAACGGATATCTGCTTTGTGTTGTGCCAATGCTAACGGCATGCACCGGCTTAAGCCCGTTATTGTTGGCCGTGCAAAGAAGCCTCGGTGCCTTCGTGGGGTGATGGATGTCCTTCCTGTCGTATGGTACCATTCTTTGAAAGCATGGTTCACAGCTGTGATTTTCAAAGACTGGTTTCACCATCACTTCATCAAGGAGGTCATACATTACCAGACGAAGACACTGGGAATTCCTCGCGACCAGGTAAAGGCTCTCCTTCTCCTCAACAATGCACCTGCCCACCCGTGCGACAAGGACTTGGTTGCTGAGAATGGCCGTATTAGGTGCATGTTTCTGCCACCTAATACGACTGCTCTCATTCAACCAATGGACCAAGGAGTGATCGTGGCAACAAAGCGCCTGTACCGTCGGAAGTTCCTGGACGAGGTGATGGTGGTTCTCGAGGACGAGGACGAGCGCAGGGAAGGACGTGACACTCGAGGCAAGCGGACTTTGGAAAACCTTTCGCCGCTACAACATCAAGTCTGCGCTGTACAACTGGGCTAGTGCATGGAAGGAAGTCCCTGTGAAAACTCTTGAAAATGGTTGGTCTCGTCTGCTTCTCGGAACAGATGTGGAGTACGATTTCCTAGGGTTTGACGTGGATGACTTCCATGCACGGCCACGTACGCACGGCGACGATGTTGATGTGGACGATGTTCGTGAGTGGTTGGACGACGACGAGGGCGATCCTGGGTATCAGACGTTGTCTGATATCGAGATCGCGTCTTCGGTTGCTGGTGTCAGTCCCGAACTTGAAGATTCCGACGACGAAGGCGATGATGATGCAGAGTCCGCCCAGCAGGACACTACTCCAGCCATCCCCAAGCTGAGCGCACTCCGGGAACATCTAGAGTTCGTCCTAGACTACCTGGAACACCCGGACTGCGACAGGGAGATGGGGCCCTTGGGACTCGTGGAGGAAGTGCGTGCTTTCCGGCAGCGCATCATCAATCGCCAGAATCGTCGGTCCTTGCGTCAGTCAACGATTGACAGTTTTTTCAGGCCCGTGACCCCCGCTGTGCCAAGCCCTGGTTCCACTCCGTTGCCTCCCCAAGACAGGCCCTCATGCTCCGAGCCACAGCCCAGCACATCAGCTACAGTGGAGTCACCGCTCGACGTGAGTTTGCGGCTGTCTTCAGAGTCTTCTGTAGTCGGTACGCCATCACCACTACCCACCGATGCACCCCTTGGACGCCTGCCAGTGATACTCTCGGGCTCTGACAGTGAATAAACAGCAAGAACTTCTCCACTAGACCACACGGGAATTTTGAGTGTTGTGCAGTATAAAAACGGTGTGTTGTGTTAAGGTTTTCAAGTTGGGAGAAAAGACTAAGTAGAAAAGAAATTTAACGTAACTAACCTTCTTTGTTTTGGCTTTGGAAACTTAAAAAAACTTGGGAAAAAGTTAATGTGCAACACTTAAATTTAATGGAACATTATTTGGACTAAAGTGAACACTGTGAAAAGAACGGACTTCTGTGTGTTAGTGACTAAGTTCAGTGCAAGACTTCAGGAAGAGTGTAGTGCAAGTGCTTCAGGAAATCGTTCTTACTGTCAGAGTCCGAGAGGAGGCGGTTATTCATCGAGGTGGCCAGGGACTTGCTGTAAGTAGCCAAAATGTTTCATGTTGTACTATTTTCCATACTATATTTACCAGAATGTTTCATATTGTATTTTTTCCCATACTATACTTACCAGAAAGTGTCATACTGTACTTCTTTCCATACTAAACTTACCTCATGCATGTGCAGTAGGAATGGGTTTTTCAGAGTTCGGTTAGGTTCGGTTAGGTTAGGTTCGGTTAGAGTCCATAAGTACCAGAATGTTTATTAATGTATGAACATACTTCTAAACCCACATTTTATGTGTCTATTGCATTTATTTCAGTCATTTATGTGCCTTATTGGTGTGATTTGGGTGTTAAATAGGTGCTATGCATGTCCGGAGGGAGTTGTATAGGTGTTTCTCTGTGTTAGGGTCCGTAAGTACAAGTCCATAAGCTGGGGCCCAATATCCGGACAAAACCAATATCCGAACCTACCGATGGCTCTATTGATCCGGATATTGGAGTGATTACTGTATATATATATATATATATATATATATATATATATACTGTATGTATATATATGATGAATGAATGAATGAATACAGTAAACTCTGAATTATCCATTGTCACAATATCCAACTCTGCTGGCTCAGCTCTATTAGAGCAATATGCAATGAAATTATGCAGTATCCAGCACCAAAACGGGACGTAACCTGCAGTTGTATACAATATCCATCATCAAAGCGTATCAACCAGCTCATTAGCAGTAGCCAACTGGCATTGTATTACTGTACTGTATCATTACTGTATTGCATTTTATAATTAGTCCTCACCTTTTACTTTTGGGAAGGTTTTTAGGACAGAAGGTCATGACAGACAGCAACACAATATCTGGCTCGAAGCCGAATGATGAGCCGATAGGGGTTACTATGCAATGTCTGGTGTTTTGTTTTAATTGGCGTAGGGCTTGGCTGAATTGTGCTGGATAATTGAGACTTCACACTAAATACTCGTATATTGTTTGTTCGTTTTTGAAGGCTCCAACATGCTTGCATGCATCGGCCTTTGGTGACCTAATGGCAGCTCTCCATGCTGCTCAAACTCTGGCAGCTTCCCTATTCAGTCCCTTACCCCTGAGGACACATTCAATTACCTCATCTAAGGTCTTTTTCGATCTACCTCTTGCACCCTACCCCCAGCATTAACACACTTCACTTTCTGCACCCAATTATCATTCCTCATCCTCTCCACATGCCCAAACCATCTCAATCTACCTCTCCTCATCACAACACCAATACACTCCAGTCCCACCTTACCCCTCAACTCTTCCATTGTAAACCTTGCCCCCCTAGGCCTTGCACTCATAGATGCACAGCACATCCACCTAATCATTGCCATTTCTGTACATTTGAGCCTGCGAATGTCCTCTTCCTTTACTGCTCAGGTCTCACTACCATACAGTATTACACTCCGAACACATGCCGCATACAAAGATCCCTTAGCACTGAGGGAGAGCCCTGTCAATTCTTCCAACCACTCCTCACTCTAGCCACAGATTTAGCTCCAGCCCCACCTCCAGCACATAGCATGTCTCCCAAATAAAAAAATCTTCCACACACTCAAGAGACTCACCAGCAAGTTCAATCCTTTTATGCCTGACAATCTCCACCTGTTCTCCTGGACACACCGCACACACAAAATCAGCATTGTCTTGCAGTCTGCCTCTGATACCACTACATCTCTTAAATACCCACTTTGCACAGACACTGCACATGATGGAATTGCTTCCCATGCTCTTGTGGCAAATCACACATGGTCACTCTCCCTATTCTTTGACAGTATTGCCAACAGTCCTAGATACCATCACTTTTGTTTTACCTGCATTTACTCTCAAGCCCTTGTGTCCCATACCATCTCTCCACTTCCTAAATCTTTCCTCTGCCTCCCTTTCCTTTTTCTGCAATCAACAACAAATCATGAATATACAACATTTTCCACGGGAGTCCATTTCTGAAGTCACGTGTGAGGGCTTCAAGGACCGTGATAAACAACATGGGGCTCAAAACTGACCCCTGATGCACACCAAAATTCATGTAAAACTCATCACTCAAATCTCCATTCATTCTTACCTGGGTGTGAGCACCCACATACAAAGCCATAACGACCGTAACCACCCACGCGATTCCAAGCTTTCTCATTGTCCACTTCACCACCTCTCTAGGAACTCTGTCAATGGCCTTCTCCAAGTCAACAAAAACAAAGCAGTTCCCTTTTCTTTCCCATATATTTTTCCTGAAGGTGTTGAACAATGAATATGGCATCAGTGGTCCATTTGCCTAGCATAAACCCAAACTGCATCTCATCAATATTCACTTTCTCTAATCATACCTTCTAGAACTCTCTCCATTACCTTCATTATCTGGTCTAAAAGCTTAATGCCTCTATAATTTCCTCTTTCCAGGGCATCACCCTTCCCCTTGTACACATTTACAATGACACACTTCAGCCAATCATCTGGGACAACACACTCATAGATAATTGTACTTATCAGGTCAGTGATGAACCTCACTCCTCTATCTCCTGCAGCTTTCAAGATTTCAGCAGTTAACCCAGACACACGTGCTGCCTTCCCCACCTGCATCCTGCCTATTGCCCTGCTCACAGTAGCTGCATCAATCAAAGGCCAAGGGCTAAACTAGATCTATGGGCTCCAAACCTTCCCTGCCCCAGTCAAACTCCTCATTCATCAACCACATGTAATGCAATCTCCATGCATCTTTCATATCCCCACTGTTCACCACTACCATTCCTTCAATTTGCACACACTGCTCACCTATGATATCCCATTCTCCCTCTTCATCTGATTTGCCACCTTACCATCCACTCACTTGATGCAGTGCTGCTTTGAGTGTCTACCCTTTCCACTCTTCCTTTCTTCCTCTTCTGTCTTTCTTTCCTTCATTTTTTCCTCTTCCTTCTGCCTATGGGTGACTTCACACTCCCTCTTCTGTCTTGCTTTCCTTCATTCTTTCCTCTTCCTTCTGCCTATGGGTGACTCTACACTGAGTGACAAGCCAAATGGTTTCCTGTACACCAGGAAACCATTTACTTACTTCACTGGGTGGTAACCGTATAATACACCAGGAAACCATTTACTTACTTCACTGGGTGGTAACCGTATAACCAAATTATGGCACCTGGTGGTTTAGTGAGTAATTAAGGCATTCCAATCGGACTGAGCTTGTGCAGGTTTATATCCAAGGGATGGTTGGGGTTTATTGCTCACGTAATGCCACTCCGGGATGAGTGAGGCGGTCACTCCCATCTTATATGTCAGGTCCAACTTGCATAGCCCCGAGCTCCTACGCTCCTCAAGGGGCAACACATGATTGGATGATGGATGGATGGATGAATCAACATAAGACTGGATGATGGATGGATGGATGAATCAACATAAGACTGGATGATGGATGGATGGATGAATCAACATAAGACTGGATGATGGATGGATGGATGAATCAACATAAGACTGGATGATGGATGGATGGATAAATATCGTAATCCTCCACAATTTAGATTATCAAGTAAAAGTCTCTGTGACTCAGACTATCCCCTGCAAACCTCTTTTCTAACCCTACACTTTGCAGCCAAGTATTCCTATTTCTCATCTTAAATGTCTGGGCTCCTACACTCCTCATGGGGCGACATAGGATTGGATGATGGATGGTTACCACCCTACTTCCATTCCCAGAAATGTCTTCTTTTCTCCTTTCCTCTACACCCTGATCCCACCATCAAGTTACTTAATGTCTTGGTGGGCCTCTTGTCCATCCACATGCTGAACCAGTAACTCTCAAAAGGTTGCTCTTGAGGGCACTCTACTGCTCATTAACACTTCTGTCAGCATCTCCCTGTTCAGCCACCACTCTCCTAATCTCGTTATAGAAGGCATCCCTTACTGTTTGGCTTTTCAGCTTCCACACTTTCCTCCTAGATGCATAGGTCCTCTTTCTCTTCACCTGCTCCATAAGCACATGTCACATACCATCACTTGTGTTGCTGCACACACTCCTCACTCACTATAACTGAAACATCCCTCACTAACCTATCAGCCATCGTGACCAGGAAATAGTCTATCTGGCTGCTACTTCCCCCTGACATATGTAATCAACCTACTTTCTCCCTTCCTAAAATGTGTGTTGCAAACAATCATGTTCTTTGCCCCTGCAAATTCAAGTATCCTTTCCCCTTTCTCATTTCCTGTACCATATGCACATCTCCCATGTATTCCTTCCTATCCTTGAGATGCTTCACCTACATGACCAAGTCCCCTCTCAAAACTACAATCTCACCATCCCCCATACCATTTCCTACACTTATTGTCATCCCAAAATATATCCTTCTCTATCTCATCGAAGCCTGCCTGTGGAGCATATGGGTGAATTATGACTTATAAAGGTGACTACTTTTGTCCAAAAGTCTTTACAGCAGTAACTGTAGCTCCACACCAGCTGAGACTGAACCCATGCTGATACAGCCTTTATTATTAAAAATTAGCCCAAAGATAACCTGAAGTTTCTCATAAATTTCCCAAGAGCCCCTGTCTAAAAATACTATGGCTCAGTGCAGAACTAAAAGTAGACATTATTACTCGAACATTCAGATCCTCCTTAATGTCCTTTTCTGTTAGCAGAAGAAGTGCCTCTCCATTAATCTTGTGCTTAATAAATTCAAACTTGTACTGGCTGAAACCCTGGGCTTTCAACCACTGGCCAACATCCTCAGTTGTCCACAGTTCTGGGCTCTCACTGTTCATGGTAGCTGGCAGCTTCTACTGATGAACTCAGCTTCTCTTAGTCACACTGTAAGAGAAGCATTGTCACAGTAATATGCATACTTCAATGAAAATTCCATAAAACATATTCTGTCATAATGATAGATAGATAAGGAAGATAAAAGAACTGAGGTCTTGCTGTGAATGTGCTGGAGTGTTACAAGTCAACTTATATGACCAAATGAAGAATGGAGAATGAGAGACTGACTAGAAAAGTGTGAGTAAGTGGGGGAGAGGGGAAGAGGGGCAGGGGGATACTGAGAAGGAGTTGGAATAATGGGGTGGAGAGATATGGAGAGATACATAAATAAAACTGGCATTAGTTGGAAGGAAGGGTAACCTGATGGCAGTTGACAAGGTGACATGGAGGCAATTTGTCTGTGGTAACTCCCAATGGGATTAAGGTGTCTGGCTATGCAGTGACAGAGAGATGTACAATAATAGTAAATTTTAATAACAGTAATAATAATAATAATTATAATAATAATAACAATTCATTCATTCATTAAGGAATTGTTGAACACATGGGAATGAAAGCAATGCGAGTATAAGTGGCTGGGGAATGGCTGGGAGAAGGGGGGATGTAAGAGGAGAGGAAGAAATCAGTAGGAAAGAGGCTGTGGATGCAATGAAGAAAGTTAAAATGGGGAAAGTTCCAGGAATTGATGGAGTGTGTGGTGAAATGCTGAAGCATGAAGGAGAGATAGTAGTACTGTAGAGTGGATGTGGAAATGTACAGTACAGATTGGCCTGGGAGGAAGGCAGAGTTCCGGAAGATTGGAAGTCAGGTATAATTATTCTCCTGTACAAAGGAAAAGGGGAAAAAGAAGTGTGTGGTAATCATATGGACATTTGTCTTCTTCATGTAATAGGAAAAGTATATGGTAGGATACTTATTGACAGAGTTAGGGAAATAACAGAGGAATTTGCTGGAGAAGAACAAGCAGCTTTTTGGAAGGGAAGAAGTTGTGTAGATCAGATATTCATTCTTAGATCTTTAGCAGAAAAGTTCCTAGGGAAGGAAAAGAAGTTGTATGCTGCCTTCATGGATTTGGAAAAAGCATATGACTGGGTGGATAGACAAGGGTTGTGGAAAGTATTAAGAATATATGGATTAAAGGGGAAGCTGTTGAATGCCATGAAGAGTATGTATGAGGGTGTTAAGGCTGCAGTGTGTGTGGATAGTGAACTGAGTGAAATTTTCTATTTGAAGGTTGGATTGAAATAGGGATGTATCATGTCTCCATGGCTGTTCAATCTGTATATGGATGGGGTTATAAAAGAGATATAGGTAGGGCAGTGGATGTTGGAGTAACCCTAATGAGAGAGGGCAGTGTTTGGAAACTCCCTGTACTGTTGTTTGCAGATGATACTGTGTTGTTAAGTGAAGACGATCGGAGTTGCAAGGGCTGGTGGATGAGTTTGAGAGTTTAAGAAAGGGAATCTAAACATGAATGTAGGGAAGAGTAAAGTTATGGTCTTCGAGACCAATTGAGACCAAGTTCCTATCTGCCAAGCAAGATCCAATAAGAAGAAAAGTGTGGGAAACATCTGAGAAAACATGTGGCTGTTTTGATCTGCAGAGCATGTCATACTGCAGGCAGAGACTCTGGTGAAACAAAGTTTTTTCTTTTAATACTTTTGGTGGTGACAATTGGGAATAGCTGAATAAAATTAAATATCAAGAAATACTGTATTTGTACATGTGTAAAACCAGTAAATCTTCATCCCTTGACGTACATAGCCAACACCAGAAAACATGAAAAAAATATCACGTGACCTCATTATTAGGCAAAGTGGTAGGTGGTGGCGACCATCATCCACTCACTTGATGTAGTGCTGCCTGCTTCTTCCTTAAGCCCTGTCCACACGAGCGGGCAATGCCCGCGGGCACAAGTGAGCAGTTTGCCTGTTGATGGGCACAAGCGGTGAGCCCGTCAACAGGCAAACTGCTCGCTTGTGCCCGCGGGCATTGCCCGCTCATGTGGACAGGGCTTAAGCCTTTATCATTCTTTATCTGTGTCTGCCCTCCTCTCTTCCTATTTCTCCCGTAATTCCTGTCACTTCTTATTGCTTTTCTTTCCATTATAGGTGGCTTGACATTGAGTGACAAACCAAATGGTTTCCTGTAAGCCAAGAAACCATTTACAACGTTGGGTGGTAACCATATAACCAAACCATACATGCTCCCTACGTGTCAGCAAGTGGGTTGGTGGAGGGTTAGTGCCCCTCCCTGTAAAACAAATAACTCAGAGTCAAATGGCCACCCCTTACAGAATTATGGCGTCTGGCTACAGACGATAGACAGATTATTAGGCAAGGGATTCAACTTAAATGAGAAAAATTTGTACATAATATTATTATGAAAAAACTCCCATATGGGAGCATTCTGCATTGCCCACAAAATAGGAAATTAAAAATCCTGGCAGCATGTAGTATCTGTGCCTTACTGCGAATGCTCCTACTGGAGCACATAGAAGGACTGAAGGGGAACCTCTTGCAGTGGATGAGGGACCTCATGAGAGACAGACAGATGAGGACAGTAATAGAGGACATGCTGTCAGGGTGGAAGGAAGTAACAAATGGTGTCCTACAGGGCTCACTGCTGGCTCACACAATGTTTCTGATCTACGTAAACAAAATGGTGGATGGAATGAACAGTTATGCAAGTCCGTTTGCAGACAATGCAAAAATCATGAGGAGAGTGGAAGTTGAAGAGGACTGTACAATGTTACAGGAAGATCTGGACAGGATTATGACTGGACATACGTATGGGAAATGCAATTCAATGCAAAAAAATGCAAAATACTGGAAGTGGGTAAAATTACTAAGAGGCCATCACTGAATTACTCAATTTTAAAGGAACCAATCACAAAAGCAGGAGAAGAGAAAGACCAGGGAGTGTTGGTCCAGCATAATCTGTCATCTGAAAAACACATTAATAAGACTGTCGGAGAGACATATAAGCATTTGACAAACGTAAGAGTGGCATTTCAGTACGTGGATGAGGAGATGATAAGAAAAATTTATAGTGACTCTCATCCACCCCAGGTCAGAATATGCAGCAGTGGTGTTGTCCCCACATAAAAGAATGATATAAACAAGATCGAGAGAAAACAAAAAGCAGCAACCAAGATGGTCCCCAGCCTGGCAGATCTATCGTACAAGGAAAGACTAAAAATGCTGGCTCTGCCTTCCTTAGAAGAAAGAAGAGAGAGGGGTGGCATGACTGCAGAGTTCAGGGCCATGATGAGAGTGGACAAAATTGACAGAGAAGATCTGTTTATATGGGATGGGGGAGCAACAAGAGGGTATGGAAAGAAATTTAAATATTGTACACAAAGTGCTTTAAGAATATCTAAAAAATACAGTTTTCCAAACTATTTTTTTTTTTAATGTGAGGAAGAAGGAACCAAAGGCCACGAGCCCACAAAATTGTTCCTTCCAAGAGAAAAACAAAATACAAGAAAGAGCCAAATTCAAGCTCCGATCATTTCGCGATGCCTGGACACTCTGCGTTTGAAAGACTGGAGATCATAGAAAGCAGGAAATACAGACAGAGGGAGACAGTTCCAGAGTTGACCTGTTGCATAAATGAAGGACTGGGAGTAACGGTTAACTCTTGCATTAGAGAGTTGAACAGCAAAGGGATGAGAATTTGCTGCTAGACTGGTGTTATGCGCCTGTCGTAGAGGTGGAGGAATGCATGCAGACAGTTCAGAGGACCAGTGACCATTGAAGTAGCGATAGAAAAGAGATAAAGATGCAACAGTGCGACAAAAAGAAAGAGGTTGAAGGGAGTCAGTACCAGGAGGAGAGTTAATGAGACGAAATGCCTTTGACTCCACCCTATTGAGATGAGCTGTATGTGGGGAGCCTCCCCACATATGAGAGTTGTACTCCACACAGGGGCAGACAAAACCCCTGTATAGAGTCAACAATCGTGCAGGGGTAAAGAAGGAACAGAGTTGACTTATCACACTCTTGGAAGCAGATTTTACAAGAGATGTAATATGATCTTTCCAAGATAAGTCCCGAGTAAATGAAACCCCAAGCATGTTCAAGGATGATGCAGGATTCAGCTGGATATTATTAAACACTAGTGGGTATACCTGTGGAAGATTTTGTCCGGTTGATAGGTGTAAGAACTGAGTCTTTGATGCATTAAAAACAACCAGATTATTTTTACCCCAGTCAGAGATACGAGCCAAGTCAGACATTAGGTGTGCCATAGCCTCATCCCTTGTTTGCTGAAGTAACTGCTGAGATGGACGTTGCGGGAACCGAATGGAAAGGTGAAGGGTGGAGTCATCAGTGTATGAGTGGATAGGGTTAGATGTACAGCTTAGAAGATCATTGATGAATAAAAGGAAGAGAGTTGGTGATAGGACAGAGCCCTGAGGAACACCACTGTTAACAGATCTAGGAGAAGAATGATGGCCGTCTACAACTGCGGCTATAGAATGACCAGAAAGGAAACTATTGATGAAGGCACAGATAGAAGGATAGAAACTGTAAGAGGGCAGTTTGGAAATTAAAGATTTATGCCAGACTCGATCAAAAGCCTTTGAGATGTCAAGTACAATAGCAAAGCTTTCGCCAAAGTCCCAAAAGAAGGATGACCAGGAGTGAAATGTAGGTGAGAAGATCGCCAGTGGAGCGTCCCTGATGGAACCCATACTGACGATCAGAAAGAAGGTTGTGATAGGAAAGATGCTTTAAAATTTTTCTATTATGAATTGACTCGAAAACTTTTGAGAAACAGGATGTTAAAGCAATTGGACGACAGTTAGAGGGTTGGGAATGGTCACCCTGTGGAAAAGCTTGGACAAAAAGATCATTCAGTCCAAAAACTAAAATGAGTTTAAATCAAAGTCTCACTGGTTGAGTAACAGAGACAGGACCCCACGATCGTAGCTTATTTCCTGTGTATCACCACTAGGAAAATACACGCACACACACACACACACACACACACAGATAGACAAAAAAATATCAGGAAGAGATGAATATTTTGGCTGAAAGTCAGCTTGGATTCAGAAGTGGAAGGTCATGTGTTTCCAACTTATTGAGCTTTTACTCAAGAGCAACTGACGTGCTACAGGAGAGAGAGGGTTGGGTGGGTTGTGTGTATTTAGATTTGGAAAAGGCCTTTGACAAGGTACCCCTTAAGAGACTAAAGTGGAAACTAGAGCATATAGGAGGACTGAAGGGAAACCTCCTGGAAAGGATGAAAGACTTTTTGAGAGACAGACAAACGAGGACAGTAATAAAGGACAGGATGTCCGGATGGAGGGAAGCAACAAGTGGAGTCCCACAGGGCTCAGTATTGGCGGCGATAATGTTCCTGATTTACATAAATGATAAGGTAGATGGAGTGAACAGTTATGCAAGTCTGCTGATGATGCAAAGACCTTGAGGAAAGTAGAGGTTGAGGAGGACTGTAAAATGCTGCAGAAGGATCTGGATAGGATACATGATTGGAGCCGGATGTGGGAAATGAAATTCAGCACAAAGAATATAAAATATTGGAAATGAGTAAAAGTACCAAGAGGCCATCACTGAATTATTTGATGGGTAATGAACCACTCACAAAAGTGAGAGAAGAGAAAGATCTGGGAGTGCTGGTCCAGGATAGTCTGTCACCTGAAAAACATATTAACAAGACAGTTAGAAAGACGTATAAACTTTTGACTAACATAAGAGTAGCATTTCATTACATGGATGGGAAGATGATGAGAAAACTGATAGTGGCCATGATCTGCCCCAGGTTACAATATGCAGCAGCAGCAGTGTGGTCCCCACACAAAAAGAAAGATATAAACAACATTGAGAGAATACAAAGAACAGCAACCAAGATGGTCCTCAGTCTAGCAGATCTGTCGTACAGAGAGAGGCTGGAAAAGCTGGATTTGCCTTCCTTAGAGGAAAGGAGAGAGAAGGGTGACATGATTGCAGTGTTCAGGACCACAATGGGAGTAGATAAAATTGACAGAGAAGATCTGTTTGCATGGGATAAAAGAGTAACAAGAGGACACAGAATGAAACTGAAGAAGCCAAGCTGCTTGAAGGATATCAAGAAATACAGTTTTCCTTATAGATGCATAGACCTGTGGAGCAGCCTGGACAAAGAGATCGTCTAGTCTAAAAACTTCAACGAGTTTGAAACAAAATTTGACTTATTGAGAAACAGAGATGGGACCCCATGAGCGCAGCTCATTTCCTGTACATCACAATTAGGTAAATACAATTAGGTAAATACACACACACACACGCACACACAATCTACTTACTTAGAGAAGCTGTCCCTCAACTACAGAAGCAACGGCTGCTATAGTCACTAACATGATGAGAAAGGAGGTGAGTATAGCAGTGGGCTTGCACAATGAATGGATTTGGTGTAATAGTGAGGTTGTGCAGTCCTTACCACCATGTGACTTGGCCCTTCCTAGCCTGTGATAGTGGCATGAAGATTCATGACAACCATCAACCGAGCAGGGTTGCAGGAGTCTCCCAGGAACTCTGTTTGTCGAGCACCACCTTCCGTGGGATTCCACTCAAGGATTTTTCATTCAGAGCTTAATTCCGTGACCCAACCAAGGGCAATCCACAAGGCAATGGACCTGGGAACACTTAGTCTGACCCCCTCACTGATGGCCCCACTAGCACAAGTAACCCTGTCCTCCTGCTGAGTTTGGGGGGGATTTTCCCCCACTGGTATAGCCAACCAGATTTACAGGGCATGCAAGTCCCCCACCATGACACACACACACACACACACACACACACACACAACCTGTTCTCAATTTGCAAACCACAGGTGTAAATTCTAAATAAATACAAATGATTAATTCTTATAACCCATACGTTTACACAGATGGGATAGTGATCCTTATGGGGTTGGCAAAGTCCTGAAACATTTCTCCAATGAACCCATGTTACAAATGATATGTTCAATATATGATCATTCATTAACTGTTTAGTTTTCTAGTAAGGTAACAAAATCATATAATCAAGATAACCTCATGCACTTCCTTATTACAAAACATACAATTTTTCATCATAACCTCATGCATGTCCTTACTACAAAACATACAATCTTTCACCATAACCTTAACAGAAGTTCTCCAGGGGTACCCTGTTGAAGTCCACTGGATCCTCACCCAGATGAGGCTGGGGTTGCAACTAGGATATTACTACTACTACTACTACTACTACTACCAGTACTACTACTACTACATTTTTTTTTTTTTTTTTCTACACCTCCACCCATTTGGGAATTATACTGTGAAGATCACAACCAACCTTCATAATACAGTTCACCATTCGGAGCTGGAATGTGAAGGTTAACAACACTAACCCTCATAATACAATCCATTGGCCCAAAACATGCCAACGACTGTGATTACCAACCATTACTACTATTTTTATTACTGTATTTTCTTTTTTATATTACACTGCTAATAAAAACTACTACTACCACTTCTATCTGTGATCTTTTCCTGAACCACACTGTACAGTTAATGCAATTTATCTACTCTAATCTCATGATTATTGATAATTTCATACTACTATGTCTCCCTCTGGATGCAATTGTTCTTAACCCCTTGAATCCCCTCTTTTACATGTTTATAATCTTGGTGATGCTGTCAAAGAAAAAGGTTAGCTGACTATTCCACTGCATCTACTTCACATTTCAGGCATGGCCATCACTTTTCTCCCCGATATATCACACCAAAGGGAATCATACAAGGACATACATACAAAAAGCTTCTCTCAGGAATAATACCCATGAGAGATAACTAACAAATAATTACAGCAAAATGTTAAGCAAACTTGTCTCTAACTGTACCAGATAATTTTTTAAAACTTAGGAGTGGTCTTCTCATACTGAAGACATATAGCAAGGCCATGTCTAACTACTCAGATTCCTGAACTAAATAAAATTAGAATATGGCTAGAATAAAATGTTTAAAACCCCTGGGGCTTAATACGTTAATAGCCAAACCCATACAGCATTACTCTTTTCTTCGTCCTCATCGCTTGAGCCACAGGAGACCTCCCTACATAAACTGACAGATCTTACCTGATTACTGTATTCTCACGAAAAAGTATCTGAGCGGTGAAAATACTATGCATTTTGAAATACATAACCAAAGAATCTATACACTGCTCTCCTCATGTTTATCTAAATCAGTAATGGTTACCACACCAATGCACTGACCTCAAAGTGTTACTCCAACATTCAAACCATTTTGAGAAAACAAGCTATGTTCTGCTCAGTTGCACATCCATTATACCTGGGTGTTTAAGTAGTTTTTGGTGGGGGTGTAAATCATCATCTGGTACTGGAGAGGGATGCCTTCATGTAGTGGTACTGATTTAACTGTCACTTTGCTGTGTCATTTTACAAATACAACAGACCCTCGTTATACGATGAACCGGTATGCGGTGAATTGTTTATACTGTATGATGAAAAAGTTACGACCCTTTTCCAGTACGTGATAGAATTTTCACTTGTATGATGATTATGACTCCAAATAAACCCTCACCAGTAAATACGCAACTGCCATTTTGCTTGTATAATCACCCCCATGCAAGTCTTCAGTCATATGTTTGTTCCAAGATGGAATTTACATTCATCACTATCAAGTGTGTTAGTGCCTGTGATGGACTGGTAATGTAGCGTTGGAGTTCAAGCAGCAAGTGAAGTGCAGTGAAGTAAAATAATTACCAGTTCAGGAGTTAGAAACTTGTTTTTAGAGTTTTTAAAATTATTTTGGTGGTAAGCAGTAAATGAAGCACAGTGAGGTGAAATAGCCAATTTCAGAGTCTGAAACTTGTTTTTAGACTTTGCTGGGTGGGTGACCCTTGGCCAAAAATATATTCCCACTAAAACAAATTATGACTGACTCAACATACAAAACTGTTATGCAATGGTTTCTGGAAACGCATCCTTATCGTAAAACAAGGTCATGATGTATCCCTCAAGTCTCTCCCAATGCCCACAAAATGGGACAGTGGACTGCAGAAAAAGGACATCTTCAACCTGCAGTCTACCAGGTTCCCCACTAGATGAGCTTGGGGCCACAACAACAGCAATCATCATCATCATCCTTACTGGATGAAAGTTTAGATGAAGATGACCCAACATAAGGATAACAGTAGAACTGGGTAAATACAACTCCCGTAAAAATGCAAAAACCTGGCTGAACTAAAGAAAGGGAATTAAGAATATTAGATACCTATCTCACTGCAACTTACCTGCCTAGTTTTCCCTTCCTTTTCAGTTCCAACAGGAACATTCACATTATACATCAAGTTTTCATCCATTCCTTTACCTTCACTCCTGACACCTTTCACATTAAAAACTACCATAAACCTGGCATTCTTATTTCACAACTATTAAATATTTTTATGTTCTTGACTAAATTATTACAGGCAACCTTGCTTTATTTCAACCAGCCATTGGATTTAAGCCAGTGTTAACACAAGCACTCCCTGACCTGACTTTTCAAACTCCATGGCACCTTGCAATTATATGCATAAAGTTCAGTTTTCCATGCAGGGTATTCCAGGGAAAAATGCAAGAAACATCAACAGGTTATTCTTGGGATAAATATGAGTCAGTGTTACATCACTAAGATATTATTCTCCACCATTACAGGATTACAATTACTAACCACCTTAAAGGTGAATTTTGAGGGGCTATACATGCCCACACAGTCACAGTCATCAGTAGCTGCAACTCCACAATGGTTGAGAACTGGATCAATGTTCATACAGCAGTCATTAAACCTCCTCAAGTTTGTCACATATTACACAAGATACCCTATATATGTTCTCTACCAGTTCTTACCCTGGTATTGTACTGTATCTATGTCACAATGAGAAACAGTTCTCTACTCAGCACTTAATCTTCTATTCCAAAGATGTCTTTTTATTGCATTCTGGCTACCATCAAAGAATATTATTCAGCTTCGCAAAGACTTTACAGGTTCAACAGATTAAAAGCAATGTCTGTTCACTCCTATCCATGACATTTCATACATGGTGAAAGAATCTACAAGTATCTGTATCACTTCATACAAGGTCCACTTCAGGACTGGACCTTCTTCTCTGAGGGAGAATGACAGCCAATATTAACCCTGCTATGCTGGCTGAGTACAAATTAGTAGTCAAATGTCCTCAGAACTGTAAGAATTTAATTTTCAACATTCTTACCTTATACAGTACAGCTTGTATACACATGTACAGTACTGTACAAGTATAGTTATTGGACAAACTTCTCAGTAAAAAAGCAAGAGGTCACCTTATGCAAAAGTAATATTTAAGAGCAAGATATACAAGGATGACTGAATTTAACTGTGCTGCTCATCTGATTTTCAACGTAAGTTTTGACCAAACTATTAATGGTCTACAGGTTCTTAAAATAAGCTACATTATATTGGGTACTTTGATGCCATAGAAAATGCAACATGCAATACTGTATGGAAAAAGGTGGGAATCTTGAAGCAACTGTGCTTCAAAAGACCACATGCAGAAGAGCAAAAATAGTAGTAGCAGCAGCAGCAGCAGCAGCAGCAGCAGTAGTAGTAGTAATAGTAGTAGTAATGGTGGTGGTGGTGGTGGTGGTGGTGGTGGTGGTAGCAAAAGTAGTACGGTAGTTGTAAAAGTCGTCATTGCAGTCGTCGTCGTAATCGTAGTAGTAGTAGTAGTAGTAGTAGTGCTAGTCACAGTGGTAGTAGTAAAAGTAATTGTTGTAGTCGTCGTCGTCGTCATTGTAGTAATAGTAGCAGAAGTACAGTAGTGGTGGTGGTGGTAGTAGTGGTAGTAGTAGTAGTAGTAGTAGTAGTAGTAGTAGTAGCAGCAGAGAAGTAGTAGCAGAGTAGTAGTAGTAGTTGTAGTAGTAGTAAGTAGTAGTAGTAGTAGTAGTAGTAAGTAGTAGTAGTAAGTAGTAGTAGTAGTAGTAGTAAGTAGTAAGCAGTAGTAGTAGTAGTAGTATAGCAGCAGCAGCAGCAATCATCATCGTCGTTGTAGTAGCAGTAGTATAGTACAGTACAGTATAGTATAGAACAGTAAAGCAGTGGTGGTAGTAGTAGTAGTAGTAGTAGTAGTAGCAGTAGTTGTTGTTGTAGTAGTAGTAGTAGTAGTAGTAGTAGTAGTTGTAGTAGTAGTAGGAGTAGGAGTAGTGGCAGTAGTAGTAGGAGTAGTAGTAGGAGAAGTAGTAGTAGTAGGAGTAGTAGTAGTAGTAGGAGTAGTAGTAGTAGTAGGAGTAGTAGTAGTAGTAGGAGTAGTAGTAGTAGTAGTAGTAGTCGTAGCAGTAGGCCGACGAGTTTTAAAAATCAGTTGGGTGGCTCGCCAACCTCTCTGTTCATGTGCAGGTAATACACCGTAACCCACAAGCTGAACTAAAATGACTGTCTGGATCCCTACCGAATGGTCAAAGTCCCCCACCAACTCAGTTCACTTGGATGCTACTGGCCACTCGCGAGTTAGGGACCATAACCCACGGGCTGAGCCAAAATGGCTATCCCAATCCCTACCGAATGGTCAAAGTCCCTCAGCCACCCAGATTACTTGCATGCTAACAGCCGCACACTAGTAATACAGAGTAATACAGACTGCAACCCACAAGCTGACTGAAAACGTCCATCCGGCTGCTCACCGAATGGTCAGAGTCCCCTAGCCGACCGGATCAATGGGAACGAACTAGTCTCGCAAGTGTAACAGAGTCTAACCCACCAGCAGAGCAAAAGCACCCATCAATCTCCTCATTAAACAGTAAAAAGTCCCCCAGAAGCTCGCCCTTCTCCCCCCCCATCCCTCCTCTGTCCCCTCCCATGCTCACTGCTGCCAGGCTTATCTCCCTCCCAGTCCCTCAGGCTTCCCCCACCCTAGCATCACCTGCCTGGCCTCCCACCCTCCATGCATCGCCCCAGTGAATTTTTTAGTTTTTGGCAATTTATTCGAATACTACTTGCCGTACTGAAATTTAGAAAACGCCATGAGAAAGCTCATGATTTTCTGCATGTAGACGTATGGTTAGCTCTTGCACCGTGCAGGCAAAAGTTTGCACTAGGATGTTGGGAAGTTATTTGAGGGTATTATTTGATCCTGAACAAGTTTATTCTCACTGCATTTCTGTACTCTTACTCACGAGTCTTGTGTGTTTTTATTAGCTTATAGAATAAACACCAGCGAAGATAATAGTATGCAATTTATACCAACATAACCAATTGCCGCAGGCATATTTGGCCCTGGGAAAGGCTTTCTTTGTGCCGCAGAAGCAGCAATCACCCTGTTGCTTTCCCAGAAAGTTTTAGAAAACTTATGGTTCCCGAGCGGGTTACAAACACTTACTGCAACCGCCGTCTTCAATTTTTTTTTTTTTTTTTTTTTTTTTTTTTTTTTTGCACTACTTTCTTAGTTTCTAGGATTATATTGGATACTCCCACATGTGCTTTGATGTCTACGTACAGCTGAAAGACTGAAGAACATGGTCAAAATTTGGAGTGGGTACTGTACATTATTGGTAGGAAATTTGTGGATTTCTGTTTATGCATTGTTTTCTTCGTGTCTAGCATTATACAGGATATTCTCATTTGTCATTTGATATCTAAATACTGCTGAAACACCAGAGAACAATGCCAAAATTAGGAGGAGTACTGTACATATAGGTTGGGTATAGGAAGGGTATGGATACAGTAGTGGATATTGCTTTGTATCCAGCTTTTGCCCCCATCCGGACATGCCTTTGGCTCTATTGTGTTGGATAATTGAGGGATAACTATATATATATATATATATATATATATATGTGTGTGTGTGTGCGGTATATATATTTTTGGTAGGTGAGGGCACTCACCATCCACTCACTTGATGTATTGCTACTCTTGGGTGTCTGCCCTTTCCACTCCTCCATCCTTCTTTCCTTCCATCCTCTTCTGCCTTTCTTTCCTTCATTCTTTCCTTGTCCTTCTGCCTATGAGTGACTTTACACTCCCTCTTCTCTCTTCTTTACTTCATTCTTTTGTCTTCCTTCTGCCTGTGGGTGACTCTACACTGAGTGACAAGCCAAATGGTTTCCTATACACCAGGAAACCAATTACTACGCTGGGTGGTAATCATATAACCAAATTTTGGTGCCTGGTGGTTTAGTGGGTAATCATTGAGCTCCAATCAGATTGAGCCGGTGAAGGTTTATATCCAAGGGGTGATTGGGGTTGATTGCTCATGTAATGCCACTCAGGGATGAGTGAGGCTGGTCACTCTCACCTTAAATGTCAGAACCAACTGCCTAGCCCCAGGCTCCTACACTCATCTAGGAGCAATGTAGGATTGGATGATGGATGGATGGAAAAATATATATATATATATATATATATATATATATATATATATATATATATATATCCTGTCACTTCTTATTCCTTTTCTTTCCATTACAGGTGGCTTTACATTGAGTGACAACCCAAATGGTTTCCTGTAAGCCAAGAAACCATTTACAACGCTGGGTGGTAACCATATAACCAAACCATACGTGCTCCCTACGTGTCAACAAGTGGGTTGGTTGAGGGTTGGTGCCCCTCCCTGTAAAACAATGAACTCAGTTTCAAATGGCCACCCTTTACGGGATTATGGTGTCTGGCAATAGATAGATAGATACCTGTGTATACATATATATCGTTTTCGTTTTTAAAGGCTCCAACATGCTTGCATGTGTCGGCCTTGGTCACCTAATGGCGGCTCTCCACGCTGCACGATCCATTGCAGCCTCCCTGTTCAGTCCCTTAACCCTAAGGTCACACTTAATGACCTCGTCCCATGTCTTTCTCGGTCTACCCCTCATAACCCCACCCCCAATATTAACGCTTCTCACCTTCCTCACCCAATTATCATCCCCCATCCTCTCCACATGTCCAAACCATCTCAATCTACCTCTCCTCATCACAACACCAATACACTCCAGTCCCATCCTACCTCTCAACTCTTCCATCGTAAACCCAGCCCCTCCAGGCCTTGGACGCAGGGACGCACTGCACATCCACCTAATCATTGTCATTTCTGTACGTCTGAGCCAGCGAATATCTTCCTCCTTCACTGCCCAGGTCTCACTACCATACAGCATTACACTCCTAACACATGCCGCATACAAAGACCCCTTATTACGTAGGGAGAGCCCTCTCAATTTCAGGAGAGGCAACAGCTCCCTGAACTTCTTCCAACCACTTCTCACCCTAGCCACAGAACTAGCTCCAGCCCCACCTCCAGCACACAACATGTCTCCCAAATAACAAAACTCTTCCACACACTCAAGAGATTCTCCAGCAAGTTCAATCCTTTCACGTCTGACAATCTCCACCTGCTCACCCCAACACGCCGTACACATAAAATCAGCATTATCTCGCAGTCCACCTCTGATACCACTACATCTCTTATGCACCCATTTATCACAAACACCGCACAAGATGGAATTACTTCCCACGCCCTTGTGGCAAACTGCACATGGCCACTCTCCCTCGTCTTTGACAGTACTGCCACCAACCCTAGATATCATCACTTTTGTTTTATCTGCATTTACCCTTAAGCCCTTGTGCCCCATACCATCTCTCCACTTCCTAAACCTTTCCTCCGCCTCCTTTTCGTTCTCCGCAATCAACATCAAATCATCAGCATACAACAACTCCCACGGGAGTCCGTTTCTAAAGTCACGTGAAAGGGCTTCAAGTACCATGATAAACAACATGGGACTCAGGACTGACCCCTGATGCACACCAACATTCACGGAAAATTCATCACTCAAATCTCCATTCACTCTTACCTGGGTGTGAGCACCCACATACATAGCCATAACCACCCTAACCAGCCACTCCTCCAAGCCAAGCTTGGACCTTGGTTCTATTAAACCATTATCCGAATTTACTTGTTATTATCCTGATGTAAAAAGTCCCCGACAACTTCGGCCAGCCAGCTGACATTTCCAAACATTCAGTATCGTGGCTGCTGGGCTCGAGCCTTGAGCGGCAAGTAGGCTGTAACCCACAACCAAATGTCCGTTCGTCCCTGTACTGGTCAAAGTCGCATGCTTGTCCGATCACTCCCAACGAACCTCCAGCACCCATATAATATGACTGTAACCAATAAGCACTGTCAAAACGTCCATACGCATCCCCACCCAATGTCCAAAGTCGTGTGGCCACCGGGTCAAGTCTTTCTTGACTACCACTGACAGTGCAATACAGACTGCAAGCCACAAGTACATGTTCGGTGACAGCAGCCATCCACCTCTCTACTGAACGTCCAAAGCCGCCCAGTCACTGGGAGTTGTGTTTCCGCATGGCCACTCAGCGTCTAACAGACCACCGGCTACAAGTAAATGTACAGTAAAAGCGCCCACCCGCCTCATGAGAGAAGGGTGAAAATCCTGCCCACAGTCTCACTTCTTCCTCCCTCCTGTCCCTTCTCCATACCCTCCCAGCTCTCCCCTCATTCGCTCAGTCCCTCCCATCATTCCCGCGGACAGTATTGACTTGTGAGTTTTTTAATTTTTTACAATTTATTCAAATACTATTGGTCGTATCAAAATTCTGAAGTGACCACAAGAAAGTTCAAGGAATTCTGCATCTAGGCATGTGCTTAGCTGTTGGAAGGTGCTGGCAAAATTTTGCACAGGATGGTGGGAAGTTACATGATGGAAAGTTTTACTCTTGAACACTTTTATTCTCACTGCATTTCTGTACTTTTACTCATCCGTTTCCTATGTTTTTATTAGCTTATCTTCTAGCATAAACACAAGCGAAGATAATGGTATACCATTTATAACAATTTAACCAATTTCCAGTGGCATATTTGGCTGTGTAATTTTTTTGTGGGCCAGGAACAGCTACACTGGTGTCAGATAACTGATTTCCCAACCGTCCTGAGGTTTTTTGTGGATTTTTCTTGTATGCATTGTTTCCTTGGTATTTAGCATTAATATGGATAATCTCGAGAGTTTTTGCATCCCAATATGGCAGATTGACCTCAAAACAGTTCCAAAATTAAGAGGGGTACTATACATACAGCAGTGTATAGGTAGGGTGTTTTTTGGTTTTCATTTTTTTTTTTTTTTTTCATGGATTTCTTGCTCTTTATCATTACTCTGGATATTCCTATTTGAGTTCTGATGTCTAAATATGGCACACTGACCTGAAAACAGTGCCAAAATTAGTGGGGGTACTGTAACATACTGTACAGTAGTGAACAGGATGGGTGTTTTTTTGTTTTCAAGTTTTTTTTTTTAATGGATTTCTTGGTGTTTAGCATTACTCTGGATATTCCTTTGAATGTTTTGATGTCTAAATATGGCTGACTGACCTAAAAAAAACAGTGCCAAAATTTGGACGGGTACTGTACAAGTAGGATGTATTTGGTTTTCAAAGTTTTTTTTTTTTTTTTTTACATGGTTTTCTTGGTGTTTAGCATTACTTTGGATATTCCTTAGAGTGTTTGGATGTATTAATATGGCAAACTGACCTGAAAGGTGCCAAAATTAGGAAGGGTACTGTACATACAGTAGTTTTTGGGTTTTCATTTTTTTTTTTTTTTTGCATGGTTTTCTTGGTTTCAATGTTTTTCTGCATGGTTTCCTTGGTGTTTAGCAATACTCTGGATATTCCTATGTGTGTTTTGATGTCTAAATATGCATGACTGACCAGAAAACACTGCCAAAGTAAGCCTAGGTACTGTACAAATAGGTACTGTGTAGGCTGGAGGTAGGGTACAGGGAGGGGCTGGGCATAGTAGGAAGGATATTGTTCATTATCAGGGCACTGCCAATACACGGACATGCCTTTGGCTCTATTACGTCAGATATTTGAGGGATTACTGTAATAGTATTGATTTAAACTTATTATTATGTATTCCATGATAGGTTAGATGGCAGTTCAATGGTCAAACACGAAATATTCTGTTGAGTCACCTAGTTGTCCACATTGCTTTGTATCTCATCTGACAAGAACCTGTACCCCAAATGACAGTGTTCATTCTATCTATGCCTAAAACACATTAATCTAAGTCTAAAAACAGTTTATAACTCAACCTAAACAAAATTTGAGTCTAAAATATCATCAAAATGGGTAAAAAAAAAAAAATAAAACCCATCACAAAACTGGAGGTAGGCCAACTCTAGGTGCGGTAAGGTGGTATTTCTACTTCCATCACTATTCCGGGATATCGCATCTAGAGGCATCATAAATCTGGGTTTTGATGACATTTTAGACTAAAATTTTGTGTTTAAGTTGATTTATAATCTGTTTTTAGACTTAGATAAATGTGTTCAGTCATAGGTGGAGTGATCATTGTCATGTAGGGTACGGATTCTCGCCCAACAAATGAGGTACAAAACAGTGTGGACAACTAGGCGACTTAACAAAGAATATTTCATGTTTGACCACTGAACTGTCTTCTAACCTATCATGGACTACATAATAATAATTTTTGATAAATATTAATATTTATGAAACCTCAGAGAGTAAATATTTCGTGCACTGATGAAAACTGTGACATCGCTAAATCATGTGTTTACATTCGGGCTGTTCTAGGAAAAACACTTTGAAAATACAAAGAAATTTCTAAGTATATGTTAGAAAATAAGAGAGACAAAAATAAAAGAGCTCAGCAACCAAAACAGGAGCTAAAACGACATAAAGACGAGCCGTTGCAAATGCTACCCTGATCGATAAATTATGTGTTTACATTCAGGTTGTTCATGGGAAAGCACTTTGAAAATACAAAGGAATTTCTAAATAAATGTCAGAAAATAACAGAGAAGAAAATAAAGGAGCTCGGCAACCAGAAGAGTAACAAAAACAACATAAAGAGGGGCCTTTGAACAGGCTCATCGATCGCATTCCCTGTGAAGAAAATTCCCCATCAAAACAGCAGTGATTCTCGGTCACAACAATTTGCACCTTGGGACGATTCTGTGTCATTCATACATTATTCTTATGCATAACAGATGTTTATTTAATTGTCCCGGGACCATCTGATGGTGGTATTGTACATAATGCGGCTGCTTCTTCTCTACCGAGTTTGAATACGAGTGACCTTGACGGGATACAAGAGAGACAGGCACTGACTTTAAGCTTAAGTTAGCTTCTTTTACAGCTGTTGGGCCATTTAGACTGGCTTTAAACTTTTTTTCTGGACTCATTTGCGTGGGTTTAGGATTTGTTTGGGGAGGGGAGGGAAACCCAAGACTCAAAAACGCATCCCTATACTTTACATATTAAATCTACCCCGAGATACGATACCTTGCCTAGCGTTCGGTTTTTACTAAACCAATTGCATAAATAAACTGAGGTATGAATGTATTATAACTTTACCATCATTCCAATACATCCCTCTTACTCTATTGTCCTGACTGTTGATTCACCCAGACCTACAACCTTTCCAAGGGCTCAATTGCCTTCTTCTTTCTCCTTTTATTCTACCACTTCCATCTTAAGCTTGTAGGTGATGAGCTTCTTCTGCCATTGAAGGGAAGGCATGGTGATGATGGGGGGGGAGGGAACGTGGCTTTGTGTAAACGAGGGAACTGTATACACTGAGGTTGCCCAGGCTCAGATGAGAAAAGCTGCGTGGACGTCCACTACGTCACACAACGTGCTGACATCATAACCTGCACCACTTCCTCATGCGCTCTAGAAGGGTAGGTTGTGCTCCGTGGTGTGACGCTGGATTTGGCTAACTTTGTCACCTCAATTTCACCTTTTCAAAATCAACTCACCCACTACCGATCATTTAATTTTTTCACCCCCTCCCCTGTTGTGCTCAAGGCATTTCGCATCTTAGAAGTTTGTGTACTATGCGAATGGGCTGTATAATACACCTTAACATTGCCTTGTATGCCACTTACATAATTATAATACCAACAAAGCCTGTATCAATAACATTCAAGAGGATACTGAGGTGTTCTGTCCAAATTATAACATTTAGAAAGAGGGAGTGTCATGAAATTTCCAGTCACTCAGAGCACAACTGACAGTACCAAAGTAACTTACATAATGCATTTTAAAAACAGGAGTTTAACAATTTACTAGGCACTTATTTTATCTGTACCTGAATCGTATGAGCATGTGAGAATATATTTTGCACAGCAATGGCCAAGGCCTAGATTCACGAGCAAACTTCCAGTCTATTCCCTGTTGTAGCCAAGGTGGTTTCATTTTGCAGGCAAGGCAAGGAAAGAAGAGTGTAGAATCTTCTCATCTCTTGTTCTTCCTTCAAAATGAATTCCTAGTTACGACAGAGAACTGATCGTAACTGTGTGTGAATCTTGGCCCAGGAGCAAGTCTCAACCAATCTACCAATACCATTAATCCTTTGACCACAGTTAATAAAGATCTGACTTAGAGCAAGTTAATTCAAAATTGATACTTTACCTTGGGTTCTGAAAAACAACTGAAGTAACTTACAGCATTTGAAACTGACAAGGAAAAAAGAAAAGCATCTTCTTAAAGCTGCAATATCAGACTGCACTGATATATATTGTGCAAAGTTTTGAACTAAGGCTCATAAAATCCAACATACAGTAAACAAAGTACTCACTCAGTACTGTTGAATTCCCTGCTTCTTGTGTCACTCATACAACTGAAGGTAAATTTCTGCCATGCTGCTGCCCTAGAAATTCATTGGTCACAATACACCACACTTAAACCCTTCAATCTGGTGACGTACTTAACTTTATTCCTTGTACTTATGCATTTATTTAACTTTGGATAGATCTCTCATACTGATGGGGTTATTAAAAGTTGTATCAAACCTCTCTAGTCTGAAGTCTCTCCAAGGCTGAATAAAACTCTCCAGAAATAGCAAGAACATAATGTAACCAGACTGAAGGGGTTAAACCTTAGACTCTAAGTGGTCCTCTGTGGATTATTCTTACCAACTTATGCTGATTTTATTCAGCTTAGGGTAGCTTCGTCAAACTGGGGGGGGTTAGACATGGCCTTGACAAACCTACTGTATACAATACAGAAGGCCCTCACCAAGCTGAATAAAATTACCTGGTAGTAGAAAGAATAAACTAAAAAAAAGACCAACAGGATTCATGGGGCTAAATAACTGACTGTTTTTCCTCCTCTTGGTTGTGTTTGTCATGATGCTTTGCTTTTTTCCCTATTAACAACACACTATCATACTATATTACAGATGTTCTACTGGTGGTTGAGAGGGACACTTTTATGTGGTGGTAATGGTATAACTGGATTACTTCAATCCATAGTTATACTAACATCCCTCTACTTCCTCCCTATCCTCCAAGAGGAGGATAGTGGACTACAAGAGAAGAGAAACTTCAGCCCGCAGTCAACTGGGTTCATGCGCAGATGAACCTGGGGCCACAACAACAAATGTTTTATTGCCCTGTACTAAATTAGAAGTTTTCTCCTGTAATAAGATGGCAAACACCAAACATTTGCTGCAAATGTAGTATTTGCTTCAAAGAGGACAGAAAAAAAAAAAAAAAAAAAAAGTGTTCTTGGTGAAGTTATCATTAAATATATAGTATCATTACACTGCAGTAAGCAAACGAGACTTATTAATTTCAGATACTCTGATACATGTAACATCTCAAAAGGAAATTATATACATTACCACATTTCTGAGCTCATAAAGAATACCAGCCCTTCAACACAGTTGCCCCCTCAAAAAATAGCCACAAATTTCAAGCTTTTATTTTCATATCCATATAAATGTTATGAAATGCAATGCTTAGCATGGACAAGTCTTACTGAAATATGACTGAAGGAGATATGAAACTTTCAGAAATAAACTATCTATTATTCAAACCTTTACTGCCCCTTAAGGAGCACAGAGGCCTAAAGCTAGATTATCAATCTCAACATTTAAGGCTAGGATGAAAATCTGACAAATGATATGAAGCCTGGCACTGCAGTACAATGGTAATAAATGAGATGAAGCTTGCCAATGTTTTGCAACAGGGAGAAATGTGAAAATGTCCTTATTAGTGCTAAATTATAATGCAGCAGTGATAAGGTATTATTCCAATGTAATAGTACAAGGAGATGCAGCAGAAAACTAAAGACCAAATATATGCCTGGTTCCCACACAACTAAACCACAGCATACTCTATTATATAGCAGAAGTTATTAACCTATAAACACACTTAGGCTTTTTTATTCACATCAGATCCAAACCAGTTGTTTCACATGAGGTAAGTTCAAGCAGTCCAAACATAAAATCAAGAGTTATGAACCACTTGACTACTAGAATTTCCCGTACTTGAAAATACTGTCTTGCAGCGGCCTGAGCAACATCCCTTAAAGCATCAAACTGAAGTGAAAGGATTATGCTATTTTCATTTACCCTGTAGTTCAGTTACCAAACAAAGTACAGTACAGCAATCAAAAACAACAATATGCTAAACCTTGCTCAGCAACAGATAAATGACCCAATATGAAAAAATGATGAAAGTTAAATATGATGTACAGTTATTGTATGGACAAAGGTTCACCTACTATTTACCAAAACTGAGAGAGCCTTGTTATGTTTCTCATGCAACAGATGATGATATGATGCAACAGGGAGTAAAAAGTGACTAGCATTTCCCAAATATGAAAAAAATGCAGCAGAATAATAGGTCAACTTTTGCCAACTGCACAGTGCCACTATCCTCACAACTGTGTTGTATCATTTATAAAGGCTCCAACATGTTTGCATGCATCAGCCTTGGTCACATGTGGCAGCTCTCCATACTGTTTGATCTCTAGCTGTCTCCTTATTCAGTCCCTCATCCCTGAGGTCGTACTCTATGCCCTTGTGCCAGGTCTTTTTGTCTGCCTCTCGTAATCCTACCCTCGATGTTCACACCTCACCTTCCACACCCAACTGTCATCTTCCATCCTCTCAACATGCCCAAAACATTTCCACCTACCCCTCCTTATTACAACATCAATATATGCAAGTCCCATCCTACCTCTCGACTATTCAATCTCAATCCTACCCACCCACCCCAAGGCTTTGCATTCAAGGACACACTACATATCTATCTAATCATTGAAATTCCTGCATATCTGAGCCAATAAATATCTTCTTTACTGCCCAGGTGTCACTACCACAGAGCATTACACTCCTTAAAAAAAAAGCTGATGGTCAAACCGGTCAGGTGTGTCATGGTACTGGGAACCTAAATGATAGGTGAGTGAATGTGTGTGTGGACCATTTCACTGAATATACTTCTGGTCAGTTCTTCATTTTCTCTTCCCTTGCTTTCATGACCCTGCCTCACCCCATCCTTAGGTAGAAGGAAAATGGTCACGATGATGATGATGATGATGATGATGATGAAGATGATCAATGACGAGGAAACGCTCACTGTGCAATGCTTGAGAAGACAAGTCAGGGTGTGACAAAGTGTGCTCTACTGTATATTACAGCAACTCCCTACATCACCTGCATCATCCACTTAACCTCTTGAATCAAATTTTTACCTTCGCTACCACCAGACTACTTGAACCAACTTAGAAAGGCTCTCTATGGGCAAACGGGGAATAAAGGCTATACAGTAATCCCTCCACTATCCAACGTAATAGAGCCAAAGGCATGTCCGGAAAGTGGTCCCGTCCGGAATGTGGGCACCTGCCTGCAGGACTGGTACCCTAACCCAGCCTAACTTTGAAAGCCACCTAAATAACTCCCTACTGGACATGCACAGCACCTATTTAAACCTATTTAAGACCCTATTCACACCAATAATGGACATAAAGCATGAAATAAATGAAAAGGAACCAAAGAATGAGGAATTAGAAGTGACTGTACCTCAGCCAGGGTAACTTACAGCACGTCTGTGGCCGCCTTCTCAAGGCTTTGGCAGCAATGAAAATGCTCTTGAAGCACGTACAGTAATCCAGTGTTGTGCTGCACTTACAGTAATTCTTCGCACTGTGAGTTATAATTGTTTAACACTGCACATTGTTAATTGCACCACGCCAGTTTCAACTGCCAGTTTGCACTCCACAGTTAATGCTTTGCACTCTAAATTCTAATTTCTTAACACTGCACAAAACTGTAAATTCCCGTGTGGTCTACTGGTTAGGTATTGCAGTTTATTCACTGTTTATTCACACACACACACACACACACACACACACACACACACACAAAAAGAGCATGTGTGACAGCCAATGCGATAAGCATCCACTCGCAATCGAATTTAAGCAGTAACTGCTGGAGTGTTGGTGTTGGTGACGGGGAAACAGAGTTGCCAGATCGCAACAGCCACATTACCAAACTCCTCAATTTTCATTACCAAATTTAACTTTTCATTACCAAATTCGTAAAGCTAGCATTTATTCTTCACTAATTATATATACAGGTGGAAATACATTTAATCACTCTCCCTATAATTAACAGCATGTTGATAATATTCACGCTATGTAGGCTAGCAAATTAATCAGAGAGAGCAGACAATCCACCATCTCCATCCTGTGTATCCTCATACATGTGAAAAATCCATTGGTAATGCATTATTCTGATTCATTACCAAACGAATTTTTTATTACCAAATTGGCCCACATTTGGTAATGAAAAAAAACAAATGGCAACCCTGACAGGGGAGGGGGGAGGGGGATGGAAGGAAGGGGTGAAGGGACCATGGTGTAAACAGCTGTTCGATGCTGTGTGGCAATTTCAAATAACGGGAGGGAAAAAAATCTTTTTTTGGGGGGGAGGATATTTTTCTTTTTTGGGCCATTTTTGGGATCCGAAGGTCCAGGTCAACAATGTCTGGTAAGTGGGGTGTCCAGAAAGTGGGTGTCCGGATAGTACAAGGATTACTGTATTAAGTCTCATCCAACTGGGAAAATCTCTTCTGAAGCTATACAAAACTGTTAGGTGGTGCCAATAATAACATACAAAACACATAATTAGAGAGAAATAGCTAATTCCTTCAAGTTGAGTGGCATCATCGCCTTTTTAGTTTATTCATACAGCTAACAGATTATTTCATCCCACTAAGTAAAAATCTCTTGCACTGATGAGGTTTATTAATGCTATATCTAACCTCTCCAGTTCAAGAAGTCTATCTAAAGCTAAGTAAAATCATCTAAGATGACAAGAATACTGTAACATGAAAATAACAACTCCAGGCTCAGTGGATCATCATCATCAAGACTTATCAAGGTGACTGCAAGAATATTAACAATGCAAACCTGAAACTGCCACATTCTACATAATGAGGCACAGTGTGGACATTTATGTGGTTTCTGGGGACCTGAATGGTGATTAGACATGTATGGCCCATTTAACTGGCCAGGCTTTTAATGACTCTCCATTGATCAGGATTTTTCTTGTTAACTGCATCCTTCCTGACCACATCCTTGGGTGGGAAGAAGAGGTTGGGATGATCATGAAGGATTAATAAGACAGAATGTTCAGTGTTTCTGTTGGGAAATGAAACTACTGTTCCTGGTATCAAAACAGATGAGCAAATGTGAAGCTTGACTGTTTCTACATGGGATGCTTAGCTAATTCATTGTGGTTAGGATTATCCTAAGCTGAATACAGTAATCTCTCAATTATCCATCATCACAACATCCAGCCCAACACAATATCCAACACTTTATGCTTGGCTTTATTAAAACATTATCCAGCAAAATTAGACTATCCAGCTTAGAAACATGAAGCAATTGACAGTGCTATGCATTTTTCAGCAGTGAGATGTATCATCTGGCTCAGTCATGGGACTCATTTGGCACAAGGGCAAACACAGCAACACGCCAGCCAATCACAATAAGTTGTGGGAGTGGCCCACCTAATGCACCAAACCTACTGTTGCTCTCTCAGTCTCTCCTGTGTACGCAGTATAGTGAGGACGTATCTGTGCATTGTGCATTTGTGACCCACACGGTGGCCACCTCCTAGTGCTGTAACTTAACCTGTGGCCCCCCCATGCTGGAGCAATCTTTGTGGAGGCCATTCACTACTAGACCACACGAGATTATGTGCACTGTACTGCATAGTGTACTACACTACCCTCCATCAATAACAAAGTGAGTACAGTATGATTATGCTTACATTATGCACTGTATTACTGTACTATACGTTGTGTGTCAGTTACTGTATTATCTATCTATTTATTGCCTGATGCCTTAATCCCGTAAGAGGTGGTCACAAACAAATTGCCTCCATGTCACCCTGTCCCTGCCATTTCATTGCCCTGCTCCCAACTCACACCCCCTTCTCTCATAGACCTCCTCACTCCATCCCTCCATCTCATCCTTGGCCTCCCCCCCCCCCTCCACCTCACTCACATACACTCTCCTTGTCAGTCTCTCACTCTCCATCCTCTCCACATGGCCAAACCACCTCAATGTGTTTCTCTTAATGCTTCCTATCACATCCACATCCACACCACAATGCTCTTTATATCCTCATTTGTCAGCCTCTCTCTCCATGTGATTCCACATGCTTCTCTCAAATAGCTCATTTCCACTGCTCTCACTCATGACTTCTGTCCCTCCAACAAGGTCCAAGCTTCACTTCCATACGTCAGAGTTCGTATCACAATACTGTCATGTAGTATTTTTTTCATTTCCATGCTAACTTCCCTGTTTCTTATAACTGCTTTCAAGGAACCAGCAACCTTTCTTCCCTGCTGTACCCTTTCAACCACTTCACGCTCCAAACTTCCATCCTTACTCATCACACAACCCAAGTACTTAAACGCACACACATTTTCCATTTCCTCCTCATCCAACCTCACAGTATATTCACAGACTTCACTTCTCTCAAAGACCATCACTTTACTCTTCCCTACATTCACCTTTAGCTTCTGTTTCTTACACACTCTCCCAAACTCATCGACCAAGCCTTGCAGCTCCCCTTCGTCTTCACTTAACAACACAGTATCATCTGCACACAACAGTACAGGGAGCTTACAGACACTGCCCTCTCTCACTAGAGCCACACCAACAACCACTGCCCTACCTTGTATCTCTTTTATAACCCCAGCGATATACAGATTGAAAAACGCATGGAGACATGACACATCCTTGTTTCAATCCAACCTTCAAACAGAAAAATTCACTCAGTTCACTATCCACACACATTACAGTCTTACCACCCTCATACATTCTCTTCACGGCCTTTAACAACTTCCCATCTACTCCATATTCTTGATACTTTCCACAATCCTTGTCTATCCATCCTGTCACATGCTTTCTCCAAATCCATGAAGGCCATATACAACTTCTTTCCCTTTTCCAGAAACTATTCCACTAAGAATGAATATCTGATCAACACAACATCTTCTCTTCCTAAAACATCTCTGTTCTTCTCCAACTAATTCCTCTGATATTTCCCTAACTCTGTCAATAAGTATCCTACCATATACTTTTTTCATTACACTATGAAGACAAATGCCCCTATGATTACCACACACTTCTTTTTTCCTTTTCCTTTGTACTGAGGAATAACTATACCTGACTTCCAATCCTCCAGAACTCTACCTTCCTCCCAGGCCAATCTGCACGTCTTCCTCATCCATTCTACTACTATCTCTCCCCCATGCTTCAGCATTTCACCATACACTCCATCAATTCCTGGGGCTTTCTCCATTTTAACTTTCTTCATTGCTTCCACAACTTCCATCCTACTGATTTCTTCCTCTCTTGTCACATCCCTCCTTCTCCCAGCCATTCCCCAGCCACTAATACTTGCATTACTTTCATTCTCTATGTTCAACAATTCCTTAAAGTGTTCTCTCCATCTGCTCACTTCTCCCTTCTCCACTAGTAATCTACCATTTTTATCTTTCACTCCCCAACTAACTTCTCTGACACCCTGTCTAACTCTCTTTACCGCTTTCCAGAACATTTTCTTACATTCCCTCCACTTTAAACTCAAGTTCCTTCCAAATTCCACATCCACTCTCTTCTTACTCTCTCTTACTAATCTTTTCACCTCTCTCTTCCTCTCTTTTGTCTCAACTTCTTCCCCACCCCTGTTTCTCATCCACTCACTACTGTATATGCTTTCTTCTTTTGTGCCACAGCCTCTCTCACCTCTTCATTCCACCATGCTGTTCCCCGCACCCTCTTTCATCTTCACCCCACACACCACCTCACATGCTGCACAGATTTCTTCTGCGAATATCTTGCACACACCTTCCATGTCCCCCATCTACTCCAATCCATATTTACCCCATCGCTCCTCCACCTCCCTCTTATATTTTGCCATTTTTCCATCCTCTTGCAACTTTTCCATCCTCCTTGTATGAACTACTTCCTCCTGTCCTTCCATTCTTCTATTTCTCCATTTCATTTGGACTTTGATTCTGGTGGTGGTCAGAAAGTCCACTCCCCCAACCTCTATATACTCTTGCATCCACTACACCTCATCCTTTCATCCACACACACACAATCAATCATTGCCTTCCGTTCATTCAGTCCACTACCCACCCTTCCCATCACTCGCCACGTATACCTATGGATCATTTTGTGCCTGAAGAGTGTACTAGCTATCATCAACCCCCTCCCGGCACAAATGTACTGTGTTATATGCTTAATTTTAATCTTTTAATCAAAGGTAATATTGTAAGAAAGTTTTTAGGAGAGAAGGTTGAGATGGATAGCTTAAAGTGACACATTATCTGACTCAACGCCAATTGCATGGCCAATTTGGGGTACCTATGCAATATCCGCTGTGGGGGTTGGCTGAATTACGACAGATAATTGAGAGATTACTGTACAATTTTATACCAAACAGTCCAATATGTACTGAAAAACCATACTTAAGGGGAGTAGACTGTAGCACCAGTCGAGCAGGGCAGTACTCCCTAGGTGGATGGAAAGCTGGTGACTGGGAGAGCTGAGGCTTCTGTTTCATCAGCCCTCGGGACTAGTTGCTCACCATCCCCCTTTGCTGAACTTTTTCAGTGTTTCAGTAACACACAGAGAAGGCCAACATCCTCTCCAATACAAGTTTCTCTGTCAACACCAAACTACATGCACATTACACTCAAATTACATGTACATTACCCACTACACTTCCTATTCAAAATTCAACCAAAATGGCGTCATTTAACCAAGCCTGAGTCCCCTGGGGAAGGGGGACCATAAATGCCCCCACCATCTGCCCCTCTCCTGCTGACAACTGCCCGAGATGTCTGGAACCATTGTCCAACTCACTTCTTCATTCCTGCAACATTTGTGGCCTTTCATCTAACTTTCTCTCTGTTGAGCACCACCTCTTCTCCTCTAAACCTCACCTTCTCTTCCTAACTGAGAGCCAGCTGTCTGAGGCAACTGATTGCAAACCTTTCGAGGAATCCTCCTACTTTCTCTATACTCATTTCAAAACCAAAAGTGGCTGTTGCATATATGTACGCAACAACTTATCTTGCTCTTGTGTTCCTGGACTTGACTCTTCTGAATTCTCTACTCTCTGGCTTTGGCTTTCCTGTAGTTCTCTGATTAAATATATATGTGCTGTTTATTTATCCTACTGACTATGAAAAATTGTCTTCTACAATGGAACACATCCTATCCATTTCTCCTGTCTCTGAAATCTCCATTCTAAGAGATTTCAATGTTCACCACCACCTTTGGCTCTTCTCTCCCTTCACTGATCCACCTTGTGAACAAGCCTACATCTTTTCTATCCTTAATGACCTAGTGCAGTTTTTACAGCACCCTACCCGTATCCCTGACCACCTTGGAAAGAGTTCCAACATACTTGACCTCTTCTGTATAACTAATCCTTCTGCTTACATTATAAATCTTCCCTCTCCACTGGGCTCCTCTGATCACAACCTTATCACCTTAACCTGTCCTACTGCTCCAGTATGGCCTGCAGACCCCCCAAAGAAACGTCGGTTGTGGCACTTTGGAGCTGCTGATTGGGAGGCCCTGAGGCAGTACTTCTTTGATTTCCCTGGAATGATTATTGTTTCCACGGCCGAGAGCCATCTGAGTGTGCCATGCGCATTACGGAGGTTATTCTCTTGGCCATGGAAGCATACATTTCTTTCTCATATACTCTAAAAAAAAAAAAAAAAAAAAAAAAAGTCTCATCACGCTCGTTCTAATGCTCTCTAACTCTTCTCCCCCTCTGACCTCCTCATGACTGACATTAAAATTTCTTCATCTGATGTATTTTCTGCCATCACTGGCCTCAATACTAACAAGGCATATGGGCCTGATGGGGTCCCTCCTGTTGTCCTCAAGAACTGTGCTTCTGTGCTTACACCCTGCCTTGGTACACTCTTTCATCTTTGTCTATCAACTTCTACCTTTCCTTCTTGCTGGAAGTTTGCTCTCATTCAACCTGTCCAAAACAAGGGTGACCATTCCCACCCCTCTATTACCCAACTGCTACAACATCCTGTATTTCAAAACTTATCGAATCTGTTCTTAACATATTTTTAAAAGCATCTTTCCTATAACAACCTTCTTTCTGATCGTCAGTATGGGTTCTGCCAGGCATGCTCCACTGGTGATCTCTCCTACCTTTCAGACTCCTGGTCATCCCCCTTTCGGGACTTTGGCAAAAGCATTGCCATTGCACTTGACATCTCAAGGGCTTTCAATCGCGTCTGGCATAAATCTTTAATTTCCAAACTACCCTCTTATGGTCTCTATCCTTCTACCTGTGCTTTAATCTCTAGCTTCCATTATGGTCGTTCTATAGCTGCTGTTGTCGACAGCCACTGTTCTTCTCCTAGATCTATCAACAATGGTGTTCCTCAGGGCTGTGTCCTATCACCAACTCTCTTCCTTTTATTCATCAATGACCTTCTAAGCTATACATCTAACCCTATCCACTCATATGCTTATGACTCCACCCTTCACCTTTCCATTCACTTCCAGCAGCATCCATCTCAGCAGTTACTTCAGCAAACAAGGGATGAGGCTATGGCACACCTAATTTCTGACTTGGTTCATATCTCTGATTGGGGTAAAAATAACCGTGTTTTTAATGCATCAGAAACTCAGTTCGTACATCTATCAACCCAACAAAATTTTCCACAGGACTACCCTCTAACTTTTAACAATATCCAGCTTGGGGTTCTATTCTCACAGGATTTATCTTGGAATGATCACAGTACATCTCTTGTAAAATCTGCTTCCAAGAGATTAGGCGTGCTGAGCTGACTCCGTACCTTCTTTACCCCTGCACAATTGTTGACTTTATACAAGAGTTTTATACGCCCCTCTGTAGAGTACAACTCTCATGTGTGGGGAGGCTCTCCACACAGAGCTCTTCTCAACACGGTGGAGTCAAAGGCTTTTTGTCTCATTAACTCTCCTCCTCGTACTGGCTCCTTTCAACCTCTGACTCTTCCCCACACTGTTCCTTCTTTATCACTTATCTATCACTGCTTCAATGGTCACTGCTTCTCTGAACTGTCTGCTTGCATCCCTCCACCACTCCAGCAGGCACGCAGCACCCATCTAGCAACAAACTCCCATCATTTTTCTGTCCAACTCTGTAATGCATGTTTCATCACTTGCTATGACATTTCTCATAAAGTAAAAGTTTTTCTCATTTTGAAACAATTTCAAGCAAACATGCTGCTCTTCAAGATCCTTCATTGTTCACCTTACAACAAACTGTCAAGTGCACTAAACACATGTTCACTCAAGGGCAAGTGCCTTGATGGCTAAGTGATGTGGCGTGATATGGGTAGTGTTGGACTAATGCTCAAAGTTACTGCTATGCGGAGCTCCCGTCGTGAAAGGGCTGCACTGACTAGTTGGCATGCTATTTAAAAAGTTTAATATCTTTTCGGACAGACCTTGTATAGTACACTACAATGACATTTTGTCAAGCATATTACAGTATTTATGGGTGTTCTTCTATGTCTGAACAGTTACAGAGTACAGGTATAAGGTTTTGTTGGGGGTTAGACCCTCTCTGGCGGTACTACACCAATATTCATTAGTTTCAATCATCCCCTTCCTGCTATATGCTAGATAATCAAAAATTTACTGTATGCTATATCTTTTTAGTTTTTTTTTTTTTTTTTTTTAGAAAGCCAAAATCATCTATCAGAATGACTACCTGATCAGTAGACCAGTACCACAAAAAAAATGTGTGTGGATGGTTATGCTTGTGAGGTGGAGTCAGGATTCTGGGAAGCCTGAATGGTGATTTGTTGACTGCCTGGCCCATTTCACTGGGCATGCTACTGATTAGGTCTTCCTCTATCACATTTTTTTTTCTTTCCTATCAATTTTTTTTTCCCCTTGCTTTTAGGACCCAACCATTTTCCATCCTTATGTGGAAAAAAGATGATGATGATGATGATGATGATGACGATGTGTATAATTTTACCATTTCAGAAATAAAAGCACTTCTAAATATGACAAGCTGGTAACTCCCATCACTGGGTTAGGGTTACAACATTTTCATCCACACAAATCCATCCCTATGCAAACAACCTGTCAACTGTTATAAACTGTATATGTGATGAGTACTAGAGAACACTAGAAGTTTGATCGAATTAATGTTAGTTTATCCAGAGAATTTAGACATGAAATAATCAAGATGGATAGATTTTCCATAATGAGAACTACTTAACAAGTATCATGAACTTTTAACTATCCAATGACTGCATCTGAGACAAAATCAAGATGATCCTCTAACTTGTAAGTATGACTAACATAAATAATAGATTGTCAGTTTCTCTCTCTCTCTCTCTCTCTCTCTAACTCTTACTTGCCCCACAATATATGAAAGAATTAGGGTTCAGATAATGAAAGCGAAGGAAATAGGCAGATTATAAAATTAAATGAAGCTGATCAAGGATAAACACGAGTTAGAGAACACACAACAAGCATGGTACTGTAACTGTTAATATGAAGCAAAAATAAAACAAAAGATAAAAAAGCATACCTTATGATTAACTTAACACACAGTACACCGTCAATATAACAATATACAGTAATTGGTACAAGACCCTTGACACTAAAGCTACCAGTTCATTAAAGCCAAACACCATGCTGTTTGGTAATTTCCCAGGTGTCATAGCTTTTATCATACTAAGATCGTTAAATACAGAGCATCATTTGGCAGTACAGTCATAAACAACAATGTACACCTAGGTCTAAATGGTGCTTTTTCTCAATAAATGCTCTATTATGGCTTCTCCCATGATGTTATTCACTCAGAGGTGTGTGTGTGTGTGTGTGTGTGTGTGTACACATCCGCTGGTCAGTGTTTCCCATGCGTCTGTTCTTTTACCAATCATCATCATCATCATCATCATCATCATCCAGTCCTGTGGTGCCCCATGAGAAGTGTCAGGGCTCAGGGATAGTCAAGTTGGTCCTGTCATTTTAAGATGAAAGTGACCAGCCTCACTCATCCCTGTCATTATGTGAACAAAATACCCCAACCACCCCTTGGATAGACACCTGCCCAGCTCAATCTGACTGGAGTGCCTTAATGGCACCTGGTGGCTTACCAGGTGCCATATTTTGGACTTGTGGTTACCACCCAGGGCAGAAATGGTTTCCTGGTGTACAGAAAACCATTTGGCTTGTCACTCAGTGTAGAGTCACCCATAGACAAAGGGAAGAGGACAGAATGAAGGAAAGAAAGACAGAAAAGGAAGGAAGGAGAGAAGGAAGGAAGTGAGGAAAAGGCAGGCACCTGAGAGCAGCACTACATCAAGTAGAAAAAAAAAAATTGTTAACTGAACATAACACTAGGCCACTTCAAGGTGGTCATTAAAACCAAAATTTGTTTAAAAAAAGTTCAGTATATTGAGGGTTTACTGGAATGTACTGCAGGTGAAAATACGACCAGTAGATAATGACTGCACCTCAAACTATGTATCTAAACCTGAGAAAATATAAATACCTATGAAGAGCGAGGTATGTTGCAATTGCTGCCCCAGGCCCATTTGGACATGACCATGGAGGATTGCAGGCTGAAGCCATTTCTCTCCTGCAGGATTGCAGGAGGATAGGGAGGATGCTGAGGAACATTTGTATCTTCAGGCATCAAAGCTACACAGTTATACTGATGCCACTGCAGGACAGTGTTCCTCTCCAGCACAAGAAAGTATGTTCAAGGTGCAGGTGATGAAAGACAAGAGGACATGGATGACTTAAGGGACTCGCTAAGTTCTGCAAAGCATTAGCAATGCCAGCAGTATAATATACTCAACTTATGATTAACCTCTCCAGTGCAGTGACAACTTATAAAACAAATCTTACCACCATTATGTTATGTCATTTAGCTTAGAAGCACCTCCTCATAGCTTAGGGATAAATGATGTTTATAGCTAATCCCTCTGGTTAGTCTTTCCCAAACTGAATGAAAATATGTAAGCTGCAATAATAAAACGGAAAAATGGCATCAGATGAAGAGGTTAATCCAGCCATTGCTTACTACTATATTCTCCATAATGTAAAAATTCATATACTCAGCAATACTCCCCCCTGTCTTGTAAAAATTTCTCTCTCTCTCTCTCTCTCTCATTACATCTTAAGCTTTATATATGCTCGAAGACTATTATTCCCTCGTAAGATGAAATTCCATTTCAAAAGCAGTATGACTGTCAAAAACAAACTACAAAACAGTACAGGAAGGTAAACTGGCACAACAGGACATACCTCTCTCCAAGCAGGGGCAGGATCCCATTTGTACTTTCAAAACAAAACAAGAAATGGAACAGCAGTAAGGCTTACCTGCAGCCTTCCCCCTCTAGCAAGCTGAAGAGTCTTCCTCCACCTGGCCACACATTCACTTCACTTCAGGAACTAAAATATTTAATACAGCAATGACTCTTTTAACCCCAGAACTGCAACATACACCACTTGGATCAACCTAAAAATTTTAGTTGCTCGTGCTTTGCTTTGGTTAGAATAGGTAGCTAGTGACCTGAAACATCATCTGGAGACATATATATATATATATATATATATACTGTATATATATATATTTATATCCATGTTCACTGGTTTGTTTTCCTAATCTAGCTTTCTGGAAATACTTTCCAGACAAGCTGTAAATAATTTTGGTGAAATTGTACCTCCCTGATGCACACCCTTCTCAATCTTAATTTTTTCCGAGTCCTTATGTAATTTAACTGTAGTAGTTCCTTCTTTATATATGTTTTCGAGCAGTTTTACTATGTTCTAATTCACTCCTTGTTCTCGCAGTGATTTTATAATTGCCATGTGCTCCACTGAGTCGAAAGCCTTTTCGTAATAAACAAAACCTAAGCACAGTGGTTTATTATATTCTGTTGTTTTCTCAATCAGCTGATTCATTTTGTGTGTGTGTGTGTATATATATATATATATATATATATATTGGCCACTCTGCCCTCCCATACCCCCAACCCCAACTACTAAATTCTTTAATGCAGTTCCCCCAGCAACCAGAATCTTAAAACAATCACCCTGACTATATAACAGTATATACTGACCTACAAATTGGATTAGCATACCCACACTTGAAAAGATGCTCTTTCATCTGATCATAATCAATACTGACAAAAAGAAAAGAAAAAAAAAATAAGTTTTCTGACATCATGACAGTGAAGGATACTGACTTAATATTCGACAAATCCATCCTTGAGCATGAGTAAAACTGGTGTCTGATGAGCCTAAAAAACTGATTTTTCTTCAATGCACTGCAGAAGGGATGGGAAATCATAATGTCACAGTTTACAGTTAAATTATCCTTTCAATTGTTATGATACTGAAACTCATGCTCACTTCAGCAATCACAACTCTAGAATATGGAACTGGTCACAAGAGTGTTAATTAAAATTTATTCTGCTCCTAATTACAGTATCAATGACTTTACTGAAAAAGAAAAGTTCTTATAATCAGTATATCATTGTGAAATTTCGTATAAAACTTACTGATAGTCCTTGAATCCATTATGGGCAAAATGTGTGCAACAATCAACTAAATCATACCAAAGAAGCAAAATAAAAGCCATTTACTGATAGCCCTTGAATCATTTATGAACTAAGTATATAAAGATGTGGCTTTGTCCTTAAATCCCTTATGAGCTAATTCTACAAAGGCCCACTTGCTGCCTGAACTCTATGAATGTGCGAACGCCTGACTATTTGTCCATCAATCCTTTATGAACTGAACAGGGTGACTTTACTTGTCCTTAAATCCTTTATGAAATGAATGCATGTGGCCTAACATAACTGAACCTGCCTTAAATTCTTTACCCAAAATGTAAAATTAAGGCCTGACTTTGCTTGTTCTCAAATTCTTTATGAACTGCCTGTACGAGGGCATAACATTGCTGTACTTGTCCTTGAATCCTTTATGAAGTAAATGTATGACCTTCGTGGCACTCTAACTCATCAACTGCTAAGCATCTCAGTGGCACAAGTCCCTCAGTATGGAGGGGAATATGCAAATTCTTTTTTGTGCCACTGAAATGTGGGTTCCATTCTGTGCAGTTGAACTACTGTGAACAGACAAAACCAGAACAAGTAACAAGTACAAACGAGTGACCCACTGACCTGCAGTGTTGCACTCAAATAGCACAACAAGGCAACACAGCAACCCCTGCAACAAGAGAGGAACGCGTCAGCCAGTTTACTTAGCAAGCTTCTCCTATGTATACCATACATTTTGTGGAATCAAACCTTCCCTTGCCTTTGGTCTGAAATACAGAGAGATTGCAAATTTAGTGGGATAGTAGTAGAAGCAGGAAATGACAACGTGATACGTAACTTGCACACCATTCCTTTATTTTTCATATCTGAATATCTGTACATGGATGGGATTGTGTACAAAAGTTTCCATGCTAGGCACAAAACATAATATAACGTAGGTTTCACTAACTAAATTGTCAATAGGAAAATAATTCCAATTAACCCTTTTTTTTTTTTTTTTTGGAATGTGGATTATACAGAGTAATACTCATGAGCCTGTGCAAGAAATAATTATATGGGTATACAGTAGGCTAAATACAGACACCTTTCAAAAACCATTCACACATGCAAGGATTCCATTCACTCCTTCAATCCTGTTTAAACTGTACTCAATAAATCGGCACATAAATATTTATAAAGAATTTACTTACATGGCCTACATATAAAAAAAAAAATCTATCAACCTACTGAAATAAAGCTTCTATGCTTGATAACTGATATTTTCATTTTAACAATATTTACAATAACCAATCTGTATTAACCAGCCATGAAAGCTATTAGTTTACCTGTCCAGAAAACAGTATAAAATACAATTCACTGTATTCCTGATATAAAACTTTACAAAATATTTTCTTCTTACAAAAGGAACACTTCTCTTTTCCTTTCTAATTCTACACGATAGTGCTTATGGACAAAATACAATTAAGTAGAGCCCTAATATTTAAGATTCTAATAATTATGTAATTTATTTACATAGTTTATATTGGTCTGAGGGTCCTTGCACATAGAGCTGTATTTTAAAGGGCATAAGAGGTTTTGCAGCATTCTTTACTTGGCAATACATTTTACATACTACACCATAACATTTTGCTGCATGCTGTGTGTGTCATTATCGATATAGCTTTCATAACAAACATGAGGATACTGGAGTGAAATGTAAAGAATAAATCACAATGGGAGAGGTGTTACAAGATCTTCAAAGACACTCAAAATACAACCCCTACAAAGATGGACACACGGCATCTGAGCACCCCCTTCCTGGCCAAGCACAAACCTTATCTTAAGTGTCACCTGGGAGTTTCTCTCTCTCTCCCTCCCTCTGGTGTGTGTGTGTGTGTGTGTGTGTGTGTGTGTGTGTGTGTGTGTGTGTGTGTGTGTGTGTGTGTGTGTGTTTTGTGCACACACACACACACAATCAGGCTCGTTCTATAGGTGGCTTTGGATATTTCCAAACATCTTTCTTGGCGATTCAATATACATATTACACCTCAATACCCACTTGTCTGTTACTCAAGCAAAATGCACTCATAATAATATTTTATGAGTAGCATACAAGAGATTGTTAAAGTGTAACATACAAAACAAATCACTAATGAAGGTGCTCTGAAGCCTCCTACGCCACAATGAATACAGCATTCAGTGGCTTGATATCACATTCTTGTGGGGGTTGGGCAGCTGTCTCACACTTCTTCGTTGGCAGTACAGTATATTTTGCATGCTGGACTGCAGCTTACTGTTCTGTAACTATTTATGGATTTGTAATAATGCAAGCTTACACTGATTACACAGATTATTTAGTGTGCCAGAAAGCCTCCTAAGCCTCTGTGTGTGTGTGTGTGTGTGTGTGTGTGTGTGTGTGTGTGTGTGTGTGTGTGTGTGTGTGTGTGTGTGTGTGTGTGTGTGTGTGTGTCAGGCTCATACTGTACAAGGCTCTCATGGTTTTGTAACCCATCTTTCTTAGCAATTCAATCTGCACTTAGTACTCCAATATCCTCTTGTATTTAACTGATGCAAATTTGTTTTTTTTTTAAATAAGTGACCTGCAAGAGAATGATGAGGTATAATATGCATAATAAACTGCTAAAGAACAGTTGCTGCAAAGTCTCCTATGCCATCTAAGATCATATTCTTGTCAGCTGAAGAGGCATTCCTGCACCCATTCTTAATTTTTTTTTGTGTATTATGCAGAAATGATTTCTTAGGCAGTATTCATTTAATTCTCATATCAACTTAGCCTGGATAAATACCATACAGCAGGGTATCAAACATGTCACATCAAAACAAAGCTAGTATGGAAGAAGTGTCTGTATTCCTCCTAAGCTATACGAATACTACCCTTGGCTGCATATTCTCGGTGGTAAAGAAGGCTCTTCTCAGCACTTTTTCTAATGAATTTATTTCTGCACTAAGTATACTGATACTGACATTCCCCTGTATGTTACCATTGTAAACTGTGTTGATCGCAGAGTTATATAAATAACAAATAAGAGAATACTGAGGTCTAAGATGCAAAATACCTTATGATAAGGTGGTAGAAAGCCTCCACGGCCGACAAGACTGAAAGTCCTAGAATACGTCCCTCAGTGGCTTGGTCTCACTGCTGGGGCTGCCCTTGCTGAGGGGCTGGGGGGGCTGGCTGCCCGGGCTGGCCCCACCCCTGCTGGCCCCACCCCATCCACATGTACCCGGGATTCGGCTGGTAACCATAAGGGTATTGTCCATATGGCATTTGGTTGTAGGACATCTGCTGAGGATAATATTGCCAGTAACCCATCTGACCCATCTGGTTGGGATACCCTCCTCCATTGGGAAAGCTGGCCATGTTGGGTTGGGCTCCGTTGGCCTCCTGAGCTGGGTTATTCACTTGGTCTGCACCAGTGTCCTTTCCCCATGAGCACCTAATTATCTGACCATTTAAGTTAGAATTGTGTAACTCAACAATGGCCTGACAGGCACTTTCCTTATTTGTATATTTGATAAAGGCATACCCCTTTTCCTTGAAGATCTTAATTTTTTCAATCTGACCATGCGGCTGAAATGATTTATGAAGCATTTCCTCCGAGATGTCCTGCTTTAAGCCCCCACAAAACACTGTGGTGTTGGTAGGAGTTGTTTGGTTATAAATTTCTTCATAATTCAACTTCTTCTGTTCAGGTTTATTTTCAGTGGGAGTGTTGGTGGGCTTCCTGGTGGCCCATCGCGTTTTGATCATCTTGCGGCCGAGCCACTGACCATTCATCGCACTGATGCTCGTCTCTGCATCCATCTTCTTCACAAACACAACAAAGCCATAGCCTCGGGACTTAAAACTCTGAGGGTCCTTAACTACCTTACAGTCTGAAATCTCACCAAATACCTGAAAGGCCTCTCTGAGGGCCTGTTCATCTATTTCAGGACTAAGATCCCCAACATATACATGGTGATGCCTAGTTGTATCTACTTTAGTGTATTTATTCTTATTACCCTGGCCCGTGGCCCAGTCAACCCTCATTTTTCGATTCTGAAGCACCTTGTCATTCATCATGGTAATAGCATTGAGAGCAGTCATATGATCACAAAACTCTACAAAGCAATAGGGGTCGGTGGTAGGCTCACGGAACATCTTGCAGCTGCGCACCTCACCCAGCTGGCCAAAGAGCATCATGATGAGGTCCTCCGTGACTGATGCGTCCAGGTTGCCCACGTACAGCGTCCGGTTCTGCTCCTGCGCCATCTTTGTGAGAGGTACCTGTGGAACCAACACATCAGCACTCCTCAACCTCACCGAACAGAATCATACCAAACCTGCAAACCAAACTACCAGATTCATCATACCAAACCTGCTTACCGAACTACCAAAATCATCATACCATACCTGTAACTACACAAACATATCAAACCTCCTAGTGCACAATCATCATACCATATTTGCAACTGCACAATCATACCAAATCTGCAACTGCATAATCTTCATACCACCTGTACAATTAGCATACTAAACCTGCAACTAAATCTCATTATACAGTATTAGCAGTAACGACATAACGCTCCTAAACCTTGCCTGCTACAACTATCATATGAAACTGGCAGCTATACCTTACCATATCATCAGTTATAACTCATTTATCAAAAAACCACCAATCACAGTTTCAAGCCTATTTGTGAAGCTCAGTGACATCTGCTCCCTCCTGGAAATTCCCTCACTGGAAGTGGCCATGAATGTAGCATTTCAAGGCTTTTCTGTCCTTACTCCTCTTATCTATGTTTCTCGTTATTCATTCCATGTGATCCTAGTGCACACCTGCTCTTTTCTCCATCTAATGACTTTCATACATCCTGTTACTGCTTACTCTTTTTTCATTTCAACTGCAGGTCTAAGAAAGCTTATCTCAAATACTCTACACAGGTCCTCACCTCATGTCTTCCTCAGTCTGCCTCTAGGCACTCTTCCCTCATCATTCACAAATGCAACACTCCTCAGTATTTCATTCTCCTTCCTCCTCTCTTCATGTTCAAACCATTTTAACATCACTCTGCATCATCTCTTTATTTTATAAGTCAAATCTTTCACGGAACATCATTCCCAATTCTGTCCCACTGTGAAACTCTGCTAATCTATTTCAACATTCTCATTTCTGTGCATTTCAGTCTGCTTGTATCTTCTACACACCAAGTCTCACTGCCATACAGCGAAACACTTCTAACGCATTTAACAGAGAGAACCATGGCACAAAGTGAGATCCCCATCAAATTCAGGAGACAAGTTCCCCAATTTTTTCATCCACTTCTTATCCTAGCAACTAAGTTCTCTCCTAACATAATCCAGCAAAACTAATCTGATTAGGCCAAAATGAACAGAATAAGACCTGAATGGACCAAACAAGGTAATCCCATCCATCCATTGCCAGACGCCATGTATCCCAAACGGGGTGGTCAAACTGTATTCTGGAGGTTACGTCAAGATTAAAACAGCAGAAATAACATAGCTTCATATACCATTTCAAATAATTAAAAAAAAAAAAAAGAGGTGCAACAAGGCCAACTCTGCTATCCAGAATATGAACAAACGTCAGACTGCATGTGCAGACCAAAATAAAGGCTAAATACTGCACCTGAAGAGATCTTTCATCTGATTTGCATGACCCTGAACAGACCTTAACCCAATCTGCATGATGTTCGAGGTCTGGCCTTTCAAAGGCCTCTCTTGCGTAAATTTATAGTTTTCGTAATGGTTCTTTAATCTTACATTGTCTTATACGTATCCCCACACTTATCGCATATAATTGCAAGCGCGTTCAGCGACAACATGTTCAGGATGAGCTTACTGTACTTTTATTAGTGCCAGGGATCTCATATTGATGTATTAAGCCCATTTACCCACAAAAAAAAAAAAGAAAAAAAAAATCGGTTCACAAGTTCACAGACACTCGGCTCTCAGTAACCTTGAAGATTTCACAGGTAGAGTGGCACCAACCTGTCTCGATTCAACCAACTTTCTGGCTTTGATGATTACTTTTATTAGTGCCAGGGATCTTATATTGATGTCTATCTACCTATCTATTGCCAGACGCCTCAATCCCGTTTGGGGTGGCCACAAACAAATTGCCAGACGCCTCAATCCCGTTTGGGGTGGCCACAAACAAATCGCCTCCAAGTCACCCTGTCCCCCGCCATTTCACTGCCCTGCTCCCAGCTCATACTCCCCTTTCTCATATACTTCTCCACCCCATCCCTCCATCTCATCCTCGGCCTCCCCCTCCCTCTTCCCCCCTCCACCTCACTCACATACACTCTCTTCAAGTCTTTCACCCTCCATCCTCTCCACACGGCCAAACCACCTCAGTGTGTTCCTCATAACGCTTCCTATCACATCCACATCCACACCACAATGCTCCTTTATATCCTCATTCGTCAGCCTCTCTCTCCATGTGACTCCACAGACTCCTCTTAAATAACTCATTTCCACTGCTCTCACTCTTGACTTGTGTCCTTCCAACAACGTCCAAGCTTCACTTCCGTACGTTAGAGTTGGTATCACAATACTGTCATGTAGTAACTTTTTCACTTCCATGCTCACTTCTCAGTTTCTTATCACTGCTTTCAAAGAACCAGCAACCTTTCTTCCCTACTGTACCCATTCAAGCACTTTACCCTCCAAACCTTCATCCTTACTCATCACACTATCCAAGTACTTAAACATACTCACATTTTCCAATTCCTCACCATCCAACCTCGCTGTACATTCACTGACTTCACCTCTCTCAAAGACCATCACTTTACTCTTCCCTACATTTACCTTTAGATTCCGTTTCTTACACACTCTCCCAAACTCATCCACCAAGCCTTGCAGCTCCCCTTCGTCTTCACTCAACAACACAGTATCATCTGCAAACAACAGTACAGGGAGTTTCCAAACACTATCCTCTCTCACCAGGGCCACTCCAACATATTGATGTATTAAGCCGATTTAGCAAAAAAAAAAAAAAAAAATCAGCCAGCATAGAGGGGGATCAGTTTTCGTTTTCACCCAGTGTGGTATGGGTTAACTTGATCTGCATGACCCTACATAGACCTTTAACCCAATCTGCATGACCCTGAACAGACTTAACCCAAGAAGTACGACATCATCACAAGCTGTTCTACAGAAAACTGAAACATACATGTTAGTCAGACTGACAACTGACTTTCCTGCACCTTGTAATGGTGCTCATTACTGTACCTCATTTCAGGACAGTAGCAGGTAATGTATAACGCATACTGAATTAAACAATGGTACCCGTAAACACCATCACATTCCAAGAAAAAAAAAAATCCCTCCACCCCTCCCACATACACCTGGAACATGTGCATTATTTCAAACCAGCAGTTTTTGGATTATTGGCCCAAAATTAAATGTGTGTGTGTGTGTGTGTGTGTGTGTGTGTGTGTGTGTGTGTGTGTGTGTGTGTGTGTGTGTGTGTGTGTGTGTGTGTGTGTGTGTGTGTGTGTGTGTGTGTGTGTGTGTGTGTGTGTGTGTGTGTGTGTGTGTGTGTGTGTGTGTGTGTGTGTGTGTGTGTGTGTGTGTGTGTGTGTGTGTGTGTGTGTGTGTGTGTGTGTGTGTGTGTGTGTGTGTGTGTGTGTGTGTGTGTGTGTGTGTGTGTGTGTGTGTGTGTGTGTGTGTGTGTGTGTGTGTGTGTGTGTGTGTGTGTGTGTGTGTGTGTGTGTGTGTGTGTGTGTGTGTGTGTGTGTGTGTGTGTGTGTGTGTGTGTGTGTGTGTGTGTGTGTGTGTGTGTGTGTGTGTGTGTGTGTGTGTGTGTGTGTGTGTGTGTGTGTGTGTGTGTGTGTGTGTGTGTCCAGGCTATTCCACAGGTCTATGCATCTATATGGAAAACAATATTTCTTGATATCCTTCAAGCGATCTGGCTTTTTCAGTTTCATTCCGTGTCCTCTTGTTACTCTCCCATCCCATACAAACAGATCTTTTCTGTCAGTTTTATCTAATTCCATCAAGGCCCTGAACACCGCAATCATGTCGCCCCTCTCTCTCCTTTCCTCTAAGGAAGGCAAAATCCAGCTTTTCCGGTCTCTCTCTGTACGACATCTGTCAGGCTAGGGAACAACTTGGTTGCTGTTCTTTGTATTCTCTCTATCTTGTTTATATCTTTCTTTCTGTGTGGGGTCCACACTACTGCTGCATATTCCAACCTGTGGCAGATCATGGCCACTATCAGTTTTCTCACCGTCTCATCCATGTAATGAAATTCTACTGTACTTTTATGTTAGTCAAGAGATTATATGCCTCTCTAACTAACTTGTTAATGTGTTTTTCAGGTGATAAATTATCCTGGACCAGCGCTCCCAAATCTCTTTCTTCTCTCGCTTTTGTGACTGGTTATTACCCAACAATAGTTCAGTGATGGCCTCTTCATACTTTTACCCATATCCAATATTTTACATTTCTTTGCATTGAATTTCACTTCCCACATCTAGCTCCAATCATGAATCTTATCCATGTCCTCCTGCAACATTTTACAGTCTTCCTCAACTTCTACTCTCCTCAAGATCTTTGCATCATCAGCAAATAGACTTGCATAACTGTTCATCCCATCTACCATATCATTTACATAAATCAGGAACATTACTGGCACTAACACCCAGCCCTGTGAGACTCCACTTGTTACTGCCTTCCATCCAGACATCCTGTCCTTTATTACTGTCCTCATTTGTCTGTCTCTCAAGAAGTCTCTCATCCACTTCAGGAAGTTTCCCTTCAGTCCTCCAATGTGCTCCAATTTCTGCATTAGTCGCTTGTGCAGTACCTTGTCAAAGGCTTTTTCCAAATCTAAATACACACAATCCACCCAACTGCCTCTCTCCTGTAGCACGTCAATCGCTCTTGAGTAAAAGCTGAACAAGATGGAAAAACACAACCTTCCACTTCTAAATCCAAACTGACTTTCAGCCAAAATGTTCATCTCATCCAGATATTTTATCCACCTGTCTTTCAGGATTCTCATGCACAATTTTGTGACTATGCTGGTCAGGGACACTGTCTATAATACAGGGGTTCTTCCTTGTTTCCTCCCATATAAATTGGTACCACACTGGCCCTTTTCCATTCCCAAGGCACTTTTCCTTCTTCCAGAGAACATACAGTTAAACCATGAATCTTATCCGTCAGTTGTTCTCTGCACTCCTTCAGTACCCAATTAAAGACTCTGTCCAATACTGGGGTTTTCCTTACATCTTGAGTTTCCAGTATGTTATACACTTCTTGCACTTCCACTTTTGTATCTTTTATCACTACATTTCTAGTCACTCCTTCCCCCTCCAAAAAATCTCTTTCTTTAGTGAAAACCAATTGGAAACATTCGTTCTTTATTTCAGCTTGCATTGCCGCTGTTAAGCCGCAGTATGGCATCTAGGGGTATCGTATATCGAGGTATACCTGTACCTGCGTGTGGCCCGAGAGGCTGGTTGGCTGGCCAGGCAACTTTGACTGTTTGGTGTGGGGGCAGACAGCCATATTTGCTCAGCTGGTGGGTTAGGGTGTACAGTATTACCCACACGTGGACTGAGAGGCCAGCCAGCCAGACGGGCAACTATGGCTGTTTGGTGAGGAGGCGGATGGCCATTTTTGCACAGCTGGTGGGTCAGGGTCTATTACCCACATGCAGCCAGAGAAGCCAGCCGGCCACCCAACCGATTTTTTAAATTTATAGGCCACCCAACTGGCAGTGATGGAAATTTTATGTTCGGATACAGACAAAGATATCAGATGCTGACATAACAGAGCCTAGGTCTAACGTTCGGATATGGAGCATGTCCAAATGCAGGATGTCTGGATAACTGAGAGATTTCTGTAATCATATTTATCAAATCAGTAATATAACCCACTCCCATATCTCCTGAGGCCTTCAGCACTTTTGCAGTCAACCCAAACACAGCTGCCACCTTCCCAAACCATATCCTGCCAATTGCCCTGCTCACAGCAGCAGCATCAATTAAAGACCATGGGCCAAACACTAGATCCTCTACCGCTTACAGCAGCAGCAGCAGTCAAAGGCCAATGGCCAAGTTATAATACCCTCTCCAGGCATCTTCAATATCCTCATTATCTACCACTACCTTTCCATCATCATGCTTCACACACTGCTCACCTATGGTATCCCTACTTTCCCTCTTCATCTGATTTGCCACTTTAAATACCACACCCTCCCTTTCAACACTATTTAGGTTATCCAGTAAAAGTCTATAAAACTCAGACTTACTCCTACACTTGGCAGCCAAGTCAAGTATTCCTCTCTGTTACCACCCCTTTTCTATTCCCAGAAAAGCTTTCTTTTCCACTTAACTGCAACTTCTACTCCCTCATCCCACCACCATGTTACCTTATGTCTTGGTGGGTCCCTTGCCTATCTATACACTAAATCAGTATATAACTCTCAGGAGACTGTTCTTGAGAGCTCTCTGTACTATTTGTTAACACCTATGTCAACAGCTCCCTGTTAAGCCAAAACTCTACTCATCTTCTGATGTACAGTACAGGATTCTCCCTTCTACTCACCTTACTATAGAAGAAATCCCTAACTCCTTGGTTTTTCAGCTTCCATATTTTCCTCCTAGGTGCATAAGTCCTCCTTTTCATCACCCACTCCTTCAGCACCATGTTGTCTATCAGTTTATTTATGTTACTGCACACAATCTTTGCTCCCTGTAACTTTAACATCCCTAACCAACCTCCTATCAATCCTCCTGGCCAGGAAATGGTCAATCTGGCTACTATTTCCCCCAGACTCATATGTAATCAACCTACTCTCTCTTTTCCTAAAACGCATCTCACACGCAATCATGTTCATTCCCTCCCCAAATTCAAATATCCTTCCCCCTTCCACATTCCTTGTACTGCACTATATGCGCCTCCCTCATGTACCCCTTCATATCTTTGAGCTGCTTCACCCATATGACCAATTCAGTTTCCTCCCAAAACTACAATCTCGTCATTCTCCATACCATGTACAGTATCACATGTATCAAGCCATCCCAGAATCTATCTTTTTCTACATTATCAAAGCCAGCTCGTGAAGCATAGGATGATATACATGAAATCATGAGTTTATCAAACAATATTCTTTCTGCTAGAAACCTTCATTTTCTCACTACATTCACGACACATTCCACCCAGTTTTCCTCAACCAGCACAGTCACACCACCATATCTGTTTATGCTTCTCTGCCAAAAAAGCTTACAGCTACCTACAGTCCCTCCTTCCCACCCAGACAGTAACAAGTCCAGGCATGGGATCTGGGATCCACAGCCCACCAGCTATGGGCACTGGCTGTGGCCATGACAGTCACAGTGACACCCTCCAAGCACACCTTGGCACTGGAACTGCCTCGCCATTATACACCCAATGACTCAGCAGCCTCCTGGGAAGCTACTTCTTGGATCGACCTCCTCTCTACAGGGCAGAAATGGCAGCCTGGGAATCACAATGCCCTGTAACCTCTGACTCAGGTCCTAGCCCCATCCCATCCAGGTCCCAAAGACTGTACTGGTGAAGTCTGTGTTTTGCCACCCCTCAGTTCTGCCACAAGGTGGTAGGGGCAGTTTTCTGGTTGCATGCCCTTGCTGGCATCAACCCTATAATGTAGTGAGATACGTTGTGTGGTAGGTACAATGCACGTAGTGAAGTGCATGAGATACTCAGGAAATATCATTTGGGAGAGTACCCTTACCTACTATCTATGTGTCACAGTGAAAAACATCGGCAGAAGGGGATGGTCAGGATATCCTGATGGCCTGTGAAACAGGAGCTCTAACTCTCCCAATCACCAGTATTCCCATCCTCCTTGGGAGTACCGCTCTGATCAGCTGGTGCTACAGCCTACTCCCTCACGTTTTTTTTTATTTTCAAATATACTGTGCAATGACTGCATGGAATTCACAATGTTCTGTGTATGAATTTGCCAAGATAGAATAAAGTGCAATGGCTGCATGAAACTCATGATGTTTTATTGTACATTTGCTGTGAAATAATAAAGAAGCTTCTCTGACTAATTAACCTGTGGATTGTGCAATTACCTTTTTTTATCCCACCCCGTGGTGCAGAAAAAATGAAGTAAAAAAAGTTGTTGTTTTTTGTTCTTGTTTATTATAAACTTGAAGATAAATATCCATGGCATCATTTCGTGAAAAGAAAAAAATCTCTATCTCTCTCTCTGTCTTTGCATGGTGCCATGCGTAGCTTTGCATGGGGGTCGAGTTGTTTACGGTGATGCACGGCCAGCATAGCCTGAGCTGTGGCTCGCAATCCACTGGTTAACTACCAGGAGTAAATGCAGGTAAAACAAAAGTGATGATATCTAGGGGTGGTGGTGGTACTGTCCAAGAAAGGAAGAGTGGCCATGTGCAATTTGCCAGAAGGGTGTGGGAAGTAATTCCATCTTGTGCAGTGTTTGTGATACTGTAAGTGGGTGCGTAAGTGATGTAGTGGTATTGGAGGTAGACTGTGAGTTAATGCTGATTTTATGTGTGCGGTGTGCTGGGGAGATAGCAGGTGGAGACTGTCAGGCATTAAAGGATTTAATTTGCCGGTGAGTCTCTTTGGTGTGTGGAAGAGTTTTGTTATTTGGGAGACATGTTATGTGCTGGAGGTGGGGCTGGAGCTAGCTCTGTGGCTAAGGTGAGAAGTGGCTGGCTTCAGGGAGCTGTTGCCCCTCCTGACATTGAGGGGGCTCTCCCTATGTGCTAGGGGATCTTTGTATGCAGCATGTGTTAGCAGTGTAATGCTGTATGGTAGTGAGACCTGGGCAGTAAATGAAGAGCATATCCGCAGGCTCAAATGTACAGAAATGACAAATGATTAGGTGGATGTGCAGTGCATCCCTGAGTGCAAGGCCTGGGGGGACTAGGTTTACAATGGAGGAGTTGAGAGGTAGGATGGGACCGGAGTGTATTGGTGTTGTGATGAGGAGAGGTAGATTGAGGTGGTTTGGGCATGTCGAAAGGATGGGGGATGATAACTGGGTCCAGAAAGTGAGAAGCGTTAATACTGGTGGTGGGGTTGCGAGGGGTTGACCAAAGACGACCTTAGACAAGGTCATTAAATGTGACCTCAGGGTTAAGGACTGAAAAGGGAGCCTTCCACAGATCAAGCAGCATGGAGAGCCGCCATTAGGTGACCAAGGCCGACCCGTGCAAGCATGTTGGAGTCCTCAAAAATGAAAAATGAAAATGAGTCTATGCTGTACATAAAGTAGAATAAATAATGACACTGATACAAAACAGACTGAAGTTTTTCTTGTGTATTCTGATGGGGTCTTTGCGGCATTTCCAATAGAAATGCGTACTTTACTGGAGTTTTACTTTATTCATATAAAGTACTTTCTGTAAGTATGGAGAGGTTTTGACCCTAACAGTTGATTTAACATGAGTTTCAATAATGCTGCCCCATCAATCTTTCTCTTCCACTTATTGGAAGCTGATGTAAATCAGCCAATGAAGGTGCTGAGATGTTGCCATACCAATGACAACACCTCAGCTTTCTCCAACTTGAAGCTGCTTACAACCTGACAGATAACAAGATGACCGAGAGCTACCTTCTGCAAAGCTGTACTGCGTCATTTCAAATCACCTTGTGTTGCAAGTGCTGGCCTCCTCCATATGATATTATTAGCCTGTGTTTCTGAAATAACACAGCAAGTCTGGGCATTTTCCAATACTATATTACATGTTTTACTGAGTTAGGTAAGTGTCTGAAGGGGGGTACTTGTGCTGGTACAGGGTGGATTTGTATTTGTGGCACTGTATGTACCTTCTCCCCAAGACAAAGAGCACACATGATTTGGGTAGTTAAGGCAGTTCACATCCCCATACGAGTGGTGTGTTTGTTAAAAAGGCTGAAGTCATACCTTCTCCCTATGGTAAGTGATTTCACAGTTAGGATAGCCCAAAGATGGTAAACTTATGTAAGATTTGAGAGGCTTTCATGGTTAGGTTTAGCAGTGGTCTGGATAGTTAAGTCATGATAAGGTAAAGCCCCTTTCTCCCACAGTTAGAGATCAAGATTTTATGAAGGTTCTTTACATGTTTCAATCAATTTTTAATACTAATTTTCTTGCAAATGCCTTATTCTGCCATCGTGTGGGTAGGGGCAGGGGGAAAAACAGCAAAATATGCCATTTCTGATAGATGTGCAGATCAGAAACATTTCAGATACAATATACAAGGGAATACTTTACAGCCAAGCACAGTGCTAGAAAGAAGGTACCACTCTATCTATCTATCTATTGCAAGACGCCTTACTCCCGTGAGGAGTGGCCACAAACAAATCGCCTCCATGTTGCCCTGTCCAATACCATTTCACTCCCCTGCTCCCAGCTCACACACCCTTCTCTCATATACCTCACAACACCATCCCTCTGCCTCATCCTTGGCCTCCCCCTTCCTCCACCTCACTCACATACACTTTCCTCGTCAGTCTCTCGCTCTCCATCCTCTGCACATGGTCAAACCACCTTATTGCGTTTCTCCTAACGCTTCCTTGCACATCCACATCCACACCACAATGCTCCTTCACTTCCTCATTTGTCAGTCTGTCTCTCCACGTGACTCCACATGCTTCTCTCAAATAACTCACTTCCACTGCCCTCAATCTTGACTTGTGTCCCTCCAACAATGTCCAAGCTTCACTTCCATATACAGTATTACAGCTGATATAACAATATTGCCATTCAACAACTTTTTCACTTCCATGCTCACTTCCCTGTTTCTTATTATTGCTTTCAAAGAAACAGCAACCTTTCTTCCTTACTACAACCTTTCAAGCACTGCACTCTCTAAACTTCCATCCTTACTTATCACACTACCCAAGTATTTAAACGCACTCACATTTCCCATTTCCTCATCATCCATCCTCACTGTCCATTTCTCTTGAAGCTTATAACATTACTCTTCCCTATATTCACTTTTAGATTCCGTTTCTTACAAACTCTCCCAAACTCATTCACCAAACCTTGCAGCTCCCCTTCGTCTTCACTTAACACAGTATCATCTGCAAACAGTACAGGCAGTTTCCACACACTGCCCTCTCTCATTAAGGCTGCTCCAATATCCACTGCCCTACCTTGTATCTTTTTTATAATCCCATCCATATACAGACTGAACAACCATGGAAACATGACACATTCCTGTTTCAATCCAACCTTCAAAGAGAAAAATTCACTCAGTTCACTATTCACATGCACTGCAGCCTTAGCACCTTCATACATACTCTTCACAGCATTCAGCAACTTCCCATTTACTCCATATATTTCTAATACTTTCCATAATCCTTGTCTATCCACCTTGTCATATGCATTCTCCAAATTCATGAAGGCCACATACAACTTCTTTCCCTTCCCTAAAAACTTTTCCACTAAAGACTGTGGTTACCGTACTAATTATTTTTCATAATGCGTCAGGCAACTACAGTCCACAGCTGACAAACAACTGTCCACTGTGTAAAACACCATGTTTTGAGAAGTACCACACTAAAGAAGCATACAGAAAAAACATGTAAATACTCATAATATTCACATGGCTGCTCATATAAAACCATACTGATTATCATGTTGCATCTGTTTTACCCAAGATGAATCCAAATGATGGCTAGTGACATGACTGATATATACCTCATAATAATATACACAGTAGTTGCTATTTAAGACAAAACGAAACAACGATCTTACAATAACAAGGGCATTTAATTTCCCCCATAATTACTTAATAGTACGGTAATACCACTCAATTGCGCGAGAGAAACCGTGGGAAATGGGTGCGTTTAGGTACCTGTATTGGATTTCCTGATACAACTCGTGTGTTATGCCTTTGTCAGTCACTGATTGGCTTCCTCGACCCAACCCGACCCACGTCACCCATGTCCCATACCACCTGCCACAGCCTGCCTCAGTGTTGTGTAGATGGTCGCAGTGATGAGAAGTTTATTTCCTTATTTCCTTGCTTCTAATTTCCTCTCAGAATTCTGAGCATGCAGTTCCAAAGTAACTTAAGTTATGCCAAAACATTCTGAAAGTGATATAAACAAAAGAAAAGCATTTATTCTAATGAAAATGTAAAATTGTCGGACGATGTGGCGTGTGGTGTGGGAGCTTAAATGCATACAATCATACAGATACGAGTCCGGTGTGTTTACGATGTGGATAGTTTTCTTTGTTGAAAAAAATAAATGATGAAGGAGCAGTAAAATTCATCTATCTCTATCTATCTATTGCCAGATGCCTTAATCCTTTATACAGGGTGGCCACAAACAAATCGCCTCCAAGTCACCCTGTCCCCCACCATTTCACTGCCCTGCTTCCAATTCACATCCCCCTCTCTCATATATCTCTCCACTCCATCCCTCCATTTCATCCTTGGCCTTCCCCTCCCTCTCCCCCCCTCCACCTCATTCACATACATTCTCCTCATCAGTCTCTCACTCTCCATCCTCTCCACATGGCCAAACCACCTCAGTGTGCTTCTCCTAATGTTTCCTATCACATCCACATCCACACCACAACACTCCTTCACATACTTGTCAGTCTGTCTCTCCATATGATCCCTCAGGCTCCTCTCAGATAACTCATTTCCACTGCTCTCACTCTTGACTTGTGTCCCTCCAACAACGTCCAAGCCTCACTTCCATACGTCAGAGTTGGTATCACAATACCGTCATGTAATAACTTTTTCACTTCCATGCTCAATTCCCTGTTTCTTATCATTGCCTTCAAGGAACCAGCAACCTTTCTTCCTTGTTGTACCCTTTCAAGCACTTCACCCTCCCAACTTCCATCCTTACTCATCACACTACCCAAGTACTTAAACGTACTCACATTTTCCATTTCCTCACCATCTAACCTCACTGTACATTCACTGAATTCACCTCCCTCGAAGACCATAATTTTACTCTTCCCTAAATTCACCTTAAAATTCCGTTTCTTACACATTCCCAAACTCATCCACCGAGCTTTGCAGCTCCCCTTCGTCTTCACTTAACCTCTTCTTTACCGAAAATGTGTTTTGATGTACCCCCGTACATCGCCAGTAAACACCCGTGAGACACCGGAACCGCTACCGTTGTATGCTGGTACACCCTCTAATGAATGGCAGCTGATGGGCCTCAGGGGAGCCCGGTAAGGCTGTTTCTGAGGACCTCATGTTAGCAACAGCTCTGTGTTTAGACAACGAAGACTGTGACGAAGTTTTGACGAATTCTGACATCATAAGATACGTCATGACTGAGTTGCGGTGGCACCAATGGCTTGCTCACTCATCTGTGATGTAACCTCTTTTAGACCAATCATTATTTTATTTATAATTTCTACTACAGATATCGTACTATATTTTCTGTTGACATACGGCAAAATTTACACCCCTTGGCCTGCCTGAGAGAGTCAGTTACCACGCACTTGACCACGAGAGAGGGTGTACAGGATATTTTTCTCTCATGGCATCTCTGGCAGCTTCCGATAGTGACGAGTTTATTCCTCATGAGGATACTTATTTAGATGTATCAGATGATGATGCAGCAGTGTCTGACATGTCAGTAGGTGACTGTGATCCTGAAAATGATAGTGAAGTTGATGTGAGTGAGGAAGGAGGAGGAAAATAGTAGCTAGCTTAGTGACGTTGCACTCTCGGCAACAAGTGAGTCAAGGTTGTCATCACCATCACGTGTGTCCACATACTTCATGCTCAGCTTACAAGGTAAATAAATAAGCCATCCATCTGTGCAGGACATTTTTTTTCAAGCCAGTTTGTACAGTAGTTACCTGGGTAACAGTACTTCAGCATAAGATATGTAAACTTATATACCGTAATGATTTATTTAATAATATTTTTTTATTACCAACATCATGCTGGGTTTATGCGATCATCAGTATACGAACAAATAAAAAAGAGTGAATAGTTTCAACGTGGCGAAAAATATACACCACCCCTCACACTACGGGAGGGGGAGCTATCAGGTCGGTATGGGGGGTAAACGTAATGTTTTCATTTGGGGGAGGGGTCAGTAAAGAAGGGGTTAACAACACAGTATCATCTGCAAACAACAGTACAGGGAGTTTCCAAACACTGCCCTCTCTCATTGAGGCCACTCCAACATCCACTGCCCTACCTTGTATCTCTTTTATAACCCCATCCGTATACAGATTGAACAACCATGGAGACATGACACATCCCTGTTTCAACCCAACCTTCAAACAGAAAAACTCATTCAGTTCACTATCCACACACACTGCAGCCTTAGCACCCTCATACATACTCTTCACAGCAATCAACAACTTTCCATCACCTCCATATATTCTTAATACTTCCCACAATCCCTGTCTATCTACCCTGTCATATGCTTTCTCCAAATCTATGAAGGCCGCAACGAGTGTGGAAAAAAAAAAGAGGGGGGCTTTGTGTCCAATGTTTGTTATGAACTGACGGTCTTCAGTCGAGAAAATTCGGATCTTACGATGTGTGAAGACACTGCGTATTGACATACTAGTTAGGTAAGATAATTCTGTGAGTTCAGTTCTTGTGAATTAAACTGTCATACAATTTATACTGCTTGGCTGTCTTGCTTATTATTCATGACTGCATTCGTTTGAATATGAGAAGTGAGAAATACACAATCACTCTATGCTAATGACTTCTTTATAGCATTTTTTTTTCCCTTTATTGCTGATGACTAATGGCTTTCAAAAATAGTTTTACACTGCATTTTTTTTCTTCTTTTTTTAATTACAGCCGAAAGTGATTCTTGGCGAAATATGCCTAATGCTGGGCAGCCATTATTCACTTGTTGTTTTGGTCAAAAGTTTTTTGTTTGGTTGGTAATAAGGACTTTCATGAGGCTTAGTGGCAATCCTTGGTGATTAAAATTTTTATAGGGAGTATTAGGGGGCAAAACTAATTGGTTAGGTCAGGTTAGAATGCAGTACTAGTATGCACTGATTTGTCCAGTCAGTGAGATTGTATCTAAACACACTGTCTTGGGTGTCTTAAGGCAGAAATACTTGTAGTAATCTATCTATAATATATTTTTCACGAAAAATATAGGGCTCCTAGAACCTAACCCCCAATTTCACATGTAAATATTTGTCACATTTAAGCACAAATTTGATTTTGCACGAGGTTCAGCATAACCTATCTCGTGTTGTATGAAGACTCTACTGTACCTCATATACGGTACCTCATAATATGAACTCTTGTGAAAAGGTAAGCTAGTTCTCAGGCATGATCATGTTTCTGAAATGTACGGTATTTTATTTTAAAGTGAGAGTAATGCAAGTCACTATAGATGCAATATTAGACAACAATATAAATTATTTTCACATTCTTTTCTCAGAAAATGACAACTTCCTCATAGAACAGTGCATTTTTTTCCATTATCATCATAAAAAATGGAAACTTCACAGTCATTTCCTATTAGAAAAGTAGCAACGAAGTTATAATTTGCACTTGCATTTTTTTAGGGACTTTGGCAATGTCCAGGGAAATGACTCATCGCTCAAATCTCCATTCACCTTTACCTGGGTGCGAGCACCCACATACATAGCCATAACCACCCTATCCAGCCACTCCTTGATCCCAAGCTTTCTCACTGTCCACTTCACCACCTCCCAAGGGACCCTGTTATATCCCTTCTCCAAATCAATAAAAACAAAGTACAGTACAGATCCCTTTTCTTTCCTATATATTTTTCCTGGAGCTGTCAAACAACGAATATGGCATCAGTAGACCCTGGCATAAGCCCACATTGTAGCTCATCAATATTCGCTCTTTCTCTAATCATATCTGCTAGAACTCTCCATTACCTTCATTATCTGGCCCAAGAGCTTTAAGCCTCTATAATTTCCGCTTTCCAGAGCATCACCCTTCCCCTTCTATACAGTAACAATTACACTCTTCAACCACTCATCTGGGACAAGACACTCATATATTATTGTATTTATCAAGATGGTAACTAACCCCACTGACACTTTCTGCATTTCAGCAGTCAACCCAGACACACCTGCTGCCTTCCCCATCTGCATCCTGCCTATTGCCCTGCTCACAGTAGCTGCATCAATCAAATGCCAAGGGCCAAACAATGGATCTGCTGGCTCCAAACCTTCCCTGTTCCAGTCAAACTCCTCATTCAACAAATGGTTGTCATGGTCTCTCCATGCATCTTTAATATCGCCACTGTTCACCACTATCTTTCCTTCATCATTCTTCACACACTATTCATCTATGACATCCCTGTTTTCCCTCTGTAAGGGCTGTATGATATGTTGGGTCGCACGGAGGCAGCATGGGAAAGCGGAGCCCTAACCGCTCCCACCAAAATATATTGAGACATGACTAAGGGTGCTTGAGGGTGCGAAAGTGGATGTATGTGGAATAACTTAAACAAAATGGATAGGAGAAAATGTGAGAGAATGGGAGTATGGATGAGGTATATGTGCAGGAGTAGGTGAGAATGAGAGGGCAAAGGAAGGAGTATGTATAGTTGTGAGTAAAAGATGGAGGAGCATAAGACAGTATGGATCACTTGGGTCAAGGATTGTGTGGGTAAAATTGAAAGTTGGAATACAAATGTGGGCGATTGTGTGTGTATGCGCCAACGCAAGATCATGCTAGCAGAGTTAGAGAAGAGTTCTAGACAAATGTGGAAGTGTGCATGGAAAAGTTTGAAAGGAATGAGAGTGTTTTTGATCAGTGATATGAATGGTAAAGTAGGGAATGTGAAGGTGGATGGAATAGTTGGTGGGTGGGGTGTGCCTGCTGAGACAGATGAGAATGGCAGTGCATTAGTGGACATTTGTGCTGGGAGAGGGTTGGTGATAGCCAATACCCTCTTCAGGCATAAAATGATCCACAGGTATACATGGCGAGTGATGAGAAAGGTGGGTGGTGAACTGAATGAAAGGAAGGCAATGATTGATTATGTGTGTGTGGATGAAAGGATGCGAAGATGTGTAATGGATGCAAGAGCTTATAGAGGTTGGGGGAGTGGACTTTCTGACCACTACTTGGTGGTGGCCAGAATTAGGATCCAAGTAAGATGGAGAAATAGAAGAAGGCAAAGACGAGAGGAAGGAGTAGTTGCAAGGAGAGTGGAAAGGTTACAAGAGGATGAGAAAAAGGCAGAGTATAAGAGAGAAGTGGAGGAACGATTGGGCAAATGTGAATTGGAGCAGATGGGGGACGTGGAAGGTGTGTGCAGGATATTTACAGACGAAATATGTGCGCATGTGATGTGGTGTGTGGGAGGAAGAGAAGACGGAGGGGGGTGCAAGGAACAGAAGAGGTGAGACAGGCTGTGGCACAAAAGAAGAAAGCATACAATGAATGGATGAGAAATAGGGGCGTGGAAGAAGTTGAAAGGCGGAAGAGAGAGTTATATGTAGAAAGAAAGAGAGAGGTGAAAATATTAGTAAGAAGAGAGTGGATGTGGAATTTGGAAGGAATCTGAGTGTAAAGTGGAGGGACTGAAAGAAAATGTTCTGGAAAGAGGTGAAGAGAGTAAGACAGGGTGGAAGTGAGGTTAGCAGGGGAGTGAAAGATAAAAATGGCAGATTACTTGTGCAGAAAGGAGAAAAAGTGAGCAGAGGGAGAGAACACTTTAAGGAATTGTTGAACATACAGGATGGAAGTAATGCGAGTGTAAGTGGCTGGGGAACGGCTGGGAGAAGGAGGGAGGTGAGAAGACAGGAAGAAATCAGTAGGATAGAAGCTGTGGAAGCAGTGAAGAAAGTTAAATTGGGGAAAGCCCCAGGAATTGATGGAGTGTGTGGTGAAATGCTGAAGCATGGGGGAGAGATAGTAGTAAAATGGATGTGGAAGATGTGCAGATTGGCCTGGGAGGAGGGTAGTGTCCTGGAGGATTGGAAGTCAGGTATAATTATTCCCTTGTACAAAGGAAAAGGGGAAAAAAAAGTGTGTGGTAATCATGGGGGCATCTGTCTTCTTAGAGTAACAGGAAAAGTATATAGTAGGATACTTTACTGACCAAGTTAGGGAAATAACAGAGGAATCATCTGGAGAAGAACAGGGAGGTATTAGAAAGGGAAGAAGTTAGGTAGATCAGATATTCATTCTTAGGTCTTTGGTGGAAAAGTTTCTAGAAATGGGAAAGAAGCTGTATGTGGCCTTCACAGATCTGGAGAAAGCATATGACTGGGTGGATAGACAAGGATTTTGGAAAGTATTAAAGATATATGGAGTATATGAGAAGTTGCTGAATGCCATGAAGAGTACTGTATGTATGAGGGTGCTAAGGCTGCAGTGAGTGTGGATAGTGAACTGAGTGAATTTTTCTATCTGAATGTTGGATTAAAACAGGGATGTGTCAGTTCCACATGGCTCTTCAATCTGTATATGGATGGGTTATAAAAGAGGTACAAGGTAGGGCAGTGGATGTTGAAGCAACCCTAATAAGAGAGGGCAGTGTTTGGAAACTCCCTGTACTGTTGTTTGCAGATGATTCTGTATTGTTCAGTGAAGACGAAGGGGAACTGCAAGGCTTGGTGAATGAGTTTGGGAGTGCATAAGAAAAGGAATCTAAAGGTGAGTGTAGGGAAGAGTTAAGTTTTGGTCTTTGAGATGAGTCACTGAATGTACAATGAGGCTGGATGAGGAGGAAATGGAAAATGTGAGTGCGTTTAAGTACTTACCCCAGTAGGTAGTGTGATGAGTAGGGATGGAAGTTTGTGGGGTGAAGTGCTTGAAAGGGTATAACAAGGAAGAAAGGTTGCTGGTTCTTTGAAAGCAGTGATAAGAAAAACAGAAGTAAAAAAAAGGGGTCACTGCATGATAGCACTGGGATACCAAGTCTAAAACATGGAAGTGAAGCTTTGACCTTGTTGGAAGGACACAAGTCAAGAGTGGGAGCAGTGGAAATGAGTTATCTGAGAGGGGCATGTGGAGTTACATGGAGAGACAGACTGATGAATCATTTTGTTTCATTTCATTTTTAAAGGCTCCAACATGCTTGCATGCTTCGGCATTGGTCACCTAATGGCGGCTCTCCATGCTGCATGATCTATTGCAGCCTCCCTGTTCAGACCCTTAACCCTGAGGTCACACTTAATGACCTCTTCCCATGACAAATATGGAAATGAAGGGGCACTGTGGGGTGGATGTGATGGAAAGTGTTAGAAATACATTGAGGTGGTTTGGCCATGTGGAGAGGATGGAGAACGAGAGACTAACATGGAGAGTGTATGCGAGTGAGGTGGAGGGGGGGAGAGGAAGGAGGCTGAGGCTAAGACGGAGGGGTGGAGAGATATATGTCAGAGGGGAGTGTGAGCTGGAAGCAAGGCAGTGAAGTGGCATTGGACAGGGCAACATGGAGGTGATTTGTTTGTGGCCACCCCTTATGGGATTGAGGCATCTGGCAATAAATAGATAGATAAAAACTGTATCAGGAAGAACTAATTCAGTAATGTGCTTTTGCTGCTTAAAGAAAAATTATCTGCCAAAATAAATACATTTCTAAAACAATAAATCTGAACTCCTAAAATCAGACCACCTATGGAACCAACTGAAAAATGCATGACCATAAATGCTTCTGATATAAGGAAAATTAGAAATGATGCTACATACACAGATTTTACAGCTTTTCTACAGTACCAGGTATCTATTATAAAATCAACACTTTTCTCCAACAAACTTCTCCCACATCTACCATTGTTTCCCACATGAAGGATGCCAACACATCCAGAGACAGGTTACCTATGCCATATTAAAATAGTTATTATTGCTTTGCAAGACAATTTATGGAATAAAATTTTCCTCTTTTGGCAAGACATTTACAGAAGTTGTTAAAACTAGTGAAACCCATGAATATAGTCATAAAAATTTACCAACGAGGTTAGCAAGAACTCTTATCTACCTCACAACCAGGGCTCAAGGAATTTCATGCCTAGGATTGGAACAGTTCCGTCTGGTGAAAGAAAACCAACTATATTCAAGGGCGAGGCTGGTACCTTGAATATCCAGGCCGACAACCCATCAGCCTAAGGATTTTGACCTCAACCTCCGCCTTGCCTCCACCCTAACCTCGGATAAGTATCCCTTCCTTTTACACAAAGGAACAACGCCTCAAGGCATCACCCAAGCAGCCACACCGTGGCAATATATTCCAAAGTCCCCAAATCGACCATATAGATACTATCAAGTCCTTTAGCACCGGCGTCATTATCAAGAACTGTCAAATGATCATCCCAGGCGCTGCTCTCTCACACTCACCTACTTACTGTTGGTACTGTGGGTTTCTTACCTTAGTCTATTCTACGGAGAAACTACTAGGATGCTTAAAAAGGGTTCTTGCAGCAAGTAGAAGATGGAGAGGCAATACATTCAAGGCGTCTAGATGTTAGAACACAGTACTTCACCTCCAGCCGCCATTACTAGCTGAGCGTCACGGACTGGCACTTTGGTTCTTGTTTGCATCATCACACTCGTGTCCAGTGATATCATTTCAGCAGTTTCGTATATTAATGTTACATTTAAAAAGCATTACATCAATAGTAATATATTACTATGATGTATTACGCTGCATACAAATTAATTAGCATATCAAATACATGGGATAAACAGTGAGTCACCGAACATGTGAATTTCCTCAAGTTTCTAAACTCGCCTTATATGATTGATTAAAATGTTTATTGTTGTAAAGCTATACAGAGTACATGTACAACAAAAGACGGTGGGTTTTGTCACAAACCTCTCACAACAATATACAGTTGTACACAGTGGTTACAAATGTTTGCATACAGTGTACAACAAAGAGGTGGTGGGTCTTGCAACACATCACGTCAGCAACTAAAGATGCAAAAATACTCATTTAGTAGATACAGTATATATTATAAAATGTAAAGGAATCCATATGATATATCACGTATATAGGTGAAAGGAGTAGCAAGTAGCACCTGCCTTGATACGAGAACAAACCGCACTATCACCAGTCGTAGGGGGGCAGTGAGCGATGTCAAAAACACCGATCGGGGTGTCTTTTTGAAATGACAGTGTCCACGTACTGTGTGGGCGACCCATACACCCTAATGAACAGCCCACACCCAGACCTGGTGCCATCAACAGACCCGTCACAATATATGTGTACTGTACAGTCTGGTCATGAGGTGGGATTTAAGCTCACAAGGCAGCCAATGATCTCTGGGCTTCAAGAGTTTCTCAATGTCCAGTCACTCTACAAGGACCCCAGGTGGCCCGACCATGTGTTGTATTAAATTAATGCAAGGAGTGATGACATTGGTCACTCCTTCCCCCCCCCCCTCTCTCTCTCTCTCTCTCTCTCCTATTAATTTTTAAATGTCCTTCGTTGGAAGGCTACACTCATGTGCTACTCTTACAGTGGCTATAGAAGTATATTCGTTAGCAGCTATATGGCTTGTTATGCTACGTGTTCAGAGTCCAACTTCTTGTCCTCTGGACATGAGCGACTGATCTCGGGTTCCTTTCGAGACCGGAACTACAGCATGCAACTAGAGGAACAGGGCATAAAAACTCAGGTTAACCAACCTTACAAGTACATTGCTTCAATGCCAACACAGTACTTAATATAATCTTAATACAACACGCTGTAAAGATTAAATACACAATAAGACAGGAGGACTCTGGTTGGACTGCTGGGGACTTGGGCCTTTCACAGGTGTCGTCCAGGTGTGGGAGGAGTCCCATCAGGTGTGCCTTCCCGCAGGAGGCATGGGACTACTGCTACGAGCCGGGTCATCTGGAGTGGGCTACCGGGCAGTGTGGAGGGAGGCCTTTCCCTGGTGGGGCCTCGGTGAGATCGGCCCTTGGGAGTGGGGCCGAACAGGGCGAACAGGCGTCTTTGTTTGCACCTGCTCCTAGAGGAGGACTGCTTGCCGATGGGGCTGGGGAGGTCACCCCCCCCCCTGGAGTCCCGGGGGCGCCCCTGGGTGACTGAGGGCTGCGGTCTCGCTCGGGTCGAGCTGCCTCGGGGACTGCCTGCGGCATCCCTTCCTTCGAGAGTCCAACAGCAAGGGGTGTTGTAGGGGCGCTAGCTGCAGGGCATCCCCAGACTCACCACAGGGCCTCGCCAGATCTCCAGATGCAACTCCGCCGGGGGACTGCCTCTGTGGGGAGAGAGAGAAGGGTGTCCCACTCGGCCTCTGGATGGGTGAGGCAAGCAAGGGACGTCCTCCATGAGGGACGTCACAGGGGTAGCAGACAAGGGACGTACGGTGGCCGATCCCTCCCCGGCGCGGACGGTGGCCGTCGCTGCGTTTCCACTAACCCCTCGGACGGCAGATGAAGGGCGTACGGTGACCTACCTTTCCCCGGCGCAGACGGTGGCCGTCGACGCGGTCCTGCTCCCTGCGGAGGTGGCAGACGAAAAAGGACGGTGGCCGAACCTTCCCTGGCGCGGACGGTGGCCATCGCCGCAGTTCTGCCCTTCTCTGGGGTTGCAGGCGAGAAACGTACGGTGGCCGATCTCTCCCCGGTGTGGATGGTGGCTGTCACCACAGTGCTGCTCCCAGCGAAGGCTGTAGGTGAAAGGCGTACAATGGCCGACCCTTCCACAGCATGGACGGTATCCATCACAGTAGTCCTGTGGGGGATAGTAGCTGAGAAGCATACGGTGGCCGACTCCATCCCAACGCAGACGGTGGCCACCGTTGCGGTGCTACCTGGGACTGTACAAATCCCAACCTGATCCTGGCGAGTGCTTGTCCGGCTGGAGAGTAGTCTGCCGGGGCAGCGTTCTTCTGTCTCGCTCTGTTGAGGGGAATAGGTGCGCAAGGTAGTGGGGGGACGTATAGGCCCGTCTGGCCTGGGCCCTTCGTGCGCCCTATGTGCCTCCTTGTGGTCTCCCCTTGGGGTGGGAGTTGCGACTTGCGACACCCTGTGCGTGGTTCCTCCCCGGGGTGGGTGTTGTGCCACCCCATCCGTGGCCTCCCGTTGGGGTGGGTAGTTCATGGCTAAGCTACACAAGGCGCAGTCAATGGTGTAAATCTACTAGCGAAATATGGACAGCACTGAGACATGATATCCGTCAAATCTACTGAACTTCTAAGCTCTCGTATCTTATGAAGTTCAGTACCAGCTACAGGCGACCGAAGGGTGTGGGTGTGTGCTGCAATTCCCACACGCAGCTGTCGCCGTAAACACCGAGGGCCTCGCCCTTTAGAACACACCTACAGCAACGTGGGACAGGCACAGGCTGGCGCCAGTGACAGTCTCAACCTCGGAGAGTGATGGGGAAGGGCAGGAAGAACCCCCTAGGATGAAATTTGCACCATGTCCAGGGAGGACATGGTGCGAATTTCAACGTGGGATGTAAGGGGATCGAATGATGTGATGAGATGAGAGAGAGAGAGAGAGAGAGAGAGAGAGAGAGAGAGAGAGAGAGAGAGACTGTCCAGGTGCTTGATGGTGCAAAAGTGGACACAAGTGGATTGACAGATGGAGAGGTGAGAATGTGAGAGAGTGGGAGTATGGATGGGGTACTTATGTGGAAGTAGGTCAGTATTAGGGGGCAAACGAAGGTGTATGTATTGTTGTGTGCAAGAGATGGAAAGAGAATATAAAATTATTGATCAGTTGGTTCTAGAATTTAGTGGGTAAGAAAGAAAGTAGGAATACAAAAATGGGTCATTGTGTGTGTATGTGTCATGAAAGACCGTGTGAGCAGAGTGAAAGTTCTGGGAAAATGTGGAGGCGTGCATGGAAAAGTTTGAGAGTAATGAGAGAGGTTTTTGATTGGAGATATGAATGGAATAGTAGGGACCTGAAGATGTGGATAAGAATGGCAGTGTTCTAGTGGACATTTATGTGGGGAGGGGGTTGGTGATAGCCAATCCACAGCTATACTTACCGAGTGATGAGAAGGGTGGATGGTGAACTGAATGAACAGACAGCAATGACAGATTATATGTGTGTGAATGAGCGAATAAGATGTATATAATGAATGCGAGAGCATACAGAGGTTGGGGGAGTGGACTTTCTGACTACCTCGTGGTGGTGGTGAAAGGCAAGGTACAAATGCGATGGATGAAAAGCAGGAGCAAAGGTCAGGAGGAAGTAGTCCATACAAAGAGGGTAGAAAGGTTGCAAGTGGATGGAAAACAGGCAAAATATATGAGAAGTGGAGGAGCAATTGGGTAAATATGATTAGGAGCAGATGGGGGAGGTGGAAGATGTGTGCAAGATATTCACAGAAGAAATCTGTGCAGCATGTGAGGTGGTGTGTGGGGTGAAGAGAAGAAAGGGGCGCAGCTGCGCAAGGTACAGAATGGTGGAATGAAGAGGTGAGACAAGCTGTGGTGCAGAAGAAGAATGCATACTGTATAGTGAGTGAATGAGAAGCAGAGGCATGGAGGAATTTGAGAGATGGAAGAGAGTTATAAGTAGAGAGGAAGAGAGGTGAAAAGTAAGAGAGTGGATGAGGAATTTGGAAGGAATTTGAGTGTAACGTGGAAGGAATGTATGAAAGTGTTCTAGGAATAGGTAAAGAGAATGAGACAGGGTAATAAAGAAGTTAGTAGGAGAGTGAAAGATAAAAATGGTAGATTGCAAGTGAAGGGAGAAAAGTGAGCAGATGGAAAGAACACTTTAAGGAGTTGTCAACCACGGAGAATGAAGGTAATGAAAGTATACCTGTAAGTGGCTGGGAAATGGCTGGAAGAAGGAAGGAGGTGAGAAGGGAGGAAGTGATCAGGATGGAAGTAGTGGAAGCAATGAAGGGATTGGAAGTCAGGTATAATTATTTCTCTGTACAAAGAAAAAGGGGGGAAAAAAAGTGTGTGGTAATCATAGGGGCATTTAAGCTTAGTGTGATTGGAAAAGTATATGGAAGGATACTTACTGACAGAGTTAGGGAAAGAGAGGAATTAGTTAGAAAGAACAAGGAGGTTTTAGGAAGGGAAGAGGTTGTGTAGATCAGATATTCATCTTTGGGTCTTTAAAGGAAAAGTTATAGTGAAGGGAAAGAAGTTGTATGCAGCCTTCATGAATTTGGAGACAGCATATGACAGAGTGGATAGACAAGGAATGTATAAAATATTAAGAATATAGGAGTTAATGGGAAGCTGTTGAATGCTCTGAAGTATATGTATGAGGGTACTAAGGCTGCAGTGCATGTACAGTAGATGGAGAGCTGAGTGTTTTTTTTTTTTTAATGTTGAATTGAAACAAGGATGTGTCATGTCTCCATGGTTGTTCAGTCTGTATATGGATGGGGTTATAACAGAGATACAAGGTAGGGCAGTGGATGTTGGAGTGACCCTAATGAGAGAGGACAGTGTTTGGAAACTTCCTGTTCTGTTGTTTGCAGATGATACTATACTGTTAAATGAAGATGAAAGGGAACTGCAAGGCTTGGTGAATGAGTTTGGGAGAATGTGTGAGAAACGGAATCTAAATGTGAACTTCGGGTAAAGCTATGGTCTTCGAAAGAAATGATGTCAGTGAATGCACAGTGAGGTTTGATGATGAGGAAGTGGAAAATGAGTGCACTTAAGTACTTGGGTATGTGATGAGTAAGGATGAAAATTTGGAGGATGAAGTGCTTGAAAGGGAACCGCGAGGAGAAAGGTTGCTGGTTCTTTGAAAGCAATGATAAGAAATAGAGAAGTGAGCATGGAAGTAAAAAAGTCACTGCATGATAGTATTGTGACACAAACTCAAATACATGAAATCAAAGCCTGGACCTTGTTTAAAGGACACAAGTCAATGGTGACGGCAGTGAAAATGTGTTATTTGAGAGGAGCATATGGAGTTGCATGGAGAGAGAGACTGACAAATGAGGAAATGAAGTTTTGTGGTGTGGATGTGGATGTACAGTAATAGAAAGCGTTTCGAAGAACACACTGTGGTGGTTTGGCTTCATGGAGAGGATGGAGAGTGAGAAACTAATGAGGAGAGTGTTCATCAGTGAGAAGGGGGAGGCTGAGGGTGAGATGTAGGGATGGACTGGAGTATATGAGAGAAGGGTGTGTGAGCTTGGGAGAGGACAGGAAAATGTTGGGGGACAGGGCAACATGCAGGCAGTTTGTTTGTGGCCACCCTTTACAGGATTAGGACATCTGGCAATAGATTGATAGACCTTCATGTTGCTGCTGTTGTGGCCCAAGACTTCTCTGAATGTGAGCACAATGGACTTCAGACTGCCCTCCTCCTGCAGTCTACCATCCTCCTTTCGGACATTTTTATCACAGAACAGTAGCTCTGCTGGTCATAATAGTACCACCACAGGAAGATGCTCCTTTCCAGCACCAATCATCATCATCATCTAATCCTATGTTCTCCGTTGTGGAGCATAGGAGCCTGGGGCTAGGCAAGTTGGTCCTGACATTTAAGATGAGAGAGACCTGCCTCACTCATCCCGGAGTGGCATGACATCAGCAATAAACCCCAACCATCCCTTGGATATAAACCTGCACAGGCTCAATCTGACTGGAGCACCTTAATTATCCACCAAACCACCAGGCACTATAATTTGGGTATATGGTTATCACCCAGCATTGTAAATGATTTCCTGGTGTACAGGAAACCATTTGGCTTGTCACTCAGTGTAGAGTCACCCATATGCAGAAGGAAAAGGAAAGAATGAAGGGGAAAAAAAAGACAGAAAAGGGAGTGTAGAGTTGCCCCAAGGCATACAGAAGGGGAAAGAATGAAGGAAAGAGAGACAGAAGAGGACAGAGGAAAACAAGGACGGAAGAGAGGAAAGGGCAGTTGCCTGAGAGCAGCACTACATCGAGTGAGTGGATGGTGAGCACCCCCACTTACCTTCCAGAATCAATCCCTTCATAAATTAATTAGTCAAGTGCTACCACATGACAGTAAGCATTATCTCGACAGGTACTGATCATTTTATTCACAGGGCATTCGTACTACCAAAAGCATGGCTATTGAAATGGATCACAATCATTCACACAGTTTTGAAGCCTTAGAAATCCTGGTTCCACCTCAGAAACTTGACCATCTGCATTTTTTTTTTTTTTTTTTTTTTTATGCATTTCACTTAGTGAGGAAGATCACACATATGAATGTACAAAGAATGTCTAAATGCTGACCAAAGAAGTAGGGTAAGGCCCTGTGTTGACATTCCCAGGCTAAGAACTTGGCCAGGAAATACCTGATGATTGCAGAGCATGGAGAGCTGCCATCAGGTGGCAGAATCTACATATGCTCTCACACTCAATGGTCTCCAAATGTACTCACACGAACTGCCAACAACATGCCACGTTAAATGGAATCTTGGTTCCACCTCACAAGAGCTAATCAAATACAAATTTTTTGAATAGTTTTCTTTATAAATACAATACAAATTGCTTGTCGGAGTCCGTCTGTTGAGTCATGTAAAAAATAGGGCGCCAAACCTGTCATAAGCTCTTCTACACTGTACGTAATTCATCCAACCAACTCAAGGCACTAGAACAAAATAATCATAATAAAAGATATGTAAAACTTTATTTTGGTATTTTACAATTAAAAAGTCGCCTATAGAAAACTCTGACACATCATGAACCAGTGCATTTTACAGCTTGGAAGATGTCTTTTAATAAAGTTGGGAAAGACATAGTATATATGCTTACTCTACATATATGGGCTGCACTTTAGGTGGCACAGGAGGCTTTGCAGCACCTCTTTCTTAGTCATTTGATTTTGCATATTCAACATTAACATTTTCTTGCATGCTATGCATATCATTGTAAAATTAACAGTTTGCACTAATAACATACAAGAGGATACTGAGGTGCATTGTGCAGAATAAAATGTTAAGGAAAATGTGTTATAAAATCTCCAAAGTCACACTGAATAAAATCCTGCTTTCTTATAAATGATGACACAGCTTGAGGATCACACTCTTGTCAGCTTACAAGGCTTTATAGTACCTCTTGCTTACTGTTTTATTTCTGCAGCTGGCTAGTTACCAGCTTTCTGTAGATTACCGGTACGTACGAAAGTAAACTGACAGAAAAATTATTTTAATACTAAAAACAAGCTAGTAAGCTTCAATAAACAAAATTAAAAGCTAACAAAGAAATACAAGGAAGCCTCCTTTGCCAACAAGAATACGTATCCATGAGTCCATGAGTAACCACAACAAACTGGTTATCTCTTTACAGCTACTTCAATATAAAGGACCCAGTACAGTATATATATATATATATATATATATATATATATATATATATATATATATATATACACATACAGTAAAACCTCGGTGTAACAGACTTCAGTAGACTAGAATTTGCTTTTATCGGAATTGAGAAGCTACTATACTGTATATCGGAAAAAGTCCAATACAGCCAGAAGCAGTCCGGACTGCCTGACCACTTCAGCTATGTTCACCACAGTAAGGTAATTAAAAGACATGTTTATAAGCGTACAGTACAGTATTGTTTTGTAGTGAAGGGATAATACAGAACAGTACTGCAATGGCAGTGCAATGTTTAAAAACTGTTGTTGCAATCTGGACTATGTCTGATATATCAGAAAAAGTACAGTTTGGCAGGAAGAAGTCCGGATGTCGCTTTTATCAGAATTTTGCTTTTTTTTGGAATGGAGTTGGCCTCATTTAGTCCGATATAGTGAGGTGTTATGGTACTGTATGTACAGTATATATATACAGTATATATATATATATATATATATATATATACATGCAAAAAAAATCACACGTTCATAGATATGGAAAAAAGGGAAAATCGAAATATCCCGAGCAATTTCATGTACAGTATTCACATCTTCAGAGGAGAGCTCTCCCCCAAAGATATGAAAGCACTCAGCATATTTCACGTTTTTTTTCTTGCGCATATCAGTGTATATATATATATATATATATATCCTATATATATACTGTATATATGTGCACATATACATAGGTGGGGGCGCTCTCCATCCACTCACTCGATGTAGTGCTGCTCTCGGGTGCCTGCCCTTTCCCCCCTTCCTTCCCTCCTTTTCGGTCTATCTATCTTTCATTCTTTACTCTTCCTTCTGTTTATGGGTGACTAGGCTGAATGACAAGCCAAATGGTTTCCTGTACACCAGGAAACCATTTACTATGTTGGGTGATAACTGAATAACCAAATTACGGCAGCTGGTGGTTTAGTGGCTAATTAAGCATTCCAATTGGATTGAGCCAGTGCAGGTTTATATCCAAGGGATGGTTGGGGTTTATTGCTCACGTAATGCCACTCAGGGACAGGTGAGGCTAGTCACTCTCATCTTAAATAATAGGACCAACTTGCCTAGCCCCAGGTTCCTACACTCCTCATGGGGCAATGAAAGATTGGATGATTGATGGATTTATATATATATATATATATTCATTCATCATCCAATCGTACATTGCCCCATGAGGAACGTAGGAGCCCGGGGCTAGGCAAGTTGGTCCTGACATTTAAGATGAGAGTGACCAGCCTCACCTGTCCCTGAGTGGCATTACGTGAGCAATAAACCCCAACCATCCCTTGGATATAAACCTTCACCGGCTCAATCCGACTGGAGCTCTGTAATTACCCACTAAACCCCCAGGCGTCATACATATATATATATATATATATAAAATCACCCCTTCACCACCATGACATATTTGTACTGTACTTCACTTGGCTACCCGCAGACTATTTCCCCCCCCCCCCTCAAGTCTGAAAAGGCCTCTCATGTTGAAGACATTACTGAAGTAGTTATCTAACTCCTCCTGCTTCAAGTCTCTCCTAGAGTGAATAAACTGGCACATGCTGTACTTTCAAGAATTAAATAGAAAACTTTCATTTGACTGAAGGGTTAACCATGTATGTTAATACCAAATATTTGCATCCTGTATAATGATAAATGGAGTATAATTGAAATTATGACATAATGGCAGCAAGTTTCAAACATGAAAAAAAAAAAATAAATAAATAAACAATTGAAAAGACATCAAGCTAATGCATCACAGGCCGTAGTCATATAGCTAAAGTCACCAATGCTGTCTACTTAAATTAGGGAAATAAAAATATCAATATACAGTACATTATTACAGCATACCTGTACAGTAGAAGAAGAGGACAAAGCTAAAGTATGTGAAGGAAATGTGTAACAAAATGCAAATAATGAATAGAGCTGCAATATGTACCAGAAGCTGCAGCCCCAGGATCAGCTGAACATGAGTACAGTTGACTGCTGGCTGAAACTGACCTTTTCCTGCAGTCCACCATCCTCCTTTTGGGGATAAGGGAGCAGCTGAGGGATGTTACTGTTACTGGGCAGTTACATTATACTTATTTTTATTGAGGCGAAGATGCACCTGACAGGTTGGTGATGATTGGCTGAATGCAACATGTCCGAATAACATTTACTAACCCAAATTTCCCCCTCAGATATATGTTGTCAATTAATAATCCTAACGAGTAAAGAGATTGTGAAGGGATGTTGCATTCAGCCAATCATCACCAACCTGTCAAGTGCATCTTCGCTTTGATTAAAAAAACTGAGTATAGTACCACCAAACGAAGGCATCCCACTCCTATTACCACCATCAATCACACCAAGTTTGATATAAATAATGACTGAATTTATTATGTTCATTAAAACACTCACCAGGAAACCATTTACTACGCCGAGTGGTAACCATATAACCAAATTTTGGCTCCTGGTGGTTTAGTGGGTAATAAAGGTGCTCCAATCGGATTGAGCCAGTGAAGGTTTATATCCAAGGGGTGGTTGGGGTTTATTGCTCACATAATGCCACTTAGGGATGAGTGAGGCTGGTCACTCTCATCTTAAATGCCAGGACCAACTTTCCTAGCCCTGGGCTCCTATGCTCCTCATGGGGCAACTAGGATTAGATGATGATGATGATGATGAAAACACTCAGGTAGTATCACTTACTGCACAGCACTGACAAGGAGCCTACAAAAGGTGGTGGTGTGCACTCAAGGTGGAGCAGCTGCAGCATCCACCCTAGATCCAAACTTCCCCATATTTTCCTGCACCCTGCCATGGAAAGAACCCTGATCTGAGGCTGGTGAGGTGCTGTCCACTGCAAGGGGGGGGCACCAGATCCATACACAGTGCATGCAATGTACTATAATTGTACAATGGTCCTACAGAAGCTGTTGCTTGCCTATGGTTGACAGGTGTTCTTGTCTAGAGAGAGACTAGAGTTAAGCAACCACCACCACTGCAAAAGGGAATTTCTTTTCTGGAGAAGACGAGCACACACTGTCCTCTACTGATTGCAAACCTTCTACAGAAGTTGAAGTTTTAATGATGAATTTGCGCTTGCTTACTTCTGAAATACACGCACTAACACACTGTGATTGCTAAACATCATTATTTTTCTTATCAAACTAAAGGCCATTCTAACTTACCAATATATCTTTCAAGTGTAACCAGACTGGAGGTTTGATCTTATTAGTACCAAGGAGACTCATTCCTACCTCATAACTAAGTCTCATACAACAACACACAACCACAACTTAACCCGTTCTGTGCTGTTTCCATATACATAAGGACAAACTAACAGTGTCAAAACTGCCAAGTCCGTATATATAGGGACTAACTCATATTACCCTAAATTGCCAAGTCCGTACATACTGTATGCGGACAGGGTTTTCCTCCCATCTGCACAAAATCCATGCGATAACATTTTTTACATTTATTCTTGCTGCTATGATGACATTAGTCAACTTGGGAATGACCTCATAATGAAGACATTTATTTACCCTATGTCTACTCTTTCTGCTTTAAACAAACTATCTGAAGCTGCATAAATTCATAAGATGGTATCAGTAAGAATAAAATTAATAACATCCCCAGGTCAATCGCTTAATGTATTATTTTAATGAGCTGGTAATGGCATTTCACAGCACCAACCATTTACCAGAGTAGCTAAGAAACCATAATGACCATGGACATTAAGTTATTAAAGAGTACAACAATGGTATCTTGGAAACAACAAAAGTTTCACAATATTAAGAAACAAGATGAATGCTTCCTCAACAGGAATCCTCAAAATGAAAATGGACCAAATATAGTTCAAGTTTTCGACAGAGTGGGAGCTAAACCAAATGCCACAACTAGCTAGTTTCTTCCCAACAGCTGCTGAAAACTGCTGGGAGAAATCTTTTGATGTGTAACAAGATTTGTAACAATGTGTTAGACTTAGCTTAAACCTTCATTCTTACCAGGATTCTGGGGGCTTGAATGATGAGTAAATGGAGGCATGGCCCATTGGAGTGGGCAAACTTGGGCTGTCTGGACGTTGCTACTCCTCACCTTGCCCTTCGGTGGGAAAGGGGGTCTGGATGATGATGATCACGAATAACAAGTGCTCTTAGAATGAGAAAGGCAGCGTACAGCAACTGTATCCAATGACCAACAATGCAAACACAAACCTCTGAGATGGTTCCTTGTGATTCCATAAAACAAAGGTCTATCTACAGCCAGTTGCCTTAATCCTGGAGATGATGGTCATGCACAAACTGTCTTCACGCCACCCTTTCCCCCAACACCAGGCTGCCCTCCCTCCAACTCTCACTGCCCTCAATCACACACCTCTGTATCTCGTCTCCACCTCAGTCCGTCTCCCCTTCCCTCTCTCCCCAACCACCTCACTCATATATATTTTCCAAGTCAATCTCTGATTCATCACTCTCTCCAAATGGCCAAACCATCTCAGGGTAGTTCTCTGAACAATTTTCAGCAAATATGCAATTCCATGGGTGCAAGCAATGTATACGTGATCTTTATAATTCCATACACTTTATAATTCTTGTTACACACGTATATGTGATCTTTATAATTCCATACACTTTAGAATTCTTGTTACACAGACATGTGGATAACATTCCTGAATGAAAAAATGCCACCACCGTCATTTCTGATGTCTTGCCAATTCCTGAGAACCCAACAGGGGAAGCCAAGAGAGAGCTACCTCTTAGCTACTTCATTTTCTCATATCCCTCTCATTCTCTCAAACACCTGTCTTCCTCTTTCCTTCCTCTCACCAATATACTGCTTCACTCTCTCCTACCCCATACAAGGTCTGCCTCTTTAATGCAATCAGCATAAAAGTAGTGGGCCAGATTTCATGCAATATAGCATAACACAACAAAACAATGCAACACATCACTTATTTATAGATGGAAGAGATTGTATACAGGCTAAGTTATCTAGGCAAAGGTAATAGGAAGCTTGACCGAACATTGCTATTTGACTAAGGTTATGTTCTCACCAGCTTGGGAGGATCCCTAGCAACTCTTTCTCCATTTGTTTATTTCTGCAATATTCTTGTGTACTAATTATGTACACTATTACAGGTATTAACAAATACTGTAATCAAATCAAATGATGCCATGTTTCCTCTTATCCAGTCTCATCACAACACCAATACACTCCAGTCCCATTGTCCTTATCAACTCTTCAATCACAAACCTAACCCCCCACCCCACCCCAACTGTGTATTTGAGGACACACTACACATTCATTTAATCATTGTCATTTCTGTACGTTTGACCCTAGGAATATCCTCTTCCTTTACTGCCCAGATCTCGCTAACATACAGCATTAAACTCTGGATATTGAAAGTGCACTGTTAAAAAAAAAGGGGGGGGGGGGAGAAAATGGGAGAAATGGCAATCCCCCAAGCTAGACACTGTATTGGATCATATAGCCCCGCTAGGTTACAGGAATGCGCTACCACTCCTGGCACGGGCAGTCCCTGGCGAGGCTCGAACTTGCAATCCCCCGATTACGAGGCTGATGCTCTACCACTAAGCCACCGTGCCCCCAGGGGGGGGGAGAGGGGATGTCAGGAAAGACTTCTTCTAATGAACACTGTTTGTCTGTAGCATCCATGATGGGAAAATTATTAACATTAATACAAGCAACATAAACTCTGAGTCGCAGGGACATACTGGAGCTGGAAAGGGACACCTTCATGTGATGACACTGCTATAACCAGGTGCCTCAACTACCTAGCTATACCAATGTCCCTCAACTCCCTCTACTGAAAGGAGGGTGGTGGAATGCAGGGGAAGGGAAATTACACCTGCAGTTCACCAGGTTCATGTTTCAGATGAGTTGGGTATCACAAAAGCAACAAGTAAACTAATGAGAACATCACCCAGATTCAAAGGGTTAGCACAAGCAGTATAACCTATGTGAAAGGACTCACTCCAATCTTAGAGTAACTGTCTGTGCAACACACACTAGGAAGCAATTCAACTATAAGTGGCATTGGAGATTCCATAAGAACTTCTTAGCAATTTATTTGGCATATTACAACTTAATAACGTACTGTACAAGGGGATACTATGGTATAATGCGCAAAATAAACTATTACGAAATGTTATGAAATCTTCATAGCCATTTGGAATACAACCCTGAGTGACATGTTTACTATTATACAATCTGTGTCCCTTTTCATTGTAAGACCTGTAAACTGGCAGGTTACCTGTCCCTAAGTAAAAAGGAACTGGGAAACATCCATCCATCATCCAATCCTACATTGCCCCATGAGGAGCGTAGGAGCCTGGGGCTAGGCAGTTGGTCCCGACATTTAAGATGAGAGTGACCAGCCTCGCTCATCTCTGAGTGGCATTACACGAGCAATCAACCCCAACCATCCCCTGGATATAAACCTTCACCGGTTCAATCCGATTGGAGCGCAATGATTACCCACTAAACCACCAAGTGCCAAAATTTGGTTATATGGTTACCACCCAGTGTATTAAATGGTTTTCTGGTGTTCAGGAAACCATTTGGCTTGTCACTCAGTGTAGAGTCACCCACAGGCAGAAGGAAGAGGACAGAATGAAGGAAAGAAAGACAGAAGAGGGAGTGTAAAGTTACCCGTAGGCAGAAGGACAAGGAAAGACTGAAGGAAAGGAAGACAGAAGAGGATGGAACTGGGAAATATAACACGTAATAGTGCACAGCATAGGAAGTGAGGTTATTTTCTTTGTCAGTGCTGATCCTTGAGGCATACAGTATACAAAATAACCAGTAGCACAGCCATGCAGGTGGAATTGGCCACCCCTAAAATATGTCTAGATATCCAAGGACCCCCCCCCCCCAAGAGCTCTAGGGCCACCCCCCCTGGCCATCCCATTTTTTAAAAATCTAGCAATGCCTCCAACAATAACTCCACCTAAATCTTATATACAAGGGAAACAGACACTCTGTCTAAATTTTACAACACAACAGAAGAAAAATCTGGAACAATCCTAAGTAGATTCAAACACTTCTGATCTTTAAACCCCAATGTCCAGAACACTCACATCAGTGCAATGAGGGGAATGCCACTCTTGGGCAACTCCTTTCTCCCCAGGTAAGCTTGAAAGAAGTCTCAAGCAATATGTCATTTAGTAAAGTCTTTTGCACTAATCAGCATAAAATAGGGAAGGCTACTCCTGCAGTTGTTTCTTTACTGCATTGCTCATCTGTTAAAGAAGTGTCAAGAAATCTGTCACTCAGTAAAACCTCTTGCGCTGCTGCTCCTTCTGCTTGGTGTAGAAGAGGCCACCTATAAAGACACAGCCACAAATGACGACAACACCAAAGATGAGCAGCAAAATCTTCTTCCAAGTAGTTAGCGATGATGGTTTTGGGTCATCAATGTGATCTGAAAAATATAGTACATGCTACATTCAACCTTTTATTATTATTATTATTATTATTATCAATAGTAGTAGTTGTAGTAGTAGTTATAGCAGTAGTAGTAGTAGTACTCATCATCATTCATCATTATTAATAGCTACTATTATTATGGTAAAACTCCACTAACCTGGATCCCACTAACTCAGACAAAAAACCTGGGTGGACAGATTTCATGTTACTTGAACAAATATGAGTTACCAAATTTCCCACCAAATAATGAGTACATTCCCCCCCCAAATACTGGTTCCAAATTTACCCATCACATTATAACACACCCCTGTTTGCCAGAGCGGTCAAAATAACAAAGAAATATCAGAGCCATGGCCACCAACAGTCTGAGGCAAATCACTCGTTGGCCTTCCTCACTATTAATTAAGATTTCAATACTGCAGACTGAGATGAGTGTGCATTATCATAAATAAACATTACCCTAAACATTCTGTGGGACAGATTAGGCACATACATGAGCATGGAGTGATTGCACCACACCAAGCACATCGGCAGATTGTAAGCAATAGTCAGCTGATCACCGGCTAGCGAACGCAAGGTAGCGGTAAAAGATTTCTGTATTCACATTTTCACTTTAAATAAACAATTTACCAAAAAATATATACTCCTTCACAACTTACTGGTGGATGTTGAATATGAATTAGCAAATCAAACTGGGCATATTTTCTTTCCAAGCTGTCACCTTTGTATTCCATAACTTGTGTAGCCTGTCATTTGCTTTCATCTCTACTCATTTCCATTTACGCATCCCACTATTGCTTTCAAAGAATGACAATATTCTTACTCCCTGCAGCTGAGCAAGTATTCAGTACAGACGATACAGGCCTATGGTGGAATGTACAATGACGACTACGTGTTTAAAGTAAATGCTTATACTGTATTTGCATGCTCAAACGTACAGAAATGACAATGATTGGGTGGATATGCAGTGCGTCCCTGAGTGCATGGCCTGCTAGGTTTACTATGGAAGAGTTAAGAGGTAGAATGGGATTGGAGTGTACTGGTGTTGTGATGAGAAGAGGTTGACTGAGGTGGTCTGGGCATATGCAGAGGATGGGGGATGATGACTGGGTGCAGAAAGTGAGAAGCATTAATAATAGGGGGTGAGGCTGCAAGGGGGTAAACCAAAAATGACCTAGGATGAGGTCAATAAGTGTGACCTCAAGGTTTGGGGACTGAACATGGAGGCTGCCAGCATGAAGAGCTGCCACTAGATGACGAAGGCCGATGATGGAGCCTTCAAAAACAAAACTATGAGAAACTAATTACATAAGCCAACCCTAAGAAACAAATAACCCCAAAGAAACCAACAGACATGTTGCTGTTTTCTTACCATTGTGCTCCTTTGCACCCCTTTCTTCTGTCCCTCTAACTCAGTACGGCACATCTCAGTTCTATACACTCGGTCTTTCTACCTTCTTCTCGTTCTTTTTCTCCCCTTCCTCTACCCATCCATCCTCTCTCTTCCCTAATTCCCTTCCACATTTTTTCCTCACTCACATATGTTGCTTCGTCATACATCTACATTCCCTAGTTCTTCTGTATTTCTATATTTTCATCCCTCTTTTCCCCTATATACTTCTCTTCCTGAACCTCTCCCTTGGCCCCTTCTCTCTCTCTCTCTCATTTGTTTTACCTTTTTCATTATGTCTCTCCCACTCTACCCTTGATTCTGTACCTTCTTCTCCCCATACGTTCATTCCACTTCTCCATCTCTTTCCTTCCACCTCACATCTAGCCCTCAAAAACACACCTACGATTCTATAACTCATCTCAACTCTCTCTCTCTCTCCCTTTCCTCTTCTGCTTCCTGCCATTCTTTCCCTATCCAACTTTTTCTTTTTCCCAACTCCATCCCTCTCTCCTCTCCCTCCCTTAACTTCCACTTTCCCTTTCTTCCATGTAACAAATAATTTCTATGACTTATATTGATCTCTCACCCCTCCCTCCCCCTCTCCCTCTTCCTCCCCTGCCCCTTTGTTACCGTTTCTCCTTTAACACCTTTCCCTCTCCCTCATTGTCCTTCCCCACTCTGTGCCCACAATCCTTTTCTCTTCCCCCTTTCCCCACTTTTTCCTCTCTCCTACTCCTCTCTTCCACCCATTCTCTCACTCCCCGATAATAATATACACTTCCATGCCATTCCCCAGCCTTCAGTTTCCCTCTCTATCTCCTCTATCATCTTCATTTTCTGCTTCTCTCCCCTCTCCTTCACTCCTCTCTTCCATTCCCCTCTCCCTTCACTCTCTCACTTTCCACCTCTCTCTCTCTCCTACCTCTCCCTCCCCCTCTCATTTTGCTTCCTCCCTTTCCACCTCTCTCCCCATTCACATTCCCTACTCTCTTCCCTTCTCTCTCCCTTTTCATTTCCCTGTCCTCTATTCCTCTCTTCTCCATCCCTTCTCTCTTCTCTTGTCCCTCCCTTCATTCCCTCACTCTCCCCCTTCCTCCCCTCTCTCCACTTCTCTCTCCTTCTCTCCACTTTTCTTCTCCACCCCACCTCCTGCACTCCCAAACATATTTGCAGTTACACTGTCATCTCCACATTCTTTTTACCTTTCTCATTCTAACACTCACTCTTCTACTTCCGCTCCCTTTTCTTCCTCTTCTTCCTTTCCCTTTTTCTCCCTCTCCTTCATCTCCTTTTGTCTTTTCTTTTTTTTCCTTCCCATATCCCTATTCCTTTCCTTCTCCCATCCCCCTCCTCTACTCATCCCTTTCTTCCATTCCCTCCTAGTTTCCCTTTTCCTTTCCCTCTTCTGTCCTCTGTCCTTCCACCTCTCCTTCTTCATCTCCCTCATCACCTCCCTACCTTTCTCCTTGGAGTCTTCTTGCTTTGCCATCGTTATCTTTGACTCACAAAACAGGTTCACTAGTCATAGTCTTTTCTCTAACAAGCAACCTCAAAAGGACTCTGCACAACATTCATCCATCCAGCTCAATCTCTTGTCAGTCCCTTAGCCTCACCAATTCACCTCTTTTCCTCAATCCACCATATCCCTCCACGTTCTTCTTGGCCTACCTCACCTCCTCCCTCCTTCAAATTTGCTTAGATATACCTATTATCATAATGTAGTTTTCAATTTATGCAGCCTATTTCTTATAATTTTCAGGAGATAATTTTGTTTTCTGTTAATGCTATGGTTCTGGAGGGGGATGCCATTACAGGGTGGCTTTAATGTAACAGGGCAGTTTCACTGCCTGGTTATAGATTCCTCAACTCCCTCTCTATCCTCTGAAATGACTGGGGACTGAAGGAGATGGGCAAATTCAGCCTACAGTTCACTGAGTTTGCATACAAACAAGCCCAGGGCCACAACACAACCTCCACTGTAAAGCTCTAGGCCAAAAAGCCCCTAACATTTCTAACCTCTCCCAGTTACTCAACTATTTTTTTCTGCATTGCTATGCATTCTCTCTGTAAAACTACCCTTCCCTTGTATGTTCAGTAACAGATCCCTTGTTATTTTTACACATTACTTACTACCCTTCCCTTCCTTATATACAAAGAAACTATACTCTGTTTACCTTAACCTGGGCCAGACCTTCACCTTTTTGCAGCCTATTTCATGTAGGTCCATGGCAGGAAAAGATAATAGTATGGTTCCACATCCTTTCCACAGCACTCCTTCATGACAGACATCATATTCTAGTGTTAGTTAATCATTACAACTCAGCATTCAAGATGGAGGGGTTGCAATTTTAGGCCAAATTAGCACAAAAGTATAGTCTACTACTCCTTCAGCACCTTTCATGTATTCCATGTTTGTTTGCATATTTATGAACCATACAAGTTTATATCAGAGATGTGGTTGAGGTTTGTTATTCACAAACTGCCACTCAGGGAAAACTAGCTGGTAAATTGCCTTCAGTGTTTGGACTTAGTAGCCTAGCTCCATGCTTCTACCTTCTTGATGGGACAATGATGTACTGCATATATGAAAAGATGCAATGATTCCACCCCACCGTACATCATCTTTTCTCAACTACTTCATCTTCAGCCTATTATAAAATGTTCTAATATCCTCTCAGCTACCTGGTTAACGCTATATGTTGACCCCTACAGGTAATTATGCACTTTCTCTTATCTGCAAGTCATTTTTTTCCCTATTTCAAGATCAATCTCACCCTTTAGCTCAAAAATAATCTCTCTTACCCCGGGGTGGCTCAAAGTACGAAGCTGATGGCATGATATTTTCTCTGTTCTCCAGAATATCCTGAAATAAAAACAACATTATTACCTTCACAGTATTAGATTAGCCAGTGTACAAATCATATTACTACTTACTGACAGTACTTCTTAGTAGATTATATACAGTTGCTTTCACCAATACTCAAACCACCAACTTTCAATTCATTCCAATACACCTCTAAAGTGGATATGTAGTGACTTTTAATGGTTAAACTGAATCCAAAGCTTCATGTGAAGTTTTATGGGTAAAAACAGTACCTGGTAACTCATGTGGTCGTCGATGGTGGTGACCATCATCCACTAACTCGATGTAGTGCTGTCTACTTCTTCCCTCAATTTATCATTCATTTTCTGTGTCTGCCCTCCTCATCTTCCTATTTCTCACATCCTTCCCATCACTTTTTACTACCATTCTTTCCTTTTTAGGTGAATTCACAATGAGTGACAAGCATAATGGTTTCCTGTAAGCCAAGAAACCATTTACAACATGGGTGGTAACCATATAACCTACCCATACATGTTCCCTATATGTCAACAAGTGGGTTGGTGGAGCTGTGAGATGTTGGCCTGCAGATCACAATTTCAGGTTAATCTTAAAGACTCTGTATTGCTACTGGATGCCTTATTGGGAGCAAGTTGTGTTAACCCCCAGAGTCTAGCTGTTCTCTGTCCCTCACACAATCTTTCAAGGTAAAGCTAAGAGAGTTTCTTTTGTGTGTGATGCTCAATGTCATGACTATGCTGTGTAAACATAAAACAGTCTCCTCAGCAGATCTGGTAAGAACACAGCCAGTCACTGCCAATTCGTGACATTCCAACAGCGTCTGAGTCATGACGAATGAGCAACAAACATCTGCTCGCTAACATTTGTTTTCCCCTGGGTAAATAAGATGTCTCCCAAATTGTTATAGATGTAGACATTAATAGAAGACAATTCAAACAGTAAACAACACTGACTTTATAATGAGAATTATATGAAAATTATATGACAATATAACCAAACTATGGTGCCTGGTGCTTAGTAGGCAATTAAGGCACTCCAACTGGATTGAGTCTGTATCAGTTCACAACCAAGGGGTGGTTGGGGTTTATTGCTCACATAATGCCACTCAGGGATAAATGAGGCTGGTCACTCTCATCTTAAATGTCAGGACCAACTTGCCTAGCCCAGGGCTTCTACTCTCCTCATGGGGCAACACAGGTGTAGATGATGAATATATGGATATACTATGCTAAGAGCATACCAGTTTAAGGGAAGAATATTTAACTAAGTTTATGTACCGGTACATACATACAAGAATGATAAAATACTGATATATGTTACATCATCATCATTCATCATCATCAGGACCTCCTTTCCCACCCTAGGGCTCGGTGAGGAGTAGCAATGTCCAAACAACCCAAGTCTGCCCAATCCAATGGGCCACTCTTCCATTCACTCATCATTCAAGCCCACTGAATCCTGGCTCTATCTGATAAACCAAAAGGTTTCACCACCTACCGTAGCTTCATATAAACCTATCCGATAGTCAATTTGAGCTCCGTCACGTTAAAAAGGGGTGCCAAATCCCTGGTCATGTGCTTCTCCATACAAAATTTGTCCATCCAGTTCAATCTCTTGTCAGTCCTTTCAACTCACCAACTTCCATACCTCTTTTCTTCACACACTCATTCATCATATCCCTCCACCTCCTTCTTGGCCTACCTCACCTCCTCCCTCCTTCAGATTCACTCAGATATACCTTTTTCACCACTTTATTGTTATCCATTCTCTCCACATGATCATATCACCTCAGTACGATTCTGGTGTCCACAGACTTCCTTACTCCACATCTTTCACGAATCACATTATTCCGTATCCTATCCACCCTCTGTACTCCACATGCATTCATCAACAGGCCCATCTCCACTGCTCTCACTCCTGACTTTTCATTTTCATGCCACACCATAATCTCACATCCATATGTTAAAGTTGGCACTAACACCAATTAATGTAAGCCTCGTGCTGCTGCAACACTCAAGCCTCTGTTTCTTATCAAGGCCTTCATAGCACCAGCTACTTTCCTTCCTTGTGTCACTTTACTTTTTACTTCCTTTGCACATTTTCCTCTCTTTTCTAACTCCCTCCTTAATTCCAGTCTCTCTCCATTCACTGTAACATCACACTGGAAGTCACCTTTTCTCTCAATAAACATCACTTGACTCTTTTCTACACTTACTCTTAAGGCATGATGCTCACAGACATCTGCAAAACTCTGCACTAATCTACCAAACTCTTTTCCAGTATTTGCAGGTAGTACTGCATCACCAGCATACATCAAATTTGAGACATTCCATCCATCACCAGCATCATCCCTCTCTCCATTATTCGTGTTTTTACTTCTCTCATCACCCCAACCATATATATATATTGAACAACCATGGGGACATCACACAACATTCTCACACGCCCACAATAATCGTGAACCATTCACTTAGATGTCTATTTACACTTACACATGCTTCACTACCATCACAAAAACTCAACGGCACCTAGCAAATTACCATCTACACCATGCATATGTAAAACCTTCCACAATCCTTCTCTGCCTGCTTTGTTGTATGCTTTTTCCAGATCCATAAATGCCATAAACACCTTATAGTCCATCTCACAAGCCTTCTCCACTATCTGTCTCACAGCAAATATTTGATCCACACATCCTCTGCCACTCCTAAAGCTACCCTGTTCATCACTCACTAGGCCTTCTGATATTTCTCTTACATTCTCTATATACTAATTCTTCCATATACCTTCCCTACAACACCAAATAGACTAATGCCATGATAATTCTAGCACTCACTTCGCTCACCTCTATTTCTGTACAGGGGTACAATCACAATCTTTTTCCACTCTACTGGCAGTTTCACTCATCCATGCCTTTTTACATATCTCCAATAAGCACTTCAGTCCACTCTCTCTACTACACTTAATCATCTCTACTTACACCACATTAACACCAGCTGCTTTCCCATTTTTCGGCCGTTGCACAGCATTCTTTGCTTCCACGAGTGTCACGTTTCCTGGCACTTCATTCCTTTTCTGCACACCCCTAAAATCAATCATGTTCCCAGCCACTCTGCTCTCTCTATTCCCATTCATCAGAATTTCAAAATATTCTTTCCACCTGGTCCTTACTTCATTCCCATGGGTTTGCCTTAAGATAAAAGCTAAACTCTTGCCATGCACTTCTCTGTACAAAATCCATCTAACCTACTTCATACCTTGACAGTTCCCTAGCCCCATCATCCTCCATACAATACCTCTCTTTCTTACACACTCATTTACCATATCTTTCCACCTTCTTCATGGCCATTGTCTCACTTTCTAACTCACTCATCCTTTAATCCCTTTTCTTCATATGCATACTGCACCTTAACATTCTCTTGTACTGTAAGTTTGTATTAACCCTCTCATGAAACTTGGCCTGCGCATCCCTACTCCCCCTCCCAGTTTCAGCCCAGAAATTTCCACCGTGCTGAAAGTGCAGTTTGTGCTTTTCATTATCGAATGGACCCTAATACAGATACCAATTATTCTATTATTGCGTAAGAAAGAAAAATGGTATAGCTTTCTTTTGTTCTTGGGCTGTAAATTTGTAAACTCATAAATTTATGTAGGAAAAAGCATGTGAATACTGTATTGCGTTCATTCACGAAGAAATTGGAATTTTTTTAGGAAGTCAAGTATCATTATAATAAATACAATCCCTCTTCTGTCTGACACCATTGTAATATAAGCATATATTAAGCGGCCTTTGAGTAAATAAGTGTTTACAGTACATGAAAATTTGCTATAGTACTATTTTCTGGTCCCAATTAAAATGAGATTTATTGTACTATAATATATTAGCCATGAGCTACGAAAGTAAAGGACTGTCACTTGCAACTTGGACCATAGAGCCACACGTTTACAGTTAGGCAAACCACTGCCAGACATGCTAGCCTATAATGCATATAAAAGCAATCATGCACCCATTCTTTCTCATGTTTTTTCATCCAGGGACTCATCATCCATTCATTCATTCATTCATTCATAATCTAATCCAGTCCTGCCCCATGAGGAACGTAGAAGCCCGAGGTTAGGCAAGTTGGTCCTGACCTAAAGATGAGGGTGGCCAGTCTCACTCACCCTTAATGGCATTACGTGAACAATAAACCCCAACCACCCCTTGGATATAAACCTGCACAGGTTCAATCCAACTGGCGTGCCTTTATTACCCACTAAACCACCAGGAGCCATAATTTGGTCAAATGATTATCACCTAGCATAGTAAATGGTTTCCTGGTGTACAGGAAACCATTTGGCTTTCACTCAAAGTATAGTCACCCGGAGGCAGAAGGGGAAAGAAAAACAGAAGAGGAAGGAAAGAAAGGAGAGGAAAGGGCAGGCAACCGAGAGCAGCACTACATCGGGTGAGTGGATGATGATCCAGAGGTTCATACGCATCTAAATGCATATGAAAACCGTGAGGGGGAAAGTAGATCATAGCATCAAACACGTATGAAAACCATAAAAGGGTTAATAACATATAAGAAGATCCATCCATCCATCCATTGCCAGACGCCATGTATCCCAAACGGGGTGGTCAAGGGCTTAGAGTTAATTGTTTTACAGGGAGGGGCACTAATCCTCCACCAACCCCACTTGACACGCAGGGATACTGATGCATAATGTGCAGAATAAATCCCTATGAATGTGTTTTACATATCCTTCAAAGCCTCTCAGAATATGGAAAGAAAGATTTTACTTTGAAATGGCCAACTATTGACTTTCAAGCTACACCATCTTGAGAAGAGAACAAATACTTATAAATAAACAGACAGAAGAAAGATAAATATGCAGATAAACAGACAGACAGACAGATAGATAGCAGACAACTATTTCGTTTAAACTTACATCATCTGGAGAAGAAAGGTCGAACATTTTAAGAGAAATGATATCGTGGGTATCACTGAGGTCACCAGTGGCAGCTGATACTCCAAGATAATAGCCAACAGGAAGCTTCACTCCACCCACCGTGAAACACTGCTTGAAATCACCTTTATCTTCAATGTCCATCATAACTGAAAGAAAATGAAAACAGAGTCTATTACTTTATCAATTAATCATTACACCAATCTCTTTTTGCAGCCTAAGGATAGAGCGAGGTATGATCCAGAAAACAAAGAAAGAGAACAACATGATGGTGGATGAATTAATAACAAACACATACATATAAAATTATCATCCTCATCCAAAACTATTTTATCCCACCTAAGGACCAGGTAAGGCAGGATCCAGAGAGCAAAATAATAAAAACATGATGGCAGTGACCCAATCAACAGCATACCCAGCAAAATAGGTCACACACTAATTCAATCATTATTCAAACCCCCTGAAACCTGGCTACAATCAGATTCTTGTTTACCTCCTTTGTCACTATCCGTCAAGTCTCATCCCTCACACTTTCTCATGGTTTTCCACAATCATTTCTAATAGTCTAGAAAAAGAAAGCAGTAAATCATGATGCTGAAAGCAAATTGCTCTGAAAATAGGAAATTCATCAGAGAGTGCATTATCAATGCAGCTTTATTGAGTACAGTGATCCCTTGGTTACTGCACACTTTATTATAGTGGGTTTCCTTATCACTGCAAGATGAAAATCAACATTCCTCCCATTATAGCACATTTTTCGGCTCAAAAGCATTGTTATTATGAGTCTGGGCTGGGCCAAGCCCAAGACTCACAAACATTCACAACGCACATCAGTCTATCAACCCTCTGTACTGCACGTACATTCCTCAGCAGTCCCATCTCCACTGCTCTAATTCTTTACTTTTCATTTTCATGCCACACCACAGTCTCACATCCATATGTTAAAGTTAGCACTAACACTCCTTCATGTAAGCCTCGCACAGCTGCAACTTAACTTCTTTAACATAAAAATCCAAGTAGAAAAGCTAAAGAAATCGATACAGCCTAATATATTAGTATCATTTTTTTTCGCTATCATGATCTTTTGTTAATTTTAGTATTTGTCCCAAGTACTTATACTCCTCAACTTCTTCAAGAATTTCATCGCATATTCTGATGACGCTCTTTGGTGTTTGTGGATTAAACATTACCTTAGTTTTACTCCAGTTCATCTTCAGTCCTACTTTCAGACTTCCTCTGTTCAGGTCATTTAACATTTCTTGCAATGCCTCTGCTGTTTCTGAGATTAGGACAATGTCATCTGCAAATCTTAAATGGTTTAGCTTTTCTCCATCTATGTTCACTCCTTTATTTTCCCAGTCTAGCTTTCTGAAAATACTTTCAAGGCATGCTGTAAATAATTTTGGTGAAATTGTATCTCCCTGACACACACCCTTCTCAATCATAATTTTTTCTGAGTCCTTATGTAACTGTAGCATTTCCCTCTTCATATATATTTTCGAGCAGTTTTACAATGTTCTCATTCACTCCTTGTTCTCGCAGTGAATTAATAATCGCTATGTGCTCCACTGAATCAAAAGCCTTTTCGTAATAAACAAAACCTACGCACAGTGGTTTATAATATTCTGTAGTTTTCTCAATTAGCTGATTCTTTGTATGTAGATGATCGGTGGTTGACTACCAGCTTCGGAATCCTATATATATATATATATATATATATATATTGCTCACAGCTCTTTTATCATCAAAACTGAACATTAAGTCTATCATACCACTGATGGAACACCACCAGTATATGTATGTGCACCTCCTGCTTCACAACTTCCTATCAGTCCACCACAGCTCCTGACAGAAGACTGTTTTCTCGCTACAGTATTTGTGTCGAGGTTCATTCTAACCAAAGTGATATAATATTATGGTCTAAATATTCCCTCTGGTTTAGTCCAAGCATTTTACCCCGTACGACAGTCAACAGAATGTGGGATACGACCATATCTTTAAAAAATCATCATCATTACAGCCTTAGTTCACACTTAAAATGGTGGAGAAATGAGTTGCCTGAGTCTTGGGTCATTGGATAAAACCAGCATTTACATATTTTTCATCGGTACTCTGCCAATTCCAATACGATTTCGATTCTCGGATAATTTTTCCCCTGATACCAATACCAATATCAATTGGCTTTTGCTTGCCGATTTACAGCTCTAAATACTATGTTAGTTCTATTACTACTACTAAAGTGTATTCTCACCTGTAAGAGTATCGTAGACATACTTAACAGAGAGGTAGGTATCGTGATCCAAGTTCCTGAACTTAGCTACACAGCCCTCAGACAACTGTGTGTGTGTCCCGTCACGATCGTGGTCATAGTGTAGGCTACCATTGTTCACCATAGCAGAGATGTATGGGTGACCATGCTGAAATTAATATTAAAATACTATCAACACACACTGCTAATGTTCACCAATGCACAGACACACTGAAATTAATTACAAAACACATCATCATCATCATTATCATCACTGGCTACCACCACAGCAATGATGTATGAGTGGCTGTGATGATATTTGTATCAAAATATCATCATCATCACAAGAGACTGCTACACCATAAACATAATGAAATTAATTACAACACACACATCATCATCATAGGTTACCAATGTTCAACACAGCACAGACATACAGGTGACTGTGTTGAAATCTATACCTGTACAATATATCCATCCATCCATCATCCAATCCTATGTTGCCCCATGAGAAGTGGAGGAGCCTGGGGCTAGGCAAGCTGATCCTGACATTTAAGATGAGAGAGACCAGGAATTACGTGAGAAATAAACCCTAACCACCCACTTACCACTATGCAGGCACTGCAGTACTGTATCACTATAGTATGGGGTGCCATGGAAGTAGATACTAAATACACAGAGATCCAGTTTACATCCCTTATAGGGATGATCCATCAGCCAACCCTCAATGCTCACCCTTGGTTACTAAAGGCCCCTTATGACCCCAACTTGCATACAAATAAGATGCTTAGGAGCACTGCAACTGTACAGAGGTATAGCAGACATAAGACTGTTACATTCAAGAGGTTTTAAACAATAAATACGAGTAAGTGGGAAAAATCTCACCTTCAAGATAACTATGGCTGGCTTGTTGAACAAACAGGGATCTGAGACTAAGGAGATGAGGATGAGATGTGCCTCCAACTCCTCAATGACAGTGCTAGTTCCTAACCCTGAACCCCTAGAAATCACTGGGCTTCAAACAAATCCCTATAGGGTAAAACCAGTTACATGGCTACAACAGTGTGCATGTCCTCACGTATATCAGGTCCGGTCTTGGTCACCATTCCACAAGTGGTTCCCAAGCCAGGGTAGAGAGATATGCAGAGGATTGTGAGAGCATCATGACTGGCATGAGGTTGCTGCTAGGGTGAGATTTCTCACAGTCTGGACAGAGATAAGACTTGGCTTGATTCAGCAGGGAATGGCAATTTCCAAATAGGTATGGTCCTTGGGTGCCCCCCATCTTCTTTACTGTTTAAGGGAAACCTGTGCATGCAGAGCTTGTATTTATGGCAGGAGTACCATAAAACTGTGACTTACATTGTGTGGGCCATTGTGATTGCTGTACGTGTCAAGGATGATAGCCAGGCCTGTAAAGTAATCCTTGCTTCCAAATACAAGACCATCCTGCATTGGCTCCTTCACATACCTGCAACACCCAACAATTCATTAACAATCTCAGGATCCAATACTCTATTTCCCTCTCTCTCTCTCTCTCTCATATGCTTGCAATTATCAACAGTTCATTCAAACTACAAAACAAACACTCTCTCCTACTCACAAACCTAACTGGTTTTGAAAGTTGGTTCATACATCAAAAAGTTCCTCCTTCTCCTCTTCTGCATCATCATCAATCATCAACATCAATCATCAATGTCACAGTCATCAGCACCATCATATTCGTCAATCATCCCACCATTCCTTTGCACCCACAGGTGAGTTAAGGTAGGGTCCAAAAAGCATGGAAGAGGAAAAATATGAGTTTGTATCCTATCATTTATAAAGACTCCAACATGCTTGCACGCATCAGCCTTGATCACATAATGGCAGCTCTCCCCGCTGCTCAATCTCTGGCAGTCTCCCTGTTCAGTCCCTTATCCCTGAGGTCACACTCTATGACCTCATCCCAGATCTTTTTCTGTCTGCCTCAAGCAGCCCTACCCCCAGTGTTTACACTTCTCACCTGCACCCACTTGTCATCCTCCATCCTCTCAACATACCCAAACCATCTCTATTTACCCCTCCTCATCACAACAGTGGGAGAACTAAATGACAATATGCATAATGAAATAGGCCATACATCCTTTCACCCACAATTCATGCCCTTGGAATCATGGCTCCTCTCACAAGCACACCTTTCACACGTATCTTCACAAATGCCTATCAGACAGAGTCAACCTGATGAATGTCAGGTTAAAAATGGGATGCCAAATCCCTGAAACTCACTCACATATATGCTTTTTATTACATTACTCTATTGGATATGTTTATGTCAAGCTACAGAATGTGGTGAATGTTTCTGGTATATCAGATAGTGCCAGGATTCTGGGGGCTTGAATGATGAGTGAATGGAAGCATTGCCCAGTGGATTGGGCAAATCTGGGCTGTCTGGACATTACTACTCCCCACCCAGCCCCAGAATGGGAAAGGAGGTCCGGATGATGATGATGATGATGATGATGATGACTACCTTACTCAAAACACTCTTTTATATCCAGGCCTTCTTAGCAACTGTCAAGTTCCTTCCCTGTGAAACTCTACTTTCCACTCCCTTTGCATATTTACCTTTTCATATCACTACAAACAGGTACCAGCACTTAAACTTGCTCACCAATCCAAATTACTTTCTATTCACCATAACATCACACTGATAGTTACCCTCTCTCTCTCAAAGGTCTTACATCATAATTCACTGATGGCTGCTTGAGGCCAAGTACATACAAACCACAGGTGAACTTTATGAACACAGGTAGAAACTGAAATGCCAAAAGATTTATGTAAATTGTAACTGTATATCAGGCTTAACTATGGCTTTAATACTATTTTTTGTTTATTTCAGTAAAAATAACAATACCCGTAAATAAAAATATTCATACCTCCAAAATTTGGAAGTTTCTGAAGAAGGGGAGTTACTTTACAAACCAAAATGCAAATTCATCTCTAAATGAGGAGACCGAGGATGAGATGGAGAGATATCAGTCTTACAGTGTAAATGACAGCAGCGTGAGCAGAAGGCAGGGCAGCCTGATTGTACGGGGCACAGTGAAAACATTATTTTGTGGTAAATGACAAAGATAAACAGATTGTACTCACCAAAATGCAAATCCATCTCCAAACAGGTCTTTCCCTCTGCCATGAACTTTGAAGTGTATCTGCATCTCCCAGTTGTGCAGGTAACACGCCACAGTGTTCCAAACAGCTCCCCTTTGACTCTGGACGTCACCAGTCAGTCGAATGTACTTGTTTGTTACCATAGTTGACCCCAGGAAATCCCAATATGGGATGGATGTACCCAAACCTGAGACAAATAATGGTAAATATAAAGATTCAGATCATAACCTGTTGCTGTCTGATGCATACAACAATTTTTAAAAATACCATCATGGACTAGTTTCCATTCCCTTAGCTGAGGTTTATTGCTTGCATAATACTACTCAGGGGAAGTGAGACAGGTCATCATTGCCTTAAATTTCAGGACCAAGTAGCCTAGCCCTAGTCCCCTACACTCCTGTTTACATAGAACAATATGGAAATGCTGTCTTCTTGCAATGAGGCCATCATTTTCCAGTGTCCCTCCTACAAAAAATAAGAGGTATTATGGTTAGCTTAAGCTCTGGTTATGTGAGGTTAGACTGGCTTAATACCAAAACAAATGCTATGGGCTTCCCTATTATTTTTAGTCGGAAGTGTTGAATTTTGTCTCCTCATTAACAATGATGTGTTATTTATGGTGTATTATTTATATAGATGGAGTGGTTGCATCATTTAAAAAAACAAATGTTTTATGATGCAAATATCAAATACCGGTACAATAGATGCTTGATTTAATAAAGTCTAATGTAGCGGAAGTCCGAGATAATGGAATTTCCGTTAAATCAACCATAATTCTGTTATGCAATATCCAGCTAATTTTATGCAACATCCAGCACCGAAACAGGACATAACCGGCGGTCCAGTGCAATACCCAGTGTTGAGGCGGTCCAGTGCAATATCCAGTGTTGAGGAGGTCCAATGCAATATAAAGTGTTGAGGCATTTCAATTGGCTCATAAGTGGTAGCCAATTGGTGCCAGGGGAAATCTCAAAACTCAGGAGCGAATGAAAATGCCCGCTATGCATCAGCCAATCAGAATCCGTTGTGGTTGTGACTTATCTGAAGCGCAAAGAATACCACCATGCTCTCATTCTCGCCCATGGATGTCATATAGTCATGACGTGTCTCTCCACTCCGCTCTTCTGACCATGTGGTTGCCAAACCCTGGTGCTTTGTCTAAATTCTGTGGCATCCTATTTTGAGCTACTGTACTGTACTGCATTGCAACGCTAATGGCCTGTCAGTGCTCATGTCCCAGTGTCCTACTGTGATTGTACAGTGTACTGTACTGTTTACGACTGCAAACCCCCCAGTGGTGTTCGGCCCAGTGATGCCAACACTTGGTGGGTACATCCAATAGTACATTATGTACAGTACTGTATTACTGTACTGTATCATTATTGTATTTTTTTATATGTTTAGTTTTCATCTTTTACTCACAGTAAAGTTTTTAGGGTAGAGGGTCAAAATGGATAGAATCACATTATCTGGCACAATGCCAAATGTTGAGCCGGATATGCAATATCCAGTGTTTCACATTATTTGGCATAGGGCTTGGCTGAATTACAACGAATAATTGGGTGTTTACTGTAATTTCAAATTCTCTATCGATATGTTTGGTTTGAATAATTTCAAGTTAGCAGAGGTTAGGCTGACTTAAAATAAGTTAGGTTATCATACATTAGATTAGGTTTAATACATTACGATATACTGAGATTTGGCCTGATAGGTAGTGTTGGGGACTCTAATGTTAAGTGGCAATCCTAGGTGGCTAAAACTGACGGTCTGGGAGGCAAAGATCCGCAGTTAGAATGTTAGGTCTGACTGGGACATTAGGTTTCCTATAGATTTGAATGTTTGATATACTGATGCCTCCTGTCAGCAAGATCTCCAGTAATCATTGCATTCTGTTGGTTATAGGTTGCCACAGGCAAGCTGGTAGCTTCCTTAAATACCCCAAGATAAGTACAGTACACAGTACTGTACTGTATTTTATTTTCTCTCTGCTTTTGTAGTACAACATAACCAAATAACTACAGTATCTCTGTTGCGTAACATACTGTACTAAAATTACTTTCCTAAAGATCATGACACTGTAAAAAGAGAGTTGCAATTGCCACATGTGTGTGGTAAAGTGTTACCCAAATTTTACATATGTGGCTACCCGTGCAATAACTGGCTAAGCGCCATGTTAAAAAAACATGAGAAAATGCTGTTGAAGTTTAGCAACACCAAACAGTGCATAAGTCATAAACCAGGTAATCTTTATTTTCAAAAATGTTTTCTGAAGATCTTGAAAAGGCAAATACGATGGTGTGTGAAAATTAGTAAATATAAGTGATCCTGAATTTTAACCACTGAAAATTATTATGGTCAAATGCTATTAACATGTTAAATAGCTACAGGAAACAGCAAATGATGATTTTGAAATAAATTAATACTTTCTGACCTGGAAATAATAACTATGGGGGCAGTGGAAATGAGTTATTTGAAAGGAGCATGTGGAGTCACATGAAGAGACAGACTGACGATGAGGAAGTGAAGAAGCATTGTGGTGTGGATGTGGATGTGATAGGAAATGTCAGGAGAAACACACTGAGGAGGTTTGGCCATGTGGATAGGATGGAGAGTGAGAGACTGACAAGGAGAGATTATGTGAGTGAGGTGGAGGGGGGAGAGGGAGGGGGAGATCTAGGATGAGATGGAGGGATGGAGTGCAGAGGTATGTGAGAGAGGGGTGTGTGAGCTGGGAGCAGGGCAGTGAAATGGCACAGGACAGGGTGACATGGAGGCGATTTGTTTGTGGCCACTCCTTACAGGATTAAGGCATCTGGCAATTTACTATTTTGTAATTTCACCTTTACTGATGATAGTAAATTTAAAAATCATCATTGTCTGCATCCTCCTCTTCCTCCCTGCCACCCACCACTTCAGCAAGACTGGCAGTGCCTCTGTGGTACTGCTAAATTTCATGAAGAATGGTATGATGGCTGTCAAGGCGATGGGGTCCTACATCTTGTCGTGGGAAAGTTGAAGCCACCCACAATATTTTGGTCGAAGGCTGGCAGTGATGAGATCAAAACTCCTCTTCTCAGACTTCTGCCTCCCCAGCCTGAGCCTGACTTTCACAACACTGCCCTTGTCACTCTCATAGTCTGCCATCAACTTGTATCCATTAGGGGAATTAAGGTTGAGCAGGATCTTCCTGGCATAGGCACTGCCAGGTGGTTTCACGTGATGAACACAACTGAGCATCCTTTTAACTCGCAACACTGTCTGACTGGTATGTGGAATGTCACACCTGCTCCCACTGGCTGTGCATAACTTCCCACTAAGATACACATCTTCCCATTGGGTGGCACAATGTGGTGGACATGTTGCTTAACCCACTTGTAGTACGGTATCCTTGACCCACGCACAATACAGGTGTGCAGTTGCTTCGACCACCTTTGGCACGGATACCCAGTACCACAGACTGCAGCAGGCCCAGGCCATATGGAAATACGTTGATGCTATTCTCCTTATTTTTTCAACCTTATGAGTTAGCTCCACAATTGGCTAAATGCCACCATCTGATAGTGAGAAGTTTGGTGAAGTAATGTAGGCAATAAACCTGATTTTGGCCATGGTGGCACTTGGTTGTGGCACAGGTGGCCTCACATTTTAGGGTATTTAAGGAAGCTGTCTGGTCGCTTGCAGCATCTTGTTCATCAACAATCTCATAAACCTAATCTAACTGGAAGGCTGTCCCCCGGACCCCTTATGATATTAACAACCTAGGACTGTCACTGAAATCAAGGTTGGAAGCCCCGTCCCATATGAACTAAACTTCTAACCCGACCTATCCTAGTCAACCTGTGAAAGACAAATAAACGGGAAATTTGGAAGACCTGCACCCTTTTGGTAAATCATTAATCAGAAATTGTCTTTATGGGTGCTCCCCTACCCACAACCCCAATTCCCCACCACTAAGAGGGAAGGGAGAGGCATAACAGAAAATGCCAATCCTAAACAGGTTTGAAGGGTAATCTGCTCAATTCACACACATACAACAAAAAAAAGAACACTGGAAAAATACACTCCTAATTCAAATCCATGGTTGTCCGAAACTGCAAACTGACCACTTATTCTAACCTAACCTGAACGACTTGCTAACAAACCTATTATTATTACTCTTAGTATCATATTTGCTGTTTCCACAGAATTTGGGTCATAAACTGTTACGGAATTAAGGAACCTAATTCTTGGTATAAAATTTTTGTAATTCATCAGTGGGGCTCTCCTACATTTAGTCCTAACTCTAATAACTCACTTCCCAATTGACTCTAGCACTTGAGTTTGGGAGAGTGTGTAAGAAACAGAATCTAAAGGTAAATGCAGGGAAGAGTAAAGTGATGGTCTTTGAGAGGGGTGAAGTCAGTGAATGTACAGCGAGGTTGGATGGTGAGGAATTGGAAAATGTGAGTACGTTTAAGTACTTGGGGAGTGTGATGAGTAAGGATGGAAGTTTGGAGGGTGAAGTGCTTGAAAGGGTACAAGGAAGAAAGGTAGCTAGTTCCCTGAAAGCAGTGATAAGAAACAGGGAAGTGAGCATGGTTGTGAAAAAGTTACTACATGACTATTGTGATACCAACTCTAACGTATGGATGTGAAGCTTGGACATTGTTGGAGGGATTCAAGTCAAGAGTGAGAGCAGTGGAAATGAGTTATTTAAGAGAAGCCTGTGGAGTTACATGGAGAGACAGACTGACAAATGAGGATGTGAAGGAGCATTGTGGTGTGGATGTGGATGTGATAGGAAGCATTAGGAGGAACACACTGAGGTGGTTTGGACATGTGGAGAGGATGGAGGGTGAGAGACTGATGAGGAGAGTGTATGAGTGAGGTGGAGGGTGGGAGAGGGAGGGGGGGCCGAGGATGAGATGAAGGGATGGGGTGGAGAGGTATATGAGAGAGGGGGATGTGAGTTAGGAGCAGGGAAGTGAATTGGCAGGGGACAGGGCGATGTGGAGGCGATTTGTTTGTGGCTACCCCGTACGGGATTGAGGCGTGTGGCAATAGATAGACAGATAGACTTGACTAACTAAATAATATTCTTGCACAGTTGCATCCCAGTAAACAAAGCCTACGAAACATAATTTAACTTTAATCACTCCATGATAATAATCGCAGGTAAACACGAGCAAGCACTCATTCTCCCATTCCTTTGTTGTAATAGTACAAAATACGAACATACCCTGGTATGGTTTGATGAGGGAATGTTCCCTTATCATATACTCGTGTGTGTCCCACTCCTTAGATGAAATGAACGGCACAAGGGATAATACGATGAACCTCGTCAGCACAGTCATGTTGACTATCAGCAGGCCAGCCGCCAGCTGTACGCCTGGCTGTAGCCTGACGCGCCACCTACACGTCCTCAATACACCCGCCAGATACAAATGTACGTAGGTGTACGTTCTTCTGTATACCAACTGGCCAACATTACAATTTGTATAACGTATGGGGGGGGGGGCGAGTACGCCGTATTTCCAGATTTTCTCTTAGAATAAAGTGTGACAAGTGTTATTTTTTGTAGATTAGCAGTAGGGGCAGATCTACTGTAGAGTCTATCTATTTACTGCCAGACGCCTTAATCCCGTAAGGGGTGGCCACAAACAAAACGCCTCCACGTTGCTGTCCCACGCCATTTCACTGTCCTACCCCCAGCTCACACACCCCTCTCTTATATACCTCTCCACTCCATCTCTCCATCTCATCCTCCTCGTTAGTCTCCCGCTCTCCATCCTCTCCACATGACCACACCACCTCGATGTATTTCTCCTTAAAATGCCGAATAATCTGGCTGAGGGCATCCCAACACCCCCAGGAGCCTATGGAGGAGCGAACCGAGCGCGACCTGACTCCGGGCGACAAGGACATAAGTCCGCCAGGGCCGTGCGCCCCTATGACGAGCTTATGGAGGAGCGAACCGAGCGCGACCTGACTCTGGGCAACAAGAACTTAAGTCCGCCCGGGCCATGCGCCCCTATGATCCAGAACTCGTCCGCTGCCACCATAGCAGGAAAAAGAGACTACCTTCCTGGCGAGCCGACCACCGACAAGATTGGATTGGAGCTATTACTCTAGCTCCAGTCAGCACCCCTGAGACGGCCAGTAGCTACTCGACCCTCCTACAGGAGACGGCCAGTAGCCGCTCTGGAGGTAATCAGGAGACAGCCGGTAGCTGCTCCTGCCTTCATCAGGAGACAGCCGGTACCTGCTCTGAAGGTCCCCTAAAAGTCGACGGCCTGTAGCCGCTCAAACCTCCTACAGGAGACAGCCGGTAACCGCTCAACCCCCTACAAGAGACGACCTGCAGCTGCTCTGGAGGTAATATGGAGACGGCCTGTAACTGCTTCCGCCTTCATCAGGAGACAGCCAGAAGCTGCTACGAAGGTGCCCTTAAAGAGATGGCCTGTAGCTGCTTGACCCTCCTACAGAAGACAGCCGGTAGCCGCTCCCACCTTTGTCAGGAGATGGCCAGTAGCCGTTCTGAAGGTGCCCTAACAGAGACAGCCTGTAGCTGCTTGGCCCTCCTGCAGGAGACAGGTGGTAGCCGCTCCGGAGGTAACCAGGAGACGGCCGGTGGCCGTTCCGAGGGTGCCCTCGAGTCAGCCTGTAGTCGCTCCCTTCCCCAGGCTATGGCCAGTAGCCGGGCCTTTGTGACAGCCGGTAGCCGTGCCCCTAGAAGGCCACGGCCAGTAGCCGGGCCCCACGAGAGGAGACGGCTGGTAGCTGCTCCTCCGTCAGGTGCTGACTCCCCTACACGAGACTATGACCCACAGGGAGGCCCCAGCCTAGAGGACTACTGGAGAGGGGGAGGCCCCAGCCTAGAGGACTACTGGAGAGGGGGAGGCCCCAGCCTAGATGACTACTGGAGAGGCCCCGTGACCACCACGGGGCTCTTCTCACTACAGCTGGTCCCTGAGAGGCCTCATCTGACGGACCCCAACGGAGGCCGACGCCACAGCCCACTCTTGATGGCTTCCCCGACCACCAGGGACAGCAGTTTCCCTTCATTTTCACTTAACAATACAGTATCATCTGCAGACAACAGTAGAGAATTTCCAAATGCTGCCCTCTTGTTAGGGTTGCTCAGACATCCACTGCCCTACTTTGTATCTCTTATAACCCCATCCATATACAGATTGAACAACCATGAAGATGACACATTCGTTTCAATCCAACATTCAGACTGAAAAATTCACACTCGTATGCACTGCAGCCTTGGCACCCTTGTACATATTCACGACATTCAACTTCTCATTTACTCCATATATTCTTAACATCTTCCACATTCCTTGTCTATCCACTGTCATACGCTTTCACTAAATCCATGAAGGCCGCATACAACTTCTTTCCCTTTTCTAGAAATTTTTCCACTAAGGACTTAAGGAATGAATATTTGATCTACTGTACATAATCTCTTAATTCCCTTCCTAAAACCTCCCTGTTCTCCAGCTTACTTCTGTTATTTCCCTTTAAATGAGGATCCAGAGTATCAAGGCTAAATCTGGTGATATTATAAGGCAGTAGAGTGTGTGCAATGCAGGCTACCAAGCTGCTATGATGAGTGAATTACCATATGAAAATAGGCTGAGAATATTAAATCTACCAACATTGCCTTACAGAGGATCACGTGGGAATATGGCTGAAATGTACAAAATCTTGGGTGGAAAGTATGACAGGGACTGTTGCGAAAGGATGTTCCGGTAAAGGGAGGAAAATTCAACAAGACCTGGCAATCCTGAGAAAATCTTCAATACAAGATCAAGATTGAATGTAAAAAAATATTCATTTCCATGTAAAATTGTGGAAATGGGCAATGATTTACCAGAAATTGTCAAAAGCATCTAAAAAAAATGGGGAAATTTGAAAGAAGGCTAGATAAATTTGGGGCAAATTTGGAACAAAAATTTGGTTATAGAGCACATATATGATGTCCACCTCACGTAGCCACGCAAGAAACATGCTAGGACACCCGGCTGGATTCACGGGCTCAGTGGAGAGTTTCTTACAGCAAAAGAAATTGTAATTTGCTGACACACTTCCATCGCAAATGACCCCTGGAGTCATTACTGACTCCTAGGGGAGATAATGACCACAAGGGGAAGGAGTCAATCGGCAACAGAAGTGTCACAGAAGAATAGTGTCAGCTAATGGTGATAAACTGAAAAAACTTCAAACTACATGAATTCCAGTTGTGACTTCTGCTAAATAATTACCATACTCTTAGATGGTTTGGCCATGTGGAGAGGACTGAGAATGAAGGACTGGCTGGGAGACTGAGAATGATATGGATGAAGAAATATGTGCAGGGGTGGGGAAGGGGAGATGTGTGAGGAGAAAACACAGGCTGGTTGCAAAGCGACAGGATGACATGAAGACAGTTTATTTGTCGCCACCTCTTAGGAGATTAAGGGGTCAGACTATATATTCTAAATGGCTTTGAAGACGTAACACCTCTTCCTCGGTGATTAATTCTGCACAGTACAAGTGGGTTGGTGAAGGGTTAGTGCTCCTCCCTGTAAAACAAATAACTCAAAGTCAAATGGCCACCCCTTACGGGATTATGCTGTCTGGCAATAGAAAGGTAGATCGACATCTATAAGCTATGTCCTCTTGTGCGTTAATTACTGATGCATACTACGTCGACATGAAAACTAAGAATATCATTGGCATACAGGAGCATAGTAAGGCATAATATACGTAATGCTGACACCCGCAGTAATAGTAGTAGTTCCCTAGGCAGTATGGCCAAACAGCCCCTAGTCTCTAAGAAAGGCCATGGCTGTGACCGGGCTTTCCCACAGAGCTCTCAAGGAATGTATGTTGTGTTGTTGACACCAACGATTGTGTGCAATGCAGTCTTCCATAATGTGCTTAATAGTATGGGACGCTCTGTTGCATCCTGGACAGGCATCAGAGATGGAGTCATCCAACCCTGTGAGGGGCCAGGGGGGTTTGTGGTGCTTTGGTCCCCGTGCTGTCCTCCTCCGCTTCGACAGCCTCTGGGGGTGGACCCATGATGAAGACGCCACCGCTCTAGGTCCTGACACCCGCAGTTCAATTACGTGCTTTTCATTATGTACATATGATTCCTTCAGATGGTTTTATTCAGTGTGGCAGGGACTTTTAACCTCTCCATTACAGGACATCCCGTATGCCCAATTAATTCATCTGGTGGTGGCCCGTACTACCCTACCACTACTGTTGCTGCTGCTACTACAACTACAGTTATTACTACTAATGCTGCTGCTACTGTTGCTGCTGCTGCTGCTGCTGCTACTACTACTACTACTACTACTACTGCAACTACCACTACTACTACTACTGCAACTACCACTACTACTACTACTACCACCTCTGCTGCTACTGCTGCTACTACTACTACTACTGCAACTACCACTGCTGCTGCAGCTAATACAACTACTACTGCTGCTGCTGATGATGCTGTTGCTGCTGCTAATAATAATAATAGTAATAGTAATAGTAATAATAATAATAATAATAATAATGCTACTCTACTACTACTATTCTTTTGCAACAGGAATGGGAACAAGAATGGTAAGCTATAACTGGCTAGCTATGACCTACCTAGATAGAAGGGTGTAGGGAAGAGGATGGAGGGGCAAGTGATGAAGGGAAGTAGGAGATTAAAGTGTGCAGGAGGTTTGTGCTTCTGTTTTTTGTTAGATTGTGTGTGAGATTGCTCAACTCCCATTCCTTTGGCTGATTTGCTGGATATTGATTTTTTTTTTTTCCCCTGAAGTAAGAGGTTTAGTGGAAGAGAAAGAAAGGAAGTATGTTTAGTGGTAGAAAAGTCTAGTGCACTGGTTCTCAAACTGGGAGCCATGACCCTAAAGGAGGCCTGGCAGGATTTTAAGGGGGCCATGGCAGGTTAGTGCAAGTAGGTGAGGGGGCTGTCTTTAAGCTTGTTGCCTTCATCCCTCTCACTCCATTGTATACTTGCTACGCTTCAACACTGCTGGACCAATGAGCAGGCAAGAAATAATACACTTTGTATGTAGAGCAAACCATATATGAAGTCCAATTTGCCTTTTATAACAGGAATTCTTCCAGCAGAGAGAGAGAGAGAGAGAGAGAGAGATGGAGACAAAAAAAAAAAAAAAAAAAAAAAAACTTACAAAAGACCTTTAAGAACCAATTTTTTAGTATATATATATATATATATATATATATATATATATATATATATATATATATTTACTGTATATATATACACACACACAATTTTTAATGTTTCTCATAACTTGCTCACCCTTCAAACTTAACTTATGGTGTTGAAGAAATAAAAGAAAGCTAATCTTGCGAAAATATAAGGAAGGTTTGTCTTTACTGTTTTAGAATAATACCAATAACTAGATAACAAGTGATATCTGGCACATCTGCAGTCGGGCCCAAGAGGCCCAATATTCATATAAGATGAATTATTCTATTTATTGTTATATGAAGCAAACCCAACAGTGAATAATACAGTAAACTGAAAATTAATTCATCCATCACACTACACTTCATGTATCACAATCAGCGCTGACCCAGTAACTGAGCTTATACCAGACTCATGGGCAGAACCACGGATACTGTCCATGCTGCCGGGGGAGATAACCATTGGTCTATCACATTACATTGGTATACATTTTTTACCTACCATACACAGATTGCATCTTTTGCTGGCTATCAGTACAGTGTTTGTTTCTCCAACACAAATATTATACAACTCAACCTTGGCTGACCAAGAGAAAGAGGGAACCAAATCATCAGTACCTTGGAAAGATATATGAGCAACGCCTCAAAAATATTCTGGACCTGCCCCCAAGTCTGGAACATCATTCCCAGCCCCCATAATAATATACAATGGTTAGCCCTGCTGGGTTTACAAAAACTTACTGTATGTAACTGGCTTCATACCCTGAGATGCAATTTTTTCCATACTTATTAGACTGGAAAGACAAGAAAAAAAGTTAATCTTTCATACAGGAAAAAGAAAAAAAATTATCTTGTATATTAGTCCTCCTGGGCTTACAAAAAATTACTGAATGTGATTGGCTTAAAACACTGGGATGCAGGTTTTTCTATACATACTACAGTGGGAAAAAAATGCATCTTGATGGTACATCATTACATGAAAAAAAAAAAAAAAAAAAAAAAAAAAAAAAAGGGGGGGGGGACTGCAGACACCCGCAGCATCAGAGGTTGGAGTATAGGCAAAGGATAAATAATCTTCAAAGCACAGAGACATTTCCTTAAACAAATGTAAATAACTTCCTACATTATAATGCCCATGTTACAAATTTTATTACTGTCAAGGAATGTACTGAACAAGGTGTGACAAAGTATAATGTAATGGATGCTATGGATTTATCAAAACAGTACTGTAATATGCAAGTGATTATCATTACAACATTTTTTTGCAAATTACTAAAGTTTTTTCACTCTAAATCTGAATCTGTATGAATTTTAAAATCTATATAAAAATAGATTTGATTATACTTTTCTGCTGCCCATCCTACCCACTGAGCATATTAGAAAGAATATTTTTTATTGCAAACTTAAATACACAACAGGAAAATGTTGTAATAAATCTGAATATTAAAATTAACAGGGTGTCCAAGGAAGTACAGTATGTGAGAAACTTCAGGAGGTAATTCTTAGGCTATTTTCAGCAGCAAAGTTATATCAACATGGGTCCACTTCTCAACCACTGTAGCTACAATTACCGACGGGCCTACGGGGCAACATTCATCTCTTATACTTCAGCCTTAAACACACTACCTGCAGCTCTATAATGGACGACAATGGGACCCATATTGACACTACATTTTTAAAACTCAAAATTACCCCCAAAATAACCTCTTGAAGTATCTCATGTTTCCTGGGACACCCTGTGTATGACCCAATAACATTCTCTTATATTCCTGGAACAGCCATCTTACTGAATGAATGATGGAAGGAGTTTTGTGACTCACTGCCTGGGGTAACAGGCTGTCTTCAGTAATCCATTCAAAATTAAAATCACAACCAGCTATACCTCACACCTACCCATACTCACTTGCTCTGATTTGCAGTCATTTCCAATCAGAATTATACTACAGGTGGTGCAGCTGAAAGTGAGGGAATATGGGCAGGTGTGTGGGTGAGTTATGGCTTAGTGTAATTCAAGCTTGGCTTAGGAGGCTTTGTAGTACTTCCTCCTCAGCATTTTACTGAACTAACCAATACTACACTCATCTAATTTTGCCACTCTTCATTTTCTCGCCATTTAAGTCCCCAGAATCGTGACACCACCTCATAGGCATCGCCACTCACTATAGCCAAATATACTGTATGTTATGCACAGTATGTTATCCTTAGACCTTCATTTCTAAGCAATGTATGGAAACTCTGAGATATGGAAATGGTAACAGTCAATCCCACAGTACCCTCTTTAAGGTGCTGGGGCCTGAGTTTAAGCTACTGTAACTCAGTACTTAAAAGGAGATGACTAACGTACTTCCCTTAACAAAATTATGTGACTGAAAATCTTCCAGTCACCTCTTGGTGACCTCTTATGACATTTTACATAAATAAATCTCTCACTTAGTGATACATTCTATTACAACTTGATAGTCTCTTGTATGTTAACTTATACCAAATGTATTTTAAAAATCAATGTAATATGCATAGCTAGAGGTGGGACTGGACCTAGCTCAGTGGCTAGGATAAGGAGTGGCTGGAGGAAGTTCAGAGAGTTGTTGCCTCTTCCAACACTGAAAGAGCTCTCCCTCCAGGCTATGGGATCTTTTGTGCTGAAAATACATGGGATACATATATTTCAGGAACACGGGACTGTGCTGTGCAGAGTAATACACTACAAATTCATCCCTGGAATATGTATCTCAGTGTTATATCTATCTATCTATTGCTGGACGCCTTAATCCCGTACGGGGTGGCCACAAACAAATCCCCTCCACATCGCCCTGTCCCCGGCCATTTCATTGCCCTGCTCCCTACTCACATCCCCCTCTCTTATATACCTCTCCACTCCATCCTTCCATCTCATCCTAGGCCTCCCCCTCCCTCTCCCCCCCTCCACCTCACTCACATACACTCTCCTCGTCAGTCTCTCACCCTACATCCTCTCCACATAGCCAAACACGTCAGTGTGTTCCTCCTAACACTTCCTGTCACATCCACATCCACACCACAACGCTCCTTTATATCCTCATTTGTCAGCCTGTTTCTCCATGTGACTCGACAGGCTCCTCTTAAATAACTCATTTCCACTGCTCTCACTCTTGACTTGTGTCCTTCCAACAACGTCCAAGCTTCACTTCCATACGTTAGAGTTGGTATAACAATACTGTCATGTAGTAACTTTTTCATTTCCATGCTCACCTCCCTGTTTCTTATCACTGCTTTCAAGGAACCAGCAACCTTTCTTCCCTGCTGTACCCTTTCAAGCACTTCACCCTCCAAACCTCCATCCTTACTCATCACACTACCCAAGTACTTAAACATACTCACATTTTCCATTTCCTCCCCATCCAACCTCACTGTACATTCACTGACTTCACCTCTATCAAAGACCATCGCTTTACTCTTCCCTACATTCACCTTTAGATTCTGTTTCTTACACACTCTCCCAAACTCATCCACCAAGCCTTGCAGTTCCCCTTTGTCTTCACTTAACAACACAGTATCATCTGCAAACAACAGAAAAGTGAGTTTCCAAACACTACCCTCTCTCACTAAGGCCACTCCAACATCCACTCCCCTACCTTTTACCTCTTTTATTACCCCATCCATGTACAGATTGAACAACCTTGGAGACATGACACATCCCTGTTTCAACCCAAACTTCAAAGAGAAAAATTCACTCAGTTCACCATCCACAAGCACTGCAGCCTTAGCACCATCATACATACTCTTCACAATACTTAAAGTCTTACCTCCTAATATATAACTGCCTCATTTGACATAATTCTCAGCAAGAAAAATCATGTATTTAATTTACTGACATGACATGATGAAAGTAAAGAATATTTATTTCATACTGGATTAATCCATTTTCACTGAACATCTGGCAGCACAGACTTCTTGAGGTGATTGTTTGAGAGGATTAACAGATGTTAAGAGGCAAAAATAAACTGCTCAGAAAAGGGTGTTACAAAATTTTTGAGGTTACTATAAATTATACTGATGGAGATTACGAACCATCTTTCAGCTCAGTTGATAGCCACGTATTGTAAACTGAAGTGCAAATTTGACTAGTAATTGGGAGAGTTGTAAATATGGTTCAGTGAATTTCAGTGTACAACAACTAAGTTGTGGGAGTAGCCCAGTTCCATCATCATCATCATCATCCAATCCTGTGTTGCCCCATGAGGAGTGTAGGAGCCTGGGGCTAGGCAAGTTGGTCCTGACATTGAAGATGAGAAATAATCAACTACTGAAATACAGTTGTAGGAGTTACCCAGCCAATATGGTCCCTGTTTGATAATGTCACAAATTCATGTCAAGGCTTAGTATTCTGGCCAGTTCAGAAGGAACTCTACCACCTCTTCCTTAACTGTTATTCCTATACCTGGTACCTGAATACATTTCTGGTGGTGAAGATGGATGCCTTCACATGGTGGCACTGAATTAATTGGATGTCTCTGCTGCCTGGGTATAAAAACTCCCCTCAACTCTCTCTCTCTATCCCCTGAAAGGAGGATGGTGGACAGTGGGAGAAGGGCAACTTCAGCCTGCAGGCCACTAGGTTCACATTCAGATGAGTCTGGGGTTACATAAACAACAAAATACATTCTTTTGTATGGTGATTACCATATGGAATTTACAGTATGCCAGTATGAGAAAAATATAAGTAAAATGCATATCAATATGGTGTAACTTGCAAGATAATTCACTCAAAGCCTCCTACGCTGCAGAGAATACAGGCCAAAACCAGGTAGTGAAACATGAACACTTGGATACTCAGGGTCATGTTCTGACACCTAAACCATCAGGCGCCATGATTTGGTTATATGGTTACCAACTCAGTAATATCTTTGTAAATGCTCTGATACATTTCCTCCCCTAGTGAACTCTTTGAGTTACAAACTTTCGATTTTCTTTTTTTTAAGGGAAGCATTTGTCAAATTACTTTTTCAATAAAGTCTACAAAACACTGTCTAGAACTACTGATCCATCCATCATCCAATCCTACGTTGCCCTGTGAGGAGAGTAGATCCCTGGGGCTAGGCAATTTGGTCCTGAAATTTAGGATGAGAGTGACCAGTTTCACTCATCCCTGAGTGGCATTACATGGGCAATAAACCCCAACCACCCCTTGGATATAAACCTTCACCAGCTCAAGCTGACTGAAAAGCTGTAATTACCCACTAAACCACCAGGCACCATAATTTGGTTATATGGTTACTACCCAGCATAGTAAATGGTTTTCTGGTGTACAGGAAACTATTTGGCTTGTCACTCAGCATCACCCATAGGAAGAGGAAAGAACGAAGGAAAGAAAGATAAAAGAGGGAGTGTAAAGTCACCCATAGGCAGAAGGATGAGGAAAGAATGAAGCAAAGACAGAAGAGGATGGAAGGAAAGAAGGAAGAAGAGGAAAGGGCAGACACCCGACAGCAGCACTATATCGAGTGAGTGGATGGCGAGTGCACTCACCTACCAGTAAAATGCTAAAGTTTTTAATATAATTCAATAATTTACATGAAGCATTTGGTACAACAATGGTATTTCAGTTTCTACCTGTTTTCATAGTGTTCACCAATTATAATTACATATTAAGCCTCACGTGGTAGTAAATTTCAATGCACAGATTTCTTGAGTTATTAACCAACTCTTGGAACCAGTTAAGCTCACAGTAGAGGAGCAACTGAACTATAGTGGATTAGAATGCCTGTTTGAGTATCACAACAATTAAAAAGTTATATGCCCATATTATCTGTATTCTATCAATATTTCTAACTATATGGATGCCAAATGTTAACTGGAAGATATACAGAGTGTCTATAAAGTCCTGATGGTTTTTAAAAATTTTACTACAGTATATGTAAATGGTTTAGCTCTTCAATGTAATGACACAAATTTATTTTTATTTCCTACCTCAGGACAATTTTATTCATCTTTAGACTTCTTGAACTGAAGGGATTCCATAATCTTATCACAACCTGATTATCACTTTAAACTAAATGAATGCCTCAAGGGAAAGCAACTGGTCACTCATCTTAAATGTTTGGATTGAGTAGCCTAGTTCTGGCCCACTATGCTCCTGATGGGACAATACTGGATTGAATGATGGATGGACAGATGAAACTGTCTGAAGAAGGCATGGATGATATAAAATTACCTCACTGGAAAGAAACAGTAGGCATACCGAAATGCAATCTTCTTATGAAATAATAGTTTCTGAGGTTTTGTTCAAGAGGTAACTAAGAGCATCTTATAAACATGTTAAGCCACTTACATGCAATTAGTTTTGCAACAGTTTGTGGACACGCTGTATACTCCAATCTGGAAGTCAAGAGGTTCTGTTTCAATAATCATTCAATATCTGGTGTTTCAAAGAGAACAAATCATTCATTTACATCACAGGCATCAGTACAGTTCTTACACCTTCTCAGTAATACACAATAATATGGCAATACTGCTACTACTACTAATAATAACTATATATCATATATTCTTTCATTACCATGTGATATTATGTGAGCAATAAGAGATGTATACAGTACTCTTCTGGGACACATCTGTTTGTAGTGCCTTAACCCACTAGACCATCAGGCATCTATTTGGGTACATGAAGGGTTTTGTTTCTTGGGAGACATGATGTGGGGCTGAAGCTAGCTCTATGGCTAGAGTAGGGAGTGGTTGGAAGAAGTTTAGGGAGCTGTTGCCTCTCCTTATAATGAGTAGGTCTCCCTCTGTGCTAAGGGATCTTTGTATGCAGCATGTGTCAGGAGTGTAAAGCCGTAGGGTAGCAAGACCTGGGCAGTAGGGAAAGAAGATATTCCCAGGCTCAAATGTACGGAAATGACAATGATTAGGTGGATGGGCAGTGTGTCCTTGAATATGAGGCCTGGGGGGGGCTAGGTTTATGATGGAAGAGTTAAGAGGAAGGATGGGACTAGAGTGTTTTGGTGCTGTGATGAGGAGAGGTAGATTGCGATGGTTTGGGCATGTCGAGAGGATGGGGGATGGCAACTCGGCGCAGAAAGTGAGTAAGTGTGAATGTTGGGGGTAGGGTTGCAAGAGGCAGACCAAAACTGACCAGGGATACGGTCACAGAGTGTGACCTCAGGGATAAGGGACTGAATAGGGAGGCTGCTAGTGACTGAGCAGCATGGAGAGTCGCCACTAGGTGACCAAGGCTGATGCATGCAAGCATGTTGCAGCCTTTATAAATGAATGAATATCATCCAATGCAACTACATGAAACCATTTGGCCTGTCGCTGAATATAGAGATACCTGAAGGTGGCACTACGTTAGGTAAGTGATGGCAGGCATTAATATCTAAATAACAATTATTAATTAATTAATTCATTCATTCATCATCATTATCATCATCATCATCATCAATCATCATCATCATAAATAATAATAATAATAATAATAATAATAAAAATAATAATAATGATGATGATAATAATAATATTGTCATAAAAGCCCCTATTCCCATCCAAGAGATTGGGTGAGGTTGGATCCAAAAATAGAAAGAACACAGGTATGGGAACTCTTACACACAATGTCTTCTGTGCTCTCTCTCTGTCTCTGCTTCCTACCCTACCTGATGGTTCAGGAAAGATGCTTTCATGTGGTGACACTGATATAAAAATGCAGCTTCAATGCCCAGCTACATAAATACCTTTCAACTCCCTCACTACCCCTCAAACAGACGATGGTGGAATGCAGAAGGGCAACTCTGACCTGAAATTCACTGGACTCATGTCAACATAAGCTTGGGGCCACAACATCAACAATGCAGTGCACATGTACAAAGAGGGTTCAGAAATATCTCATTAAAATCAAATATTTCTTTCTCACGGTTCTCATTTTCTACTTACCAACAAATCTTAATAGTCATATTTTAAGTTGCTGTGCACATTTCATAACAACCACTGCTCGGCAGTTCATTTTGTCAATAGCACTTCAATATCCTCTTGTATGTTAATCATACAAAATACCGTATACCCACATTGAAACAACACAAAATTCCTATGTGAGAATAATAAGATTTAATAAACCAAATTAATCATTAAAAAAATGGTACTAAGAACTCCAATGCTACATGGAACATGGCCTTAAGATGGGTGAAAACAGACTGTATGAGAAGGGGGGGGGGGAGTCTAAAAAGAAAAAAGTACAAGAAATTACTCAAAATTGATTTATTCTTAATTTATTCTATCCAATCTTTCTCTCTCTCTCTCTCTCGCTCTACAGGAGTAATGTAGCCCAAGGCTAAGCTATTCTGTCCCTATATTTAAAACAAAAGTGACCAGCCTTGATGACCCATGAGTGGCATTATGTGGGCAATAAACCACACCCATCCCTCAGATATAAAGCCTCATGGACATCATCTGGTAGGAACACTTTAACTCACCAGACTATCAGAATATGCTCAACATTAATTTTCAAAGTCAAAGTAATCAATAGGGGGAGACTTGGAGGCAGCAGGAGAAGGTTCCTTCTTCACAGCCCGAGTCTTCTCTAATTTCTGCATTCCTTGACTGCTTTCACTGTAAATTATAAAAAACACTATAGATGCCAATATAATGTATAAATATATCATCATCATCAATACCATCATCACCATCCACTCCTTTACTCTCCCATTAGCAGTACAGGAGTATGACACTAGGCTGCTTAGTCCTGACCTTTAAAGCAACTGACCAGCCACCTCCTGATTGGAATTCTGCAGGCAATAAACCCAAAGTACCCCTTGGATGTAAAACCTTTTAGGCCATATCTGGCTGGAATGCCTTAACCCACTAGACCACCAGACACCTACAGTATTAGGTTATATGATTACTGCTCAAGGAAGTACTCTGACAGCCCAATTATCTGGGCTATACAGTGTGAAGGATGCCCAAATAGTTTGAAATCATGATTAATCTGGTGGAAACAAAACACAACATCATCCACTGCAATTTTCATGTTTTTTCTGGCAGACAAAGACCCACTTACTTTACAGTCAATAGCTATCTTACCAGAGAATTCCACGAGTTTAGCTTTGGACTTTCAATTGTCCGAAACAGTTTGCCTGCCAATCCCGTAAAACTCTACACAGTGGGTGATACTCCAACTTGATTCAAGTTTCTTGATCATTTCCAGTTTCTGCTGCAGCATCAGGATAGTCCTCTTCCTCTTTGTTGGTGGTGGTGTCATGGATATGATGGTGAAGGGCATCACCAGCATCACAAACATAAAAATAATCCACAGCCATAGCAGTGGATCAGCAGGAGGAACAACAGGTGCTTGCCATGGTGAAGGTTGCACACACGTGTGACCCAGTCAGACAAGGCAGGTCGTGAGCAGGAGGCGTGGGTCGGGGATAGACTCACTCCTGCTTACACGTGGCTCATTTGCTAGCAACCAGTTGTTCACTGTTTAAATGGGAGCTATAATACTGATAATTTTATGTATTACCATACCACTGTATCATTTGGTCACGGTCCGGATATGCTGAAACCCGGAGGTTCTGAACATGGATAACTGAGCTTTCACTGTATGGTAAATGGTTTTCTGGGCTACAGGAAATTGATGTAGTGCTGCTTTGGGTGTCTACCCTTTTCTCTCTTCCTTCCTTCCTCTTCTGTCTTTCGTTCCTTCATTCATTCCTCTTCCATCTGCGGACTTTGCACTGCCTCTTCTGTCTTTCTTTCCTTCATTCTTTCCTCTTCCTTCTGCCTATGGGTGACTCTACACTGAGTGACAAGCCAAATGGCTTCCTGTACATCAGGAAACTATTTACCCCGTACTATGCTGGGTGGTAATCATATAACCAAATTATGGCACCTGGTGGTTTAGTGGGTAATTAAGGCACTCCAATTGGACTAAGCCTATGTAGGTTTATATCCAAGGGTTGGTTGGGATTTAGTGCTCATGTAATGCCACTCAGGGATAAGTGAGGCTGGTCACTCTCATCTTAAATGTCAGGACCAACTTACCTAGCCTCAGGCTCCTATGCTTCTCATGAGGCAAAACAGGATTAGATGATGGATGAATGGATGAATACTGTATACAGGATGGTCTATAAATTCACCCTCCTATAATAAATGCAGTGTGGACAGCTCCAAGCTCAGCCTGCTGGTGTGAGGAGTGCTGCCATTTACAATGCTTCCAGAAATTATTAATCAAACACACAATCAGTAGACACAAAGAAGCTGACACTAAAAGGCACAGAAGGGGATATTGGAAACAGATGATGATCCAGGGCAGATACTGGTAATGCTGATTAGGCCATCCCTGCAACACATGGGGAATGACATGAAAAATATATGAAATACCATGTCTACTACACACACAAATTTTTTCACTGCAATGAAAAGGAATGCCTCAACATAGTGGCACCAACATATCCACGTGGCTCCAATGGCCAGTCATACAAACGTCCCTCAACTCCCTCCCTATCTGCCGAAAGAAGAATGGTTAATTGCAGGAGGAGGGGAATTTCAGCCTACAGTCTATCAGGTTCATATCTAGAGGAGCATGAAGCTAAACCACAACCAACAAGAATGGTAACTTACATGGCTGATGATTTGCGAGACCAGACTGGTGCAGGGACCTTCCTCTGACCCTGCTCTCGCTGCAACTGCTCTAACACACTCACTGGTGGCAAGTAGCACTGCAATGTACACCAATAAAGTTAACATTATCAGCACTATCATCATCATAGTCTCTTTTTTCCAACATCATCATACAGTGGGTGGATGGGAAGCAGGAGCATGGAGGAAGATGAGAGATGGAATAGAGAGTTATACAGTAAACCCTTGATATAATGAACTAACTGGGGCGAGGGGTGGGTTGTTATATCCGAAAGTTTGCTATATCCGATGGTCATCATTAACTGAGGGATTACCGACCCAATGTTGCTATATCCGTGGAGTCGTTTGGTCCTACAAGAGCAACCACAACTTACTCTATGAAGTTTCCATGGAGAATTCAATGATTTATGTAGTTATACAGTACATGTACAGTAAATACCATCCCGTATGATGTTGTACATATAAATACAATGTCTATAATGTAATGTAGTACTGTTACAGTACACTTACCATGCCAGGGAGCAAACTTCCGCCGGATATAGTGACCAAAGGTCACTATATCCGGCAGAAGTTTGCTCTGGAATGGTGGGTCGTTATATCTGATGTTCGCTATAAAAGGGTTCGTTATATCGAGGGTTTGCTGTATGTAATGAAGAAGAGGTGCAAAGGTTAGTAAGAGTGAGAAGAGAGTGAATGAGGAATTTGGAAGGAATTTGAGTATAAAGTGGAGGGAATGTAAGAAAATGTTCTGGAAGGAGGTAAAGAGAGCTAGAAAGAGTCACGAAGAAGGTAGTAGAGGAGCGAAAGATAAAAATGGCAGATTGATGGTGGAGAAGGGAGAAAAAGTGAACAGATGGAGAGAACACCTTAAGGAACTGTTAAACGCTGAAAATGAAAGTCATGCAAGCGTAAGTGACTGGGGAATGCCTGGGAGGAGGAGGGAGATGAGAAGGGAGGAAGAGATCAGTTTGATGGAAGTAATGGTAGGAATGAAGAAAATCAAAATGGAGAAAGCCCCAGGGATTGATGGAGTGTGTGGTGAAATGCTGAAGCATGGAGGAGAGGCAGTACAGTAGTCGAGTGGAAATGGAAGACGTGCAGATTGGCCTGGGTGGAAGGTAGAATCCCGGAGGATTGGAAGTCAGGTATAATTATTACCCTGTACAAAGGAAAAGCAGAAAAAGATGTGTGTGGTAATTATAAGGGCATTTGTCTTCTCAGTGTAATGGGAAATGCATATGGTAGGATACTTATTGACAGAGTTTGGGAAATAACAGAGGAATCAGTTGAAGAACTGGGAGGTTTTAGGAAGGGAAGAAGTTGTGAAGATCAGATTCTCATCCTATTGTCTTTAGTGGAAAAGTTTCTAGAAAAGGGAAAGAAGTTGTATGTGGCCTTCATGGATCTGGAGAAAGCATATGACGAAGTGGATAAACAAGGAATGTGGAAATATTATGAATATATGGTGTAAGTGGGAAGTTGCTGAGTGCCACGAAGAGTATGTGTGAGGAAGCTATGGCTGCAATGCATGTCGATGGTGAACCGAGTGAATTTTTTTATCTGAATGTTGGCCTAAAACAAGGATGCGTCATGTCTTCATGGTTGTTCAGTCTGTATGTGGATGGAGTTATAAAAGAGATACAAGGTAGGGCAGTGGATGTTGGAACAGCCCTAATGAGAGAGGATGGCATCTGGAAACTTCCCATTCTGATGTTTGAAGATGATACTGCATGTTAAGTGAAGACAAAAGGGAACTACAAGACTTGGTGAATGAGTTTGGGAGAGCATGTTAGAAACAGAATCTAAAGGTGAATGTTGGGAAGAGCAAAGTTGTGGTCTCTGTGAGAAATGCCACTGAATACACAGTGGGGTTAGATTGTGATGAAAATGGAAAATACAGTATGAGTGCATTTAAGTACTTGGGTAGTGTGATAAGTAATGATGGAAGTTGAAAGGATGACGTACATGAAACTGTACAGCAGGGAAGTAAGGCTGCTGGTTCTTTGAAGGCAGTGATAAGGAATGGGGAAGTGAGCAAGGAAACAATAATGACGTTGCATCATAGTATTGTGATACCAACTCTGATGTATGGAAGCGAAGCTTGGACCTTGTTGGATGGACACAAGTCAAGCATGACAGCAGAAGCATGTTGAGTTACATGGAGAAACAGACTGACAAATGAGGAAGTGAAGGAACATTGTGGTGTGGGTGTGGAAGTGACGGAAAGATTAGGAGAAATACACTGAAGTGGCTTTGCCACGTGGCGAGGATGGAAAGTGAGAGACTAATGAGGAGAGTGTATGTGAGTGAGGTGGAGGGAAGAGGGAGGGAGAGACAGAGGATGAGATGGAGTGAAGAGGCATATGAGAAAGGGAGATGTGAGCTGGGGGGAGTGCAGTGAAATGGCTGGGGACAGGGCAACATGAGGCAATTTGTCATGGCCACCCCTTACAGGACTGAGGTGTCTGCCTATGGAGAGACAGACAGATCATCATCACCATCATCATCATAATCTCTTTTTTCCTATACCTAGCCCTGGGTTCCAACGTTCCCCATGGGGCAACATAGGACTGGATGATGGATGGATGGACCACCATCATCACCACCTCTTCTCTCCCCATGCCATGATCATCAACATCATTGCCATCATCACTGTTATCATCATCAACATCATCATCATCACCTCTTCTCTCCCCATGCCATGATCATCAACATCATTGCCATCATCACTGTTATCATCATCAACATCATCATCATCACCTCTTCTCTCCCCATGCCATGATCATCAACATCATTGCCATCATCACTGTTATCATCATCAACATCATCATCATCACCTCTTCTCTCCCCATGCCATGATCATCAACATCATTGCCATCATCACTGTTATCATCATCAACATCATCATCACCACCTCTTCTCTCCCCATGCCATGATCATCAACATCATTGCCATCATCACTGTTATCATCATCAACATCATCATCACCACCTCTTCTCTCCCCATGCCATGATCATCAACATCATTGCCATCATCACTGTTATCATCATCAACATCATCATCATCACCTCTTCTCTCCCCATGCCATGATCATCAACATCATTGCCATCATCACTGTTATCATCATCAACATCATCAGCATCACCTCTTCTCTCCCCATGCCATGATCATCAACATCATTGCCATCATCACTGTTATCATCATCAACATCACCTCTTCTTCCTATGCCATTATCATCCTAACCGCTTTTCCCCACATACGGGTGTGGTGAGACTGGGTTCAGAAACCAATGAATGAGAAAACATGAAAGAGAAAGAACTATCAACTGCAAACCCACAAAAATGACCCAGATAAAATCATCATGATCATCATCTTGGGCACCCAGAAATGGCTGTATGTTTCATAAGTGCACTGTAATAGTAAGATGTGCTTTAATTAGTTTGGCAAGATAAAATGACACCAGATTAGTCATATTCATATGCCAGCTAATGAAGAGCTTACATTTGATGGCACAGGAGACCCAAACCTCCTCTTATTTCCCTACACCTCACTGTATCAAAGACCCTTGTTCAATCCCGATGAGACACTGTCGTCCACGTAGGGATGCTGGATTCATACATGGTGTACTGTAAATATAGAACTGCACTGCACCTGTAGGATGGTCCCACAGATGCAGCTGCTTACCTGTGGTTGACAGACCTGCTTGCTCAGACAGATCAGGATTAACCAACAGCGACAATAAGCTAATTTCCATCACCAGAAGTTCTAGACAATACAAGTCCTCATTAACTGCCACTCTTAATGATGTTTTTTTCTTTACACTTATGTAAACAAAACACAACAGATACATTGCCAATTAAAAGTTTCCTAATCTCTATGAAACTTATTTGTCGGATTACCCCAATTCACAGTATTAGATGAATGGAAATTTTTTTGACATTTTGGAACATGTTGGAGACTTGTAACATGAACTGTCTGTCGTACAGTATTATCACTGTCATTCTCATTTTTTTTTCCACGGATGAATAGGAACAAAATGTCTTAACATGAAGGTTGCATAAATAAAAGCAAAGAAGTACTCACCATCCCCTTCACGGCTGTTGCTACCACATTTTTGTTTGGCTCTTCATCATAAGACTCGCTCTTACAGCCAAAGTGTTCACAATACTCGTGTACAAAGTGCCGCTTCTCTCGGTTCATTGATGGGAAGGAATGGATGCAGCTTTTCTGCTTCGACTGTAGGAGATACAGGCTTACACTGAGGGATGCATGACACATCAAACAGCTACCAGTATATAACACTAAAATGAGGTTGTAATATGAAGAGCTCCAATCATCATCAACATCTATCAACCTATTTATAGTAAGATGCCTTACTGTAATCCCAGAGGGAATGGCCATTAACAAAGCACTTTTAAGTCACCCTTTCCTCTGCCATCAAGCTGCCTTCCCTCAAGCTCACATCACTCTCATTCATATACCTCTCCATCTCATTCTCAGTCTCCTCCTTTGCCTCACTCATATGCACTCACCCAGTCAGTCTCACTCTCCATTCTCTACATGGCCAAGCCATCTCAAGGGAATTCTTCCTAACACTTCCAGCATGTCCATATCAATACCAGTTTGAAAGCTCTTCAAGCCTGGTCATAACAAAAATGCCATCAGCCTTTTCCTATCTAATCACTACTCTCTCCTAACATGTCCCACCTTCCTCAATTATTTACTCTTCCACACCATCTTCCCATCTCATGCTCAGTCATCCTATCATCACCTTTCACCACCACCACCTTAGTCATCCTGTCATCACCTTTCACCACCACCACCTTAGTCATCCTGTCATCACCTTTCACCACCACCATCTAAGTCATCTTACTACCACCACTGCCAACCACACTATCGCCACCACCTCTGTTTGGTGTTTTGTAGAGTTTGTGGTAGGTGGGGTTGCTCACCATCCACTCACTCGATATAGTGCTGCTGTCGAGTGTCTGCCCTTTCCTCTCCTCCATCCTTCTTTCCTTCCTTGCTCATCTGTCTTTCTTTCCTTCATTCTTTCCTTGTCCGTCTGCCTACGGGTGACTTTACACTCCCTCTTCTGTCTTTCTTTCCTTTATTCTTTCCTCTTCTCTCTGCCTGTGGGTGACTCTACACTGAGTCCTGTACACCAGGACACCATTTACTATGCTGGATGGTAACCATAGAACCAAATTTTGGCATCTGGTAGTTTAGTGGGTAATTCTTGCGCTCCAATTGGATTGAGCTGGTGAAGGTTTATATCCAAGGGGTGGTTGGGGTTGATTGCTCATGTAATGCCACTTAGGGCTGAGTGAGGCTGGTCACTCTTATCTTAAATATCAGGGCCAACTGCCTAGCCCCGGGCTCCTACGCTCCTCATGGGGCAGTGTAGGACTGGATGATGGATGGATGGATCGAACGCTGGTGTTTGTTTTGTGATCAAGTGTTTGGAGGTTCATCCATCCATCCTCCAATCCTATGTTGCCCCATGAGAAGCGTAGCAGCCCCGGGCACGGCAAGTTGGTCCTGACAGTTAAGATGAGAGTGACCAGCCTCACTCATCCCTGAGTGGCATTACATGAGCAATAAACGCCAACCACCCCTAGGATATAAACCTGCACCGGCTCAATCCGACTGGAGCACCTTAATTACCCACTAAACCACCAGATGCCATAACTGGTTATATGGTCACCACCAAATGTACTAAATGGTTTCCCGGCATATAGGAAACCATTTGGCCTGTCACTCAGTGTAGAGTCACCCAGGGGCAAAAGGAAGAGGAAAGAATGAAGGAAAGAAAGACAGAAAAGGGACTGTAAAGACACCTATAGCCAGAAGGACGAGGAAAGAATGAAGAAAAGAAAGACAGGAGAGGATGGAAGGAAAGAAGGAAGGAGGAAAGGAAAGTGCAGACACCTGAGAGCAGCACTACATTGAATGAGTGGATGGAGATAATTACTCCAATTTAGTGTTTGCTGCTCTGATATTTTACTGTCTGTCTGAGTTTTTAGTTCTTGTATTTTTAGTACGGTGTCTTGCGTATGGGGTGTTGGGGAGTGTTGTACTGTGCTGCGTTGGCTGATAAGGCCTTGAATTTCTGGTGTGAAGTTGGGATTGTGTCTATTTCTGTTGCCGCTAGGGATGTGTTTTTACTCTGAATTTTGAATAATGGTATTGAAAGTGAGCACAGCAGTGTTGATGTTTGTGATGGATGTACTGTTTAATGTTTCAAAGTGTTGTTCTGTTTCAGCTGTGAAGGCCTCCCAGCTGGCTCTTATAATTAGTGTACGTGTGTCTGTGGCCAGCTGGGGTGATTCTGGCTTTGGAAGTGATGATGACTGGGAGGTGGTCAGAGCCATGAGTTTTGACCACTCTCCAGGATGTTGTGGAGGCATGGTTTGGGAAGCAAGAGGTGTCTGGGGATGATGGGAGGAAGAGGGCTTGGTGTAGGATATGGGTATGTTGATGGAGATTGCTGGGACTGAAAAGGTTATCTGTTTGGGATTGTAGTACCAGCCCTCTGTCTGGGTCAGGGTTGTTGACATGCCAGGACGACGCTTTGGCGTTGAAATCACCACCCAGGATGATGTTGGGTATGTCAGTGATGTGGTGTATTTGTGGAGAGTGCTTGTGTGGTACTGTGGGGGATGACTGGGGGGGGGGGAATGTAGGTACTGGCAATTGTTATATGTGCTTTGTTGTCTGTGCGTATTTTAATTCATTGTATTTTTGTTTAGAGGGTGAAGTGCTTGAATGGGTGCAACAGGGAAGAAAGGTTGCTGGTTCCTTGAAAGAAGTGGTAAGAAAAAGGGATGTGAGCATGGAAGTGAAAAAGTTACTACATGACAGTATTGTGATACCAACTCTAACATATGGAAGTGAAGCTTGGACCTTGTTGGAGGGACAGAAGTCAAGAGTGAGAGCAGTGGAAACGAGTTATTTGAGATGAGCATGCGGAATTGCATGGATAGACAGACTGACAAATAGGGAAGTGAAGGAGTGTTGTGGCGTGGATGTGATGTGATAGGAAGCATTAGGAGAAACACAATGAGGTGGTTTGGACATGTGGAGTGGATGGAGAGAAAGACTGACGAGGAGAGTGTGAGTAAGGTGGAGGGGCAGAGAGGGAGGGGGAGGCGAAGGATGAGATGGAGGGATGGAGTGGAGAGGTATATGAGAGAGGGGGGTGTGAGCTGGGAGCAGGGCAATGAAATGGTGGGGGACAGGTTGACATGGAAGCGATTTGTTTGTGGCCACCCCTTATGGGATTAAGGTGACTGGCAATAGATAGATAGATTTTTGTTGTGGTGTCATGTGGGGGAAGAAGTGATTTTGTGTGTGTACTACTATTTGAAAACTTGATGGATTGGTGTACCAGGGTGATGAGTGCACCGCCACTGCTGTCAGCCTGGTCTTGTCTGATGGCGGTGAAATTATGAATTGTAGCTGTTTTTTGTGTTCGCTTGAGGTTGAGGGGTTCACTTGGCTAGACAGATTTGGGTTGATCAACAATAACAAATCAAGCCCCTGGAATCCTGAATTCATCACAAAGACATAATCACCCACACATGCTATACTAAACATGTACTGTACCTCCTTGGCTTTCATCACAAGTTCTGTCAGGGCAGCATGTACAGTCTTGGCCAGGTTTGGGTCCTTACGTGCCTCATCCTTCATGAAGTCTGAGTAGAGGGAGGATGACCCCAACTTTTCCCTGGCCTCAGGGTTCTCTATTTGCAGTGCCAGAGCCAAGCGGCGGTTACGTTCCTCCATCTGGCACTCTTCATTGCAGGGCAGTCTGGTGAAAGTGGAAGACAAATAGTAATTATCATTAACTGCCAATCCCATTTGCCCCCTTCAGGGTACAGAGGCCCTAGGCTAGACTACAATGGTCCAGAACAGTTTAGGACATAAGACCATCCTATCCCCATGGTAGTGCATTACATGATCAACAAAGGTGGCGTCAGACAGAAAAACCTCTGGCCATCTAAAGAATTCAAACCACGGCACGTGAGCCACAGCCCATTCTGACCTGCATGCTCTACCACAAGTATATCCAGCATCTAGGGTGAAGTGTACAGATACTAGCCGTGAAAATCCATTTAGGTCCTCTCATCACTATCTGGACATAAGCTACATGGCACAGGAGGCTTCATAGCATCTCTTTCTGATTTCATTTATATACTACACTTTAACATTATACTGCATAATTTTCTTGTGTTGTTTTAATGTTCTTTCCTTCATTCTTTCCTCTTCTTTCTGCCTATGGGTAAATCTACTCTAAGTGACAAGCCAAATGGTTTCCTGTACACTGTGAAACCCTTTACTACACTGGGTGGTAACCATATAACCAAATTATGGCACTTTTTTTTTCTTTTCTTTTTTTTTGTGAGGAAGAAGGAACCAAAGGCAACGAGCCTGCAAAACTATTCCTTCCAAGAAAAACAAAATATGAGAGCCGAAGTGGGTAATTAAGCTGCTCTAATTGGATTGAGACTGTGTAGGTTTATATCCAAGGGGTGATTGGGGTCTACTGCTCATGTAATGCCACTCAGGGAAGAGTGAGGCTGGTCACTGTCATCTTAGATGTCAGGACCAATTTGCCTAGCCCGGGGTTCCTATGCTCCCCATGGGGCGACATAGGACTGGATGATGGATGGATGTTTTAATGTTGATATAGTTTACATTAACATACAAAGGGATACTGAGGTATAATGGCAAAATTAAATGATGAACAGGTGTTATGAATTCCAAACAAGCCACATAGATAGCACTCAGTCCCATACTCTATTGCTAGATGTCCAATACCACAGTCCTCTCACAAAACAGTACAGGTAACAGATTATGTTGTGGCCTCAGGCTCACTTGAATGCGAGCCTGGCTGACTGCAGACTAGGGTTGCTCTTTTGCAGTTTACCATCCTTCTCTGCATGGACAGAGATTTCAGAGACATATGTATAACTGGGCAGCAGATCCACCCAGTTATATTGATGCATTAACATGAAAGCATCCCTCTCCAGCACTTTCTTTTATTAATATCATTATATGAGGTGACCAGACTGTAACTGCCAATAAGAATAGTGTATGTAGACAGTTCTGAGGAACAGTGACCATTGAAGTAGCGATAGAAAAGAGATAAAGATGCAACAATGCGGCGAAGAGACAGAGGTTGAAGGAAGTCAGTAAAAGGGGGAGAGTTAATGAGACGAAAAGCCTTTGACTCCACCCTATTGAGAAGAGCTGTATGTGGGGAGCCTCCCCACACATGAAAGTTGTACTCCACACAGGGGTGGATAAAACCCCTGTATAGAGTCAACAATTGTGCAGGGGCAAAGAAGGAATGGAGTTGGTTTAGCACACCCAATCGCTTGGAAGCAGATTTTACAAGAGATGTAATATGATCTTTCCAAGACAAATCCCGAGCAAATGAAACCCCAAGCATGTTCAATGATGATGCAGGATTAAGTTGAGTATTATCAAACATAAGTGGGTATACCTGTGGAAGATTTTGTTGGGTTGATAGGTGCAAAAACTGAGTCTTTGATGCATTAAAAAAAAAAGATTATTTTTACCCCAGTCAGAGATACGAGCCAAGTCAGACATTAGGTGTGCCATAGCCTCATCCCTTGCCTGTTGAAGTAACTGCTGAGATGGACGTTGTGGGAATCGAATGGAAAGGTGAAGGGTGGAGTCATCAGCATGTGAGTGGATAGGGTTAGATGTACAGCTTAGAAGGTCATTGATGAATAAAAGGAAGAGAGTTGGTGATAGGACAGAGCCCTGAGGAACACCACTGTTAATAGATCTAGGAGAAGAATGATAGCCGTCTACAACAGCGGCTATAGAACGACCAGAAAGGAAGCTAGAGATGAAGGCACAGATAGAAGGATAGATATATGCTGGGAATGGCTGTAAAAAAAATAATGGATGGAGCTCATTTTATCCTCAGTAACATTTACTAATCTGCTCTACACAACCTCTTCCCTTCCTAAAACCTCCCCATTCTTCTTTAAGTCCTCTGTCATTAATGGAAAAGCCTCAAGAGATGGGAAAAAACTTGTATGTGACCATCATGAATTTGGAGAATGCACATGACAGGAGAAATTATAGATGGCAGGCTACCATGTGCTGTAACAAACCTCTTCAGCTTATCTGGCCTGGCAGTGGCTGTGAAGATCTCTGAAAGGTCAACTGTGCATCCATTGTTGAGGCTCTGCATCTGTGAGGCCAAAATAGAAGTGGCCACAGCACGGTACTCACGATCATTTTCAGAGCACTGCAGTGATGTCTTCCTCAGCCCACACTGACACGATATCTTTACCTGTAACCACAAACATCATCAGCATCAGCATCATTGCCATCATGATCATTATCAGCACCAACACCAATTGATAAAGGAGCTTATGGAGTTGCACAGAGAAACAGACAGTCAAGTGATGGAGTTAATGTGCATTCTGGTACTGATATGGATGTGCTGATATGGCAGGGTGGAGAATTGACAATGAGAGAGTATGTGAATGAGGTGAAGGGACATACTGAGGATGAGCTGGAGAGGTATGTCAGTGAGGGGTGTGAGTTGGAGGAGAGGCAGTCTGATAGCAGGGGACAAGAAGACATGAAGGTGATTTTGTCAGTGGTCACCCTAGGGATTAAGGCATCATGGAGGTAATTTCGTTAGTGGTCACTCCTGGGATTATGATTAAGGCACCTAGCTATAGATATACAAACTTCTTAACCCACTGAACCAGAGACAAATGGTAAATTCCATGTGGATTTTAGCTACCTACAGATACTTTTATTCACCTTAATGGAGAACTGTCAAAATGAGGGGCTTAACCTCTTCAATCTGAGGATGCATTTTGTACTATATTCTTGCTATTTCCAGAGAACTTTATTTACCTTTTAACAAACTTTTTCAACTGGAAGGATTGCAGTAAAATGAAAGCTTCATTAACTTCTTCAGCACCATGGTGCTCTCCTAAATTCAACAAAATCATCTACAAACAGCAAGAATGGCAAACTACATAACTGGACTGAAGGGGTTAATGAAGGACAAATCTAAACCTTCTAGTTCTAAACCTTTCTCCTAAGGTAAGTAATATCACCTACATGTAGCCTGAATAAAATAAATAAATGCATCAATGGACTGAAGAGGTGACTCATGCATGAAATCTTTAAAATACATGGTATACACAGCAATAAGTTCAATGTACCAACATGCTAGACCGAACCCGAAATACAGGATGGTCCATATTTAAAGCAACATAATTGTCATGTATTGTGAGGATGGCTAAGTCAGTGTTACCAGTGTCTACTGTGCATCAATTTCTACTTTCCATAACCCTTTTCATACTTTACACTGGCAATTTATTACATCCAATGACTGTATGGCTGATTAGTAAATTCATGAAGCTTCCAGAATATCTTCATGCAATATGCAAGACTGAAGAGAACAGTCTATGAACCACCCTGGACTATAATCTATTAAATATTTGAGAGGATACAGACTTGCAGTACAGCTGACCACCTAATTATGAAAATGACTGGCTTCAAGAGTTGGTTTGTAGCCCAAAAATCCACTAATAATGAAGCCATGTATGATTAACTTGTGATAATTAAAGTGAAGCCATGTTTGATAAACTAACTTGTGATAATTATGAACAGAGGTGAAACTAAAAACCACTGGCACAGCAATCACTTCAGGTAAATACGATCATCAGTACCACTTCCCTTAAGCTCTCATAAACAAAGAAAACAATATTTTCTAAAAGCAATTAAAAAAAAAAAAAAAAAGTTTAAAAACTCTGAAAGTTTGTAAGCACCGGTATGAGAACAGTAACTGGTTTCCAGTGATACAAGGAACCACGAGTCACTTAGCTCAGAGCCAAATGAAGGTAGCAGTACATCAAGTGAATTGACAGTGGGCACCCCCACCAACCACAATTTGGGGGGAAAAAAAAAAAAAAAAAAAAATCATCCCACCCTCTTTTTTCCTACCTAACAATGGGGTGTGATGAAGTCCAGAAGGCCAGAAGAGAAAGATGGGGAACTAACTAACAGCATGCCAAATGAAATGGGCCTTACACTCATTCAGTCACCACCGATGCACCCGGAATGAAAAATACACACAGAAAACTCAGGACTCCATCTTATTTACACTTTCCTTGCACAAGTTATTGGGACAGGGGCCAGAATGGCAGGGACTTGCACAGGGGTGATGGCATGACCCTCAATGCTTCAAATGATTCAGGGCAATGACATTCTCCTAGGTCACACAAGAGAGTTCGTGACACACCCTCTAGCACTTGCTCGAGCATGCACACACTCATGCATGCGCTTGTGCACATACACATACAGTACACAACATATACAGTATATATAAACACTGCACTTTCTTGACAAACACATATACAACTAAGACAGCATGATACCTACCATTTCCTTACAAGAATTATCAGGACAGGGCCCGCAGTGACATGGGTTCGCACAGGGGTGACCACATGACTCGCGAGGCTTCATGCACTTCTGAGGGCAGACATTCTCCTGGGCTACACAGGGTGGCTCATGACACACCCTCTGGCACTGATGGATGCCACAAGGCAGGGGGTTGCCACACACACCACCACATGATACAGCCTTCAGGTAACACAGCGTGCGACGCATTATCTGCCAGGAATGGACCAAGCAAATAAGAGGGAGACTGGGAATGAGGTAATAGGATGGGGTGGGCAAGTATATTAATGGTGGTGGTGTGGCCTCGAATGAAGGCAGCCTGGTGGCAGGGGGTTGCCACACAAACATCGTTTTGTTTCGTTTTTGAAGGCTCCAACATGCTTGCATGCATCGGCCTTGTCACCTAAAGGAGGCTCTCCATGCTGCCCGATCTCAGGCAGCTTCCCTATTCAGACCCTTATCCCTAAGGTCACACTCAATGACCTCATCCTAGGTCTTTTTCAGTCTACCTCTCACTACCCTGCCCCTAACATGATGTAATCGGCCCTGCGCATGGAAGGAAGGAATAGGACAAGGAGGATAAGGAAGACATCACCCTACACTTAACCAGTGCCATGTACAGACAGAGCCATGAGTAAGTGGGGTACCTTGGGTACCTACCTACCCTACGGTTGTCATTTCAAAGGGTGGTGGGAAGGTGCTTGTGGCATATCCTGTCAGCTGGCAGTGCTCCACGTCCTGAATTGTGACGGCTATACACATCAGCTGGTGCGTAGGGTTTAATATCCTCTTGTATGTTACTGATGCAAATGGTGTGAAAATGGTATAAAACTGATTATGCAAAATTTACTTCAAAGGATGAAGTAGTATGATGCATCCAATGTCACCTAGAAGAGAGACCTAAGTCAGATGAGTCACAGAAGTACTGTACAGTAATCCCTCCAATATCCGATGTAATAGAGCCAAAGGCATGTCCGGAAAGTGGGCCTCTGACTGCTGGACTGGTACTTATGTACCCTAACCCAGCCTAACTTTGAAAGCCACCTAAATAACTCCCTACCAGACATGCATAGTACTTATTCAAACCTATTTAAGACCCTATTCACACCAATAATGGACATAAAGCATGAAATAAATGAAAAGGAACCAAATAATGAGGAATTAGAAGTGAGCATAGAAAATACTTAGGCCTAGCAGCATACAGGGTACTGTACTGTACTTACAGAACATCTGTGGCCACCTCCTCTAACTCTCTAAGGCTCTAGTAGTTGTGAAAATGCTCTTGGAGCACATACAGTAATCCAGTGTTGTGCTACACTTGATCCTTTGCACTGTGAGTTATAATTGTTTAACACTGCACATTCTTCTTAACTGAACCACATGAGTTTCAACCACCACTTTGCACTCCACACTCATTCCACAGTTAATCCTTTGCACTCTAAATTCTAATTTCATAACACTGCACAACACTGTAAATTCCCATGTGGTCTAGTGGCGAGGTACTGCGGTTTATTCACAAAAAACGAGCACGTGTGGCATCGATTACAATGGAGGTCTTCCCTGAACGAAGGTTAGGCAGTAACTGGGAACAGGGTTGCCAGATCTGAACTCAGCCACATTACCAAACTCCTCAATTTTCATTACCAAATTCTTACAGGAAGCATTTATTCTTCACTAATTATACATACAAGTGGAAATACATTTTTTTTTTTTTTTTTTTTTTTTTTTTAATGTGTCCGACTCTGGGCATAGGCTTCATAGCCTGCTATCAAGGCCCAGCAGTCCTCCTACGTATCATACACCTCTGCATGTCACCACTTCGGCGCTAACACCCATCGTCCATATTGAATACATGCTAGGGCTGTCTCATTCAGGACTGGTGTATTGGTATTAGCGGGGGTATTTTTACGACATGTCGGCGGGTCTTCTGGTAGATCAATAAAGCCTGATTTTAATGAAATTCAAATCCTTAAACTGTTCCCTGCTCCAGCGGGCATTTGAACCTGGGTCCGTTAGAACGGCAGGCCACCTCTCTATGTAATCACTCTCCTAATAATTAACAGCATGTTGATTATTTTCACGCTATGTAGGCTAGCAAATTAATCAGAGACAGCAGACAATCCATCATCTCCATCCTGTGTATCCTCATACATGTGAAAAATCCATTTGGTAATGCATTATTCTGATTCATTACCAAATGAATTTTTTATTACCAAATTGGCCCACATTTGGTAATGAAAAATACCAAATGGCAACCCTGACAGGGAAGGAGGGAGGGGGGAGGAAGGAAGGGGTGAAGGGTCCATGGTGTAAACAGCTGTTCGGTGCTGCGCCGCAATTTCAAATTACGAGTGGGAAAAAATTCAGATTTTGGGGGGATTTTTTTTCTTTTTTTGGGTTCCGAAGGTCCAGGCCCACAATGTCCAGTAAGTGGGGTGTCCGGAAAGTGGGTGTCCAAAGAGTACAGGGATTACTGTATTCTTAAATTCTTTGCTCACTATGGCACTTGTAAACAGAGGGAAACTAGAACATCAATTTTAAAAATAACAGTGAAACTTTCATTGGTAAATTTTCTGTAATGTACTGAAGAATAATCAGCTAAAAAAAATATCATAAAAGGTGACATTCAGTAATACTTCATTTAGCTAACACTTTTTCAAATGGCTCATAGATAAGGGGCTGAACAGAAGGGCTGCCAGAGATCAAGCAGTGTGGAGAGTCATCGTTAGGTGACCAAGGACAACACATGCAAGAATGTTGGAGTCTTTACAAATGATACCTACATATCCAATGGTGTGATTCAATGTATCTGTATGTAACTCATTAAATGCTAAAGTCCAAAGGCAAATTAAAGAAGTGATATATTGAGATGAATGATACTGTGACCTGTATCAGCTTCAAGACTTCCTTGCACATCCTGGATTTGTTAATAATTAACAATGGTGAGCTATGTGAAAAGTTTTCCTATATTAACAACTGCTATATGGTGGAAAAAAATGATGTGAAAGCATGATTAATGGGAAATACTTTACGCATACACTGAAAAATACTTTCTGTATAGTCTAACCTTATGTCCTCCAAAGCAAGGTTTGTCAACCAACATGGTGCACGGTGGGCAGGGTTCTTCCGGGTGGCATAAGTGGCTGGCAGGGTGGGGACAAGGTTGAGGCCGACGGCAAGGGTTGTCACATACAGGGGGTTTAGTTCCACAAGGCACAGGGGGGTATAGCACTGACGCACCACAATGGCATGTCAGTTCTTCAAAGCTTGTCTGCCAGCACCTATCAAATTATAAGGCATTATTTTACATCAATCAGTTCATTTGATACCATGCTTCCTTGTACACAAATCCCCATTCTGAGGTTGGCCATGTTACAGTTGATATTTTCAACAGACTGGATGCAAAAACAAGTACCAGAGCTGCAAATTATTTCCCAACAGTTGCATGAAACATAACCTTACTGTGTTTCCTCACTTCTTAAAAGATACAGTACTGTATATTACAATGAAAACACACAGGAGGTTTAGTTCCACATGGCCACAGGAGAGTTAAGTACTGGTTCCACAGAGGCACATCAGTTCTTCATAGCTTGTCTATCAGTATCTAAAATGTGTTACATTATAATCTTACAGTGCTTCCTCATATAAAACACATAGCACTGCATATTACAAGTAAGATAAAAGGTAACTATGAAAACTTTCAAAATTTCAATGGTATATTCATTAATCAAAAGAACAGCTATATTATAAACAAAGTATGAGTATACCTGGGACAATTTCCACGATGGCAAGACTCCTCACACTTGTGAAGGCCACAGCTCAGCATACGACCACATGGCAGTGAACACAGATGGTCCACGTCAATACAGCACTTGGTGTTGCACTTGTGACGGCCACAGTGACGTAACTGTATAAGCAATATTATAATTAACCCCTTCACTTCATTTTTTTTTTTTTTAACACCAAATGATTATCATTCAGCTTAAAAAACACATCTCATGCTGAAGAGGTTAACGAAGGCTCTATTAATTTTAACCTTTCCAGTTTCAAATGTCTCACCCAAATAAACTTATCTCCTGATCGTGAAAACAGGTGGTTCATATAAATACAGCAATTAGTGTTGCACTTGTGATGCTCACAGTGGCATAACTGCAGGCAATAGAAGTGACATGTGGAATTGCTAAATAGATACTATGGATATATACAAAAAATGTACACAGAGTGCCAAAGCCTTTGAAAACATGACCAATGGTAATGCTGGAAAAGAGACCTAATGTGGCATGGAAGAGAGTGGAGAAGTCTACTGGTAAGTGGGTAACAAGGGAAGTGTTTGAGAGTGAGCGTGGTATATAAAGATAATGTAACAACAGGAAACAACAGAATTATCACACTGAACCCATGGATATCTTTTCCACATTACACTTGCCATTTCCTAACAATTTCATTCAGCTTGAATAGAGTGTTTGATGTGGTGAGGTTCGATATAGCCCTAATAAAGACTTTTAGTAGAAGATGCCTTTCCTAAGCTGAATAAAACTGTCTGGTTCAAGCAAGAAGAAACCAAAATGCACATACTCCAGATCCCATCCATCCATCCATCATCCAATCCTATGTCGCCCCATGACGAGCGTAGGAGCCTGAGGCTAGGCAAGTTGGTCCTGACATTTAAGATGAGTGACCAGCGTTATGAGGAACACACTGAGGTGGTTTGGCCATGTGGAGAGGATGGAGGGTGAAAGACTGACGAAGAGAGTGTATGTGAGTGAGGTGGAGGGGGAAAGAGGGAGGGGGAGGCTGAGGATGAGATGGAGAGATGGGGTGGAGAGGTATATGAGAGAGGGGGGTGTGAGTTGGGAGCAGGGGAGTGAAATGGCGGGGGACAGGGCGACTTGGGGGCGATTTGTTTGTGGCCACCCCAAACGGGATTGAGGCATCTGGCAATAGATAGATAGACCAGCCTCACTTTTCCCTGAGTGGCATTACGTGAGCAATAAATCCCAACCTCCCCTTGGAGATAGATCTACACAGGCTCAATCCAAATGGAGTGGCTTAATTACCCACTGAACCACCAGGCGACATAATTTGGTTACAGGTATATGGTTAACACCCAGTGCAGCAAATGGTTTCCTGGTGTACAGGAAACCATATGGCTTGTCACTCAGTGTACAGTCACCCACAGGCAGAACAAAGAGGAAGGAATGAAAGAAAGAAGGACAGAAGAGAGAGTGTAAAGTCACCCGTAGGCAGAAGGATGAGGAAAGAATGAAGGAAAGAAAGACAAAAGAGGAAGGAAGGAAGAGAGGAAAACGCAGACACCCAAAGCAGCAGTACAATAAGAAAGTGGATGATGAGTGCCCCCACCTGCCACATCCATGGGGTTAAGCTAACACTGGTTGTTGCAAGTAAAAGTCAATGGACCAATTCAAGAAAACAAAGTACACTCAGACCTTCAGTTATGCGCAAATATGGTCGACAATGCACACCGCATTTTTGAAACTGCACATAATTTAAATACTATAAACGATGCAATAAATAGAATATGGTCGACATCCTCCCCAGTTGGGACATTTTTGCCACATTTTACTCATCATTTTATACCCATCCAACGACACTCTTTCGTTCTCCTTTCTGTTGATGTAATGCGCTAGGTAGCATTCCATATGAATAAGCACTGTGTTGTTGCAATGACTCTGGAGTTGTTAAAGTACGTGAGGTGGCTGCAGAAACTGAGGAAAAGGGAGTGGGTACTCCGTGGTTGGTGTTTACAAATGACCACGAGGCACCAAGGCAGACAACACTGTTAGCGGTTTTGGCTCAGAAAAACACAGAAGTGTGACAGGTACTCGAGTCTCGACTCTGCTAGCCGTTTTGCCTCACAAAAGCTGCTCGCATGTTAGCCACTATTAGTGTAATGTGACGTCGCCTTTAGATGACCTGAGTCCTGCTTTTTTAAAGTCTGTCCCACTTTTTTAATTGTAACTAAAATGTCCCGATTTTTGTGCATATCTTAAATTTCCCGCTTTTAGAAAGTTACTGTTAGTTATAACATGACCTTCTTTTATGAAATTATGATAAACAAAATGAAATACCAAACCGTCCGGGCACCTTATGCATTCCATCCGCCTCATAAAGTAATAAGGAATGTAGTTGGAATGGCTCAGTCTTCCCAGTCGTGCCTGCACAATTTAAAAATATGCGCACAATATGAAAATTATTTAATTATATTTTTTGGGATGGTGTCCACATAACTGGCAAATCGCACAATTTAAATGCACATTTTTCAAGCATGTACTATATATACTTTTTTTTTTTTCTTACTTCCATCCATCCATCTATCCATCATCCAATCCTATGTCACCCCATGAGGAGCATAGAAGCCCAGGGCTAGGCAAGTTGGTCCTGACATTTAAGATGAGAGTGACCAGCCACACTCATCCCTGAGTGGCATAACATGAGCAATAAACCCCAACTACCCTTTGGATATAAACCTGAACCGGCTCAATCCAATTGGAGTGCCATTATTACCCACTAAACCACCAGGCACCATAAGTTGGTTATATGGCTGCCACCCAGCATAGTAAATGGTTTCCTGGTGTACAGGAAACCATTTGGCTTGTCACTCAAATGGTTTCCTGTACACCAGGAAACCATTTACTACACTGGGTGGTAACCATATAACAAAATTATGGGGCCTGCTGGTTTAGTGGGTAATTAAGGCGCTCCAATTGGATTGAGCTGGTGCAGGTTTACTGTATATCCAAGGGGCGGTTGGGGTTTATTGCTCAAGTTAACCCTTTAACCGCGGGCATTGTTTTGCCCCGACTGTCCTCTCCCGCGGGGGTTTCGACCAAAATGTAAACAAACTTTAAACCTTTATAACTCTGCACAGAACAAATCTAGAGCGAAAAATAAGGTACCATTAGAAAGTACTAACCTTCGGCTTTGCAATGATGTAGGTTTTATGATTTCGTTGACTATCACTGGATGGGCAGTGCCATTAGAAGTGAGCGATCTAAAATCACTATTTTTCGCTCACACACCATTACCTTCGCTCATACACCATTACCAAATGCCAACCTCATTCTGATAATAATACTATAAACATATATGAACACTGCACATACGATAAACACCCACTCTGTGTTCACTGAGGCAGGTAAAAGGCACTGTAATTACCCGCACTTCACTGCCACATCAGCGGTGTTGTAATCACTATTTTTCGCTCACACACCATTACCAAATGCCAACCTCATTCTGATAATAATACTATAAACATATATGAACACTGCACATACGATAAACACCCACTCTGTGTTCACTGAGGCAGGTAAAAGGCACTGTAATTACCCGCACTTCACTGCCACATCAGCGGTGTTGTAATCACTATTTTTCGCTCACACACCATTACCAAATGCCAACCTCATTCTGATAATAATACTATAAACATATATGAACACTGCACATACGATAAACACCCACTCTGTGTTCACTGAGGCAGGTAAAAGGCACTGTAATTGCCCGCACTTCACTGCCATATCAGCGGTGTTATAATCACTATTTTTCACTCACACACCATTACCAAATGCCAACCTCATTCTGATAATAATACTATAAACATATATGAACACTGCACATACGATAAACACCCACTCTGTGTTCACTGAGGCAGGTAAAAGGCACTGTAATTGCCTGCACTTCACTATCACATCAGCAGTGTTGTCACTCACACAGCTGGACAGATACTGATGCGTGTTTGGTCCGGGGTGGGGTGGGGGGCCCAGGGGGTGGGAGGTGGGGCCCCAGGGGGGGGAGGAGGAAGGTGGGGGTCGGCTGGAGTGAAAGAACTTAATAGCTACTCTCCCTTGAAACAATTGGCGCACGGAAAAAACGCGGGGTATTCAAAATATTCACAAACATTCGCGAATGACACCCGCGGTTTGGTCCAGTTTTTGCAATGTCATTCTGGAATGACACCCGCGGTTAAAGGGTTAAGCCACTCAGGGATGAGTGAGGTTGGTCACTCTCATCTTTAATGTCAGGACCATCTTGCCTAGCCTCAGGCTCCTATGCTCCTCATGGGGCAACATAGGACTGGGGGGGGGGGAGTCTGTACCTTGTTTCTTGAACTGGTCCATTAACTTTCACTTGCATATTTAAAGATAAGAACAAATTTATTACCATACCTTTTTACATGGCTTCTTACAAGTCACTTCATCAGCTTTTGTAGTGAGTTCTGAGCATGGGATGTCACAGTCCATGGCGCCACAGCGACATCTAACTGGCGTTTGCAGGGGACAGGGTGGACAGGGCCCCTCGTGACACAAGGCCTGACACTGGTGGAAGGCACCTGGTACCCCACAATGCAGCTTCAACTGACAAGGCTGATTACATGTCGGAACTGGGTCAGAGCACGTGAGCCGCTGTTTGGCACCGTCACGTTCATACAGCTTCTCCAGTGGGACCTATACATAAAAAGCAAAACAACACAATACTTCAACAGTGATTTACAGTACAGATCCCTGGTATCAATCCTATAGTCAGTTCACCTTAACTTGCAGAAGGTTTTTGTCACTTTGCAGCTAATTTCCTGCTGCTTGATGGCAGAAAAAGATGGGTCCTTGAGCACATTCTACATAACCATTTATCATCATCACCTCAATCTCATTTTCTCCACCCTAAGATGAGGTAAGGTAGTTTTGTATATACCAGTATATATATACAGTATATATATATATAGTCAAGGAGAGAGTGACAAGCTACCTGCCCCTGACAACTTATTATAAGAGAAAGCATTTACCTTGCCACAGGGACAGCATGTAATGATGTCCACAGCTCTCTGACATGGCTGGCAGTTTCCTGGGTGACATTTGGATTCACACTGATGATTCCCACACTCTAGCTCCCGACTGCACTTGCTCTCACAACTGTATGTGCTAACAGCAATAGTGTCTGGGCTGCAGGCTACTTCACGACTGTTCTTCCCACAATGGCAAGCTGAAAATGAAATATCATCATCTAGTGCTGTAAATCAGCAAGCAAAAGCCAATTAATACTGGCATCAGCATCAGAAGAGAAAAATTATCCGATAATTGGAATCATATCAGAATCGGCCGGGAAACGAAAATTATATTAATGTTCGTTTTACCCAATGACCCTAGACTCTAGCACTTCTTTTTCCACCATTCCAGGTGTGAACTGAGGCTGTAATAATGATTATTTTTCATATACGACTGTATCCCAAATTCTGCTACCTAACTTAAATGGTAAAATGCTTGAGCTAAAACATTTAGACCATTACATTATATTACTGTGGTTAGAATGAAGGTCAACACAAATACCTAGACAGCAGTCTTCTGTCAAGGAGCTGTGGAGGACTGGTAGGAACTTGCAAGTGAGGCAGTACACACACACACACTGGCAGTGTTCCATCAATGGTATGACTCAGGCTTAATATTTAATTTCAATGGCACAAGAGCTGAGAGCAGAGATTCAATTTCTTTTCACTTTTCTATTAATCTTCAGTAAAATGTACATAATTAAATAATATACACAGCTTATATACCACTGCCTTTCTTTGATTTATGGAATTTAGAGCTAAATTTGATTGTTACTTGCAAGTCTAATTTTGTTTGACTAACATGAAAAAATGCTGATACTTTAAACAATTATAATAGAGAGAGCGCCCACATAACGCACAAATATTGTACCCAGAAGCTCCCACTTTATGAGTTTTGCATTATAGGGCCAAATGTTTACATGCTAAAGGGTTTCATGGTACTCAAGCCAGCCCCAAGTTCACCTTTTGGGACAGTTTTCAGGGCTTTTTTCCAGGACATTTACCTACCTACTACAGACTTCATCACATACAAACATTGGAAAAGGTTGTGGGCTTGCTGAGGGGCAGTGGAGTGAGGTTCCATGCTCCCCAAAAAAGAGCAAAGATCACACAGAGCACATAAGCAGCCAGAGCAAGGGGAAAGGGCAGGCTCAACTGGGGCAGGAATGCTCAGTGGATTGTGACAACGTTCCGTGCAGACACGTGATAGCAATATATCATAGGCCGATATAACCCACGCTATGACTATCGCTGGCTGCGTTGTGTATGTTCCCACCTCATTATGACTCTAGTTTGCCATGTTATGACTGTTTGAACCATAATTTGGGGCCTCTGGTCACGTTACGTCTATCGTCACCGTGTACTATGGTGTCCAAAAAAATGGGCAGCTTCCTCCACCCACTTAATGTCTATCATTTTTGCGTTGTGACTAAATTTGGACATAAAATTTGACTCCCGTGTTATGTGAGTTTCGCTCTACAGGATCGCATGTTCTGTGAGTGTTGACCGTAATATTAAACTACACCGAAATATCACAATCCCTTTAGCTTTTCTATTTGAATTATTATTTTCAAGATGCTGTAAATTTTTTCTAAAGAAGCTATACGGCATTATCTGTATTATGCCTTTGTATTTTAAAACATCAACAAGACACGTTAATACTCATAAGTAACATCTTTGCCACTGGCCAAATAATGTGAAAAATAAAGCACGTACCTGGTACCATAACTTTTGTGTTTCCCTTAAAGAAGGCAACAATCAATCATTAGACAAATAGTAAACATAATATTAATTTTAACTTCAAACTCTATGCCAACTCTTCGTAATCAATGATATATGAAATAAATAATGTATGTCATTTATATCTGAAATTACCGTATGTAAAATCTCAAAACTACTCTATCTATCGCTAGACGCCTCAATCCCGTTCGGAGTGGCCACAAACAAATCGCCTCCGCGTCGCTCTGTCCCCCGCCATTTCACTGCCCCGCTCCTAACTCACACCCTCCTCTCTCATATACCTCTCCACCCCATCCCTCCATCTCACCCTCGGCCTCCCCCTCCCACTTCCCCCTTCCATCTCACTCACATACACTCTCTTCGTCAGTGTTTCACCCTCCATCCCCTCCTCATATGTATCATGATTAACTGCTTTCCATTAAATAAGGCACGAATGACTAAGTCAGTGTATACCACCACATATACAGGTAGTACATAGTACTCTACTGGCTCACATTACATGCACAAAAATGTCATGCTTTTCTAGATTTAAAGACAGTCTTCAGTCTGGTATATCTTACTGTATTTGCTTTGAAAAGCTAGCACTGAAGGTTCTGTGGTTGAAGTGAGCAATTCTTCATGGTCACGGTGTCTTCTGCCAAGCTGAATATTCATTATGAAGTTACACTCTACTCTGCGCATCATTTACGCACACGAACACTAGTAGCTTACAAGCGAAGTTCCCAATGTCATTCATCTCCTTGTCTCAGAGTTACTGTCCCCTTATTACCCCCATCTACTGCCTCTTATTATATGCAGTAAATCACTTCTTTATTTAGACTCCAATGAGGAGAATGACTGTAAATGCTGCGACTAAATAAAGAATATAATAAGTAAAGGGTGCAAGCAGTTTGCACTTATTTCAACAGTGAGTATAAGCTAACTTGGAAAGATCATATTGCATCTCTTGTAAAATCTGTTTCCAAGAGATTAGGTGTGCTAAGCCGACTCCGTGCCTTCTTTACCCCTGCACAGTTGTTGACTTTATACAAGGGTTTTATTTGCCCCTGTTTAGGGTACAACTCTCATGTGTGGGGAGGCTCCCCACATACAGCTCTTCTCAATAGGGTGGAGTCAAAGGCTTTTCGTCTCATCAACTCTCCTTCTCTTACTGGCTCCCTTCAACCTCTCTTCACCGCAGTGTTGCATCTTCATCTCTTTTCTATTGCTACTTCAATGGTCACTGCTGCTCTGAACTGTCTGCTTGCATCCCTCCACCTCTACGACGGGCACGTAGCACCCGTCTAGCAACAACTCTCATCCCTTTTCTGTCCAACTCTCTAATGCAAAAGTTAACCATTACTCACAGACCTTCATTTATGCAACAGGTCAACTCTGGAACTGTCTCTCTCTGTCTGTATTTCCTACTTCCTATGATCTCCAGTCTTTCAAATGCAGTGTGTCCAGGCATCTCGAAATGAATGGATCTTGAATTTGGCCCTCTTTTGTATTTTGTTTTTCTCTTGGAACAGTATTGCGGGCTCAGCCTTTGGTCCCTCCTTCCTCACATAATAAAAAAAATTCGTACATACAGCAAACTCACACGGCCACCACACTTGCACACCAAGAGTACGCAGTATATCTCATCTTCAACTTGCAGCTTTCAACCTTCAGTTCTTGTCTTTCTTTTCCTTTTCTCCTTCCCCACTCACCCACTTCTTATTCTGAACCTTCAGTGTTTTTCAGTAAGACTTTACTAAGCTGCAAAACAGTGTCAGGGTAACAACTTTCACACAGAATTAGGCAAAACAATGAACAAAATCTTCAGTACAGGTAATTTTAATTTTTCTTCCATCCATATTCAGTATCCCAATATTGACAGTAAATATTGGTATCGGCTCAGTATTGGAAAAAAAAACAAATATCGCCAATATATTGGTTCAGTGAATCGTATCAGTAACGGCACTATCACCATCATCATCACCATCAATTATCTTCCCACAGTAGTTATTTGAAAATGTTATATTATCACCATCACAACTGCTCTTCCCACAGTTGCAATTTAAAAATATCATCATCATCATGCAAATACTAATTTTCACATATCTGGTGCGCAAGGAACTCATAAGACAGTCTGAAAACACAATATCATCATAATCAACATCATTATTGTCATCACTATCATGTGTCCAGAGTGAAGACTATCTCATGCCTCCTCTTCCTGGGGGCAGTCTGAAAATGGAATATCATTATCACTGTCATCAACCCAACAACTGAATCCTGAAGCAAAGCATTAACACACAAGTGCTTGGTGCTGGAAAGGGATGTCCTCATGCTGTGGCACCAATATAACCAGGTTGTGAGTATACACACTTCCCTCAAAGGCCAACCTATCCCATGAAAGATGGATGCTAGCCAGTAGAGCGCAACTTCTGACTGTGGTCCACAGGGTTCACAGTCAAATGAGCTTGAGGCAACAACAGCAGAACACAACTGCAAGTGCTTACTGCTTTCAATAAACTGATGGAAGATGGGACTTGAATATATTGGTGTTGTGATGAGGAGGGGTAGACTGAGATGGTTTGGGTATGTTGAGAGGATGGAGGATGACAACCGGGCGTAGATGGTGAGAAATGTGAACGTCAAGGGTGGACTGCCAGGTATGCTAAAAAGTACCTGGGATGAGGTCAGAGAATGTGCCCACAAGGATAAGGGACTGAATAGGGAGGCTGCCAGATAGTGAGCAGTGGGGAGAGCCGCCATTAGGTGACCAAGGCCAATGAATGTAAGCATGATGGATCCTCTGTAGATGACATGATACAAACCTCCACAAGGGTGGGCATGGAGGGTCTTCTCACATTTACGAGGTGCTGCCCAAAAGTTCCAGAAATTTGACTTGAGGAAAAAAAACTTTCAAGTCCTAATCACCACTGGCCCCTCTGAAGCAGTTTTCCTGGGCATGAAGACATTGATCCCAGTGCTTCTCCCACAATCAGAAGGTGATTTGTAAGTCCCTGAATGTCAACTTGTTCAGGATCTTCTGTTATTCCTCCTGGATCTCCTCACTTATGAAAAATCTTAATCCTTTCAGCTGGATTTTCATTTTCGGATAGTAGAAAAAATTATACGGGACTAAAAGTGGTCAACATGGGGGGTGGGGGACAGCATGTTTTTCTATGCCAAAAATTGCTGAACAACGAGGACTGTGTGCACAGGTGCATTGTCAGGGTGAAACACCTATTTGTTTGTGCACCACTCGTCTGGATGTTTTCACCTCATGTCCTAACGGAGCCATCTCACAACAGAACTTTGTATTGAAGGTCTGTCCTTGTGGAATGAATTCCTTATGAAGAATGCCCTCAATGACGAAGAAAATGATGAGCATTGGCTTCACATTGCTCTTGACCTGACATGCATTCCTTGGTCAGGGTGAAGCTGGATCCTTCCACTGTGATGATTATTGTCTGGTTTCCAGGTCATATCCGTAAACTCAGTTTTCGTCACCAATAATGACACTTGAAAGGAAGTTAGAGATAATTCTGGCCATTTCCTTGAGCTTCGTGCAGACCTCCACGCGATGCTGCTTTTGCTCGTCAGTCAGGTACCTCGGGACAAACTTGGCATTGATATGTCTCATGTTAAGGTTACCAGACAAAATGTGTTGGCAAGATCCACATGATAAGCCAAAAATGCCACAAACATTGTGGATTGTCCTCCTGTGATCTTCGAGGATTGCTGCATGAACTCTGATCATAATGTCAGCAGCTGAACTAGTGGTAGGGTGACCAGAATGTGCATTGTCATCTGTTGACACTCGTCTGTTTTTAAAATCCTTAAACCAGTTGTAGGTTTGTGTAACCCCCAAAGCATTGTCACCAAATGCTTGTTTTAACATTTTATAAGTTTCTGTTGCATTCTTCCTGAGTTTCGCACGACTCTTGATGCACACACGTTGCTCTTTCACATTCTCCATTTCTGAGACCACAAAATTTGCAAACTAACCCAAACACAACAATAATAAACACACACACATGCAGTGAATGCATCCACCCTACACACTGCCACTTGACACACTAACAAACAAAGGCTGTGTGCACTGCCACCTTGCATTCACACGCTGTACGACAAGCGTTTTCCACCCTCCTCTCAAATTTTAGGAACCTTGGGGAAACATCACACACCCTTAAAAAGGCATGATAATTACTGCTCTTTAACTTCACCAGCTTCACCCTGAAACATCCAATCCAGTACTGTATTGTCCCATCACGAGTGTATGGGCCTGGGCTACGCTACTCAGTCCTGACACTGAAAAAGTGATCAATTGCTTGCCCCTTTTGTGGCATTACATAAGCAATAAATAAACCCCACCCACCCCTCAGAATAAGATCCCTACAGGTGCATGAGCAACTGCTGGAGTAGCATAACACACTGGAGCACCAGGCTTCATAGACAAAGATGAAAAAAATTACCAGTTAAATTGACTACAATGCTCACTCTCCCAAACAAACTGGTAGTCTCCACGAGGGCTGACGTGGTAGCTCGTCATACACTTATGGCCTTGGAAGTTCAGCAGTCTGTCATACACGCCATCACCATAAGGACATTAAACACCCTTATGCAAGTATTATTACCGGTACGAATGTTTTTTAACATCAACAAATTAGTTTTGGAACAAATATGAAAAAATTCTCAGATTGCGACTGCTTACTCTGTTGAACAATATGCTGGCAGTCTCCACAAGGGTCAGCATGGCATGTTTTCTCACACTTGTGACTCTGACAGCTGAGTAGCTTTCCACACGTCCCACCACAGAGGTATGGTTCCGTTACGCTGCATTTCACATCACGACACACAGCCCCACATGCACACCACCTGAACGAAATGAAAAATTAATAATCATCATCATAATAATAACATTTAAAATAATAATAATACATTAATGATAATAATAATAATAATAATAATAATTATAATAATTCAGCTCATATCCCTCAATTATAATATGGACTGTCTGTACATAAGTCCTGACAAGCAAAGTATGTTTCTTCATAGGCTCATGCTCTCTGGTGCTGCCAAATATTACTGTATACTGACAGAAGTTTGGATATATGTCATTACTGACACATCAACTATGAGGTTAACCACTCCACCATAATGAAAGGTGACCATTAGAGTGAATGAAACCATTTGGCTTGTCATTCAGTATAGTATCACCTAAAAGTAGCACTACATTGAGTGAGTGGATGGCAGGTATCCCCAGCTACCACATACCTCTTAATAAAGGCAGTGCATGGAGGACAAGGGCCAGGATGACACAAGATGTTACATTTATGCTTGCACCATTCAATCTTGCGCCGCCGCCCACAAACCTCCCCACATGAGTGAGCCAAGTCACGACGGTTCCACTCAGGCTCACGTACTTTCCCACAGAAACACATGTAGGCACTGGGCACCTTAGGAGTGGACCCTTGACATGCTGGGCACCTCCAACCACCCTCTAAAAGAAATGAATTATAAAATTATCATCATCATCATCATCATCATCCAGACCTCCTTTCCCACTCTAGGGCAGGATGAGGAGTTGCACCGTCCAGACAGCACACACTTGCCCAATCCAATGGGCCATGCTTCCATTCACTTATCATTCAAGCCCCCAGAGTCCTGGCTCTATCTGATACACCGAAAGCTTTCACCACACTCTGCAGCTTCACATAAACGTATCCAATAGAGTCAAGCCAAACATCGTCACGTTAAAAAGGGGTACAGTACCAAATCCCTGATAATGCACTTCTTCTCACAACATTCATCCAGCCAGCTCGATCTCTTGTCAGCTTCCTAGCCTCATCGACTTCCATACCTTTCTTCCTCACACACTCATCCACCATATCCCTCCACCTTCTCCTTGGCCTACCTCACCTCCTCCCCGCTTCAAATTCTCTCAGATATACCACTCTATATCACCACTCTATTGTTATCCATTCACTCCACATGACCATACCATCTCAGTACACTCTTCAACTCTGGTGTCCACAGACTTCCACATTCTGCATCTTTCACAAATCACATTTTGTATCCTACCCACTCTCTGTACTCCACATACATTCCTCGGCAGTCTCATCTCCACTGCTCTCACTCCTGACTTTTCATGTTCATGCCACACCATAGTCTCACATCCATAGGTTAAAGTCCGCACTAACACTCCTTTGTGTAGGCCTCTCGCAGCTGCAACACTCAAGCCTCTGTTTCTTACCAAGGCCTTCAGAGCACCAGCTATTTTCCATCCTTGTGTCACTCTACTTTCCACTTATTTTGCATATTTTCTTCTCTTTTCTATCACTGTACCCAGGTATTTGAACTCACCAATTCCAGTCTCTCTCCAGTCACTGTAACATCACACTGGGAGTTGCCTTCTCTCTTGATTACCATCACTTTACAATAAAACTGTAATGATCTGAAATATCATCATTATAATCATCATCATCATCATCATCATCATTCAAGTCTCTCTTTCCCACCCCAAGATTGAGTGAGGCTAGGCCAAAAAGCGAGGAAAGGGAAAACACGAATGAGGAAATATGTCAACAGCATACCCTTTGAAATGAACCACACATTCATTCACTCACAATTCAAGTCCTCAGAAGCCTGACTCACCCTACAACTAAATTTGTACATAAATTATGTTAATAAAAAAATAAAAAAATCACGATATAGAGCATAGTTATGTAGTCTACGCATGCGCTTCTAAAAACAAGATACAACTCCCTAAAGCAGAGAGAATTAACTTAGTGTTGCTAACATATAAAATATATTAAAGGGTTGAATCATGTTCATTTCCTGTCAAACTCTCTCTCTCTCTTGAATATAATACAAAATACATTATGGAATGCCCTATTTATGCTCACCTCCTGTAGAACTCTTGGCCCACTTCTTGATGCATCCAAGGTGAAAACAATTAAAGCAGGACAGACAGGACCAGATAGCTTGCTGTTGCTTGATGCGGTCACAGCAAACCATACATTCGTAGTTTCCCTTAGTTAGCTGTTCTGCCAGTCGATCACGCTGAGTTTCTTCATCCTCAGTACTTTGACTCTCAGCATTCTTTTTGCCTTGAGCTTGTGGCTTGGTACTATAACTTTCCACATTCTTTTTGCATTGCATTTGTGGAGGCTTCTTTGGGCCCTGTAGTGCCTCCTTCTCTTCCACACTGGATGTGTTTGGGGAGGAAATATCAGAGGCTCTCTGTCTACTGTTTTGCTGCTCACTGCTGCTCTCTAACAAAGCCCCACTGTTGTTATCCCACAGTTTCCCATCTTGTGGCCTCCCTCTACTCCCCCTTCCCCTCACCATTCTACCTCCCGATCCTACAGGTGCACTTCGTTTAAATTCCTCTTCTGCCTCCTTTACATTAAATTCCTTATTATCTGCTCTCTCAAAAGTTCTACCTCCATTTCTGTTTTGGCTGTCCCACTTTCCATGCTCGTAACTGTTACCAGTTCTTTCATATTTCTGTCCACCACGATTTGTTGTCATGCCCCTATTCTGTCTGGTGTACATGTTTTGCATATCATAGTAACCTTTTTCCTTCTCTGTTCTCACTTGTCTATTTGTCCACTCTTTTCCCTGTTTATCTTCCCCCTGGTAGTCTCTCTGCTGGTACCCCCTGCTGCCTCCTCTCCCATCACTCCCTCTGTCATATCTTCCTCTTCCTCCCCTACTTCCCATCCTGTCATTTCCACTATCCTGCACTGTATTTCCTTCAGTTTTTTTTGAGCCAGAGTTCAGGTTTTTCAAGAAGGCAGCTGTTTCTGCCAATGTGTTGTCTCGTTCACGTTTCATCTCCTCAGCACTTTCCTGGCTGTCAAATCTGGAGTAGCTGTTAAAATTCATGTCATTGTGTCTACGGCCACCCCTCCTGCCTCCACGTCCGCCCCTACCCCAACCTTGATCCCTGGTTCTGGCGCCAGTTTCACACTTTCCTTCATAAGCACCACTACTTCTGCAATGCCCATACTCTGATGAATCATTCTTCTTCTTCTCTTTACCCTCATAAGCCCCACTGTTGTTGATGGAATGCTCAGTCTTGGATGATTCAGTTTTCTTCTTTTCACTTGTAAGATATTCAGGGGAAGGTTCCTTGGTGCTGGTCTTAGGAGAGTTCCCATCATTTGCTTCTGGGCTTCCTCCTTTTCCACTTGGGACATTATTTCTTGATGCATTCCCTTCAGCCATTGATGCAAACTTTGTCTCAGAATTATTCCCACTTTGGAATTTATTTTGTCTATGTCTATTATTCTGCCAATCTTGGTTTTGAGGGTCTGCACCCTCCACAGGGTACTCTCTGCCAGAAAACTCATATGAGCGATTGGCATTGAAAGGCATATAACTGTTATCATACACTGCTGGAGGTGTTATGTTAGCTGGAGGCCTTACATTGCCATACATTACATAATTAGGCTGAAACTGCATGTTTGTTCTGTTATCAAAGGGAAGATTTCCTTGGTGCTGACTACCAGTATAATATTGTCCATTTTCATACTGGTGGCGGGTTTGTACCTGAGCCTGAGGGGCAAAGGGATACATATTGTTCTGGTACGGAGGAAACTGTACACTCCTGGGGAATGGTTGCATGTAAAGGTTTTGTTGTATGGGGAACATGGGAAGTTGTGACGTGGTATAATTCTGTGAAGGTGGCACTGGGTATCCATCATTGTACTGGCTGACATTCTGCCCAGGGTACCTCTCTCGACTTCCCTCAGCCATTATCAGTTTCTGTGGAAGAAAATAAATAAATAAAAATAAAATGTCATGTTTCCTCTTAACAAATCCTCATAATGAGGTTGGTCAAGGTACAGCTGACATTTTCTGTGGACTGGGGACCAAACCCGGTGCCAAAGTCAGTTACTGTCAGTACTTCTGAACGGTTGCCGAAAACTACCGTGGGAAATGAAATCTAAGGTGTGTAATGAGATTGATAATGTGAGAATCTCAGCTTGGATTTGACTACAGTATATGTATTTTTGGTTAAGTTTCCTGCCTAAGAGTGAGGACAGTATAGCTAGTTACCATGTTTGTAGTCACACTTCACTTGTCGTAGAACCTCCCTGGATTGATGGTAACCATCTAGTATTCCACAAGTTAAGATGTTTGTGTTGTACTCTGATATACCAGTATATATTACAGTATCTACAAAATTACACTCAATCATCGAGTAACATGGACAACAGGGACTGGACAAGGACTGTGAATATAGTGGTTGGTGGTGACGACCATCATCCACTCACTTGGTGTAGTGCTGCCTACTAGTTCCTTCACATTTATCATTCTTTTTCTGTCTGCCGTCCTCTCTTCCTATTTCTCCCATCTTTCCTGTCAATTTTTATTACTAGTTTTTTCTTTTCATGTGGCTTAACATTGAGTGACAAGCCTAATGGCTTCCTGTGTGCCAGGAAACCATTTACAATGCTGGGTAGTAACCAAATACCCAACCCATACATGTTCCCTATGAGTCAACATGTGAGTACGTGGACGGGTAGTGTCCCTTCCATAAAACAACTAACTCAAAGACAAACAGCCACCTCTTTCTGGCTACACACAGATAACTGAATTTTAGGGTTATGAAACTAAATCCTCATCATAAAATTTTCATCTTAAATTAATGGGAATTCTCTTGCAGTTTGTCCCTGAATTTTAAAACTTGCTTGAATTGAGGGAATAATTTTCCTCTGCTGCCCCCATTTCCGTCAGGTATTTCAGTGTGCTCTACGACATTATATCCCCAAATTAGACGGAGTCTTCTCTATGGCATTTCCATCACAAGTAAGTTTTTCTGCTGGTTTAAATTTGTGTTGGTTAATGACACTGTGGGATGGTTTGGGAGACAAAGGCCCCCCCCCCCTCATTAGAACTAGGTTAGGTTTGGTTATGATATGTTAGTTAAATTAGGGCAGGACAGGTTTGGTTCAGATAGGTTTTTAACTTTCTGATCTATTTGAATTTCATCCCGAATCTGACTTCTGGCAATGCATTTCGATCGATACTGTTGATTTTATTCTGCGACTTCACTGCTGTAGGGGTGAGTCAGTTGCAACAAAATTCTCAAAATCGATGTTGTGGTAGGTGGTGGCGACCATCATCCACTCACTTGATGTAGTGCTGCCTACTCCTTCCTTAGCCTTTATTCTTTTTCTGTGCCTGTCCTCTCTTCCTATTTCTCCCATCTTTCCTGTCACTTCTTATTGCTTTTCTTTCCTTTACAGGTGGCTTTACATTGAGTGACAAGCCAAATGGTTTCCTGTAAGCCAAGAAACCATTTACAACGCTGGGTGGTACCCATATAACCAAACCATACGTGCTCCCTACATGTTAACAAGTGGGTTGGTGGAGGGTTAGTGCCCCTCCCCCTAAAACAGCTAACTCAAAGTCAAATGGCCACCCCTTACGGAATTATGGCGTCTGGCGGTAGGTAGGATCAAAATGCATTGAAAAACGTTTTTTTTGACAATAAACATAGGACAAGGGATAATTCCGAACTGAGTTACTGAGAGGCAGCATAAAAATGAAGAAACTTTCTTGCCCATGAACGTCATGGACTGAATCTAAACTAATACCGTCATTTCACAGGTGAGGAATACTTTTCACTAAAATTCTGTCACATTCAAATCACAAACAGTAATGCCTTGCATAAAAACACATGGTGAAACTGCTTATCATTACGAGGTCCACCATCAACCCCAGCTGGTGGTCAGGTAACTTATGCTTCTTACACACATATGAACATTTGCATCATACCAAGTGGGCGTGAGATGACAGCTGGCATGGACTTCGGGACTCATCTGTTGATTTTCCACAACCTTCGGAGATTCATCGGCAAGAACTGAGATGTATAACCTGGATCCCTTCGCCGTGAAAGTGCTGATGTGTTTACTCGTGAGTTCAATTAAAAGCTGCCACTACTGACATTCCATATATTACTGCTTTTATACCAATATTTTTGACTGAATTTTTTACTGCATCCATATTACAATATGTTTTGATGGAGAGTACACATTAAGTTTCAACGAGGCAATGAATGCGACCTTAAAATGATGACTGACTCCAAACCATTAAAACTATTTACAAAAGTATCTTTATTTTAAGTAAGATTTTAATTTATTTTTTCAAATAATTTGATGTAGAACATGATAAATTTTCTAGTCATATTCAAATTCAAGCACTAATGTTTACGTTTGGCCAATGGCGACCGGATTAGGGGAGCGTTTATCGTCTTAAGTAAAAGCAAATCGTCGCTAGGATGTCGGTGGTTATAGAGACCACAGTGGGGGATTTAACAGTCGATTTGTTCACCGACTGTAGACCAAAAAGTAAGTGGAATTTCTTTTATTTTTGAAGGTAAACATGCATATTAGAAACGTCAGTGAATGTCATCATGACTGTGATATGCCCTTACTATTTTTATAATCTTCATTGTCAGATTTATCGGTAAGCTACGTATTAACAGATTCTTTATCAGTACGGTAAGCCAGAATTACCGATAGGTGGTATTATTTTACAAGTTGCCAATACGCAGTTCAGGAATTTTAGCACCATTAACGTATAGCATGGTAGGTGGTGGCGACCATCATCCACTCACTTGATGTTGTGTTGCCTACTTCTTTCTTAGCCTTTATCATTCTTTTTTTGTGCCTCCCCTCCTCTCTTCCTATTTCTCCCTCTTTCCTGTCACTTCTTATTGCTTTTCTTCCCTTTACTAGTGGCTTTACATTAAGTGACAAGTCAAATGGTTTCCTGTAAGCCAAGAAATCATTTACATTGCTGGGTGGTAACCATATAACCAAACCATATGTGTTCCCTACATGTCAACAAGTGGGTTGGTGGAGGGTTAGTGCCCCTCTCCGTAAAACAAATAACTCGAAGTCAAATGGCCACCCCTTATGGGATTATGGCATCTTGCAATAGGTAGATAGATAGATATTCCCTAAGGATCATAATGAACCACCATAACACCATTCGGAAATTGATATTTTCAGAGATAATGAATTTAAATTAAAACTCCAAAAAATACATACCTTGGATCTTCACTCGGCCAGTCTGTGTTAAAAATGCGTGCGTTCGTACGTGTGTTTCTCTTCCTTTCAACTGCACATGCGTCTTGTAGGTCTGTCTCACCCACTCAAAGGCCTACTTTAGGTCACATAATGGAATTCTACCAGTCATTTTGAACCGCAGTGTTTGATTCCTTGTGCATGGAAAATCCAAATCCTTCTCGGTATGTCCTTTGAAGAAGAAAGACTTGCTGTGTGCTCCGGGTGTGATATTGATTATTTACGGGTGATTAAGCGTTTCCACTCGGAACCTGAGGAGGCTATTGAGTTTCTTAGAAGACGCGGTGTATTACCTTCGGAAGTTTATTGCCCAGACTGTCAGGAACTATGTAAATTTAGAAAAGACAGACATCCGTGGTACTGTGGTCGGTACAAAAAGTACGCAAAAACCAAGAAACGGGTACAGTGTAGTTTTTGTGTTTCTGACCCTCGTCCTGGACAATCGTATCACTACAGTAGGGTAAGCCCCCTAGGATAGGTTAGGTATGTAGGGTTAGGTTTAGTGGATTTGGTGAGGTTACGTTACGTCTGTTTGGTTAGGTTTCGTCTTCCGTTAAGGTAACCGGTGGTGCAGTATATTTTTCTGGTGGTTTTTGATGCGATTTGAGTTGTTTTTTACTTCATTTTTCAGGAAAATGCTTGATTTCACCTACTTGTCCAATCAAGTTCATGATTGGAAAAGAGGGGAAATGAGGCATTTCTGGCAAAAATGAAGGTCAGAAACATTCAAATCGCATAAAAAAACTGCCAGAAAAATATATTGCACTACCTGGGGGGTGTATTGGCAACTTGTAAAAATTTACTCAGTAGGTTACAGGGACAGCACAGTACCTGAGCACTTCCGTCAGATGAGATAATAGAAGGGTTAAGGTATAGCGAAATGTCAGCATCACTAATTTCACCGCCCACCATACCAAGTTCAAATTTACCTAGTTCATATACATGGGAGGTTAACCCATAAAGCTCTGTGTACGTGATTGTTGTTTTCCGAGCCTGGTACGTGAAGTCCTACTGTATGTATCATGACTGTAATAAGGTTACATAAAACTGGAGACCTGTAACCCCACCTCTTTTATGATGTAAAATGGCACCTAGCCAATGGAAACTAAGAGATCTGGTGGTGGGAGGCATGATCTGGCCCCCTCCCCTGGTGTGGGGGCCCACCCCTCCAAGGCCATCTCTTCACCTCCCTCTGCCCCATTAGATCCTGCCCTTTGTGCCCCTTCCCACCTGAACTACCCCCTATACCCCTTCTAGACCATATTGGCTGTGTATGGCAGGCATATTCCCTCCCTTTCCCCCTCCTCCTGATGCCCCCCCACACTCCCACCACCTCCCTATTCCTTGGTTCTTGGTTCATGGTGTTGAAGTAGGGCTTTCACTTCTGAGGGTGTCAGAGGAGTCCTCCCAGTTACTCACAGAGAAGACTTGGTAACTAGAGGTGATCCAGTTGCCCAGACGTCCATAGGAATACATGCCAGTTGGAGTACTTGATGCCAGAGGGGAGGCCTCAGACTGTTGTGAGGAATTATCATGCATTCTTCAAAAGTCTTTGTCCATTGTGTCAGAATATTTCATGTAAGTGTGCATGGATACCTAGTTTATCAGCTGTACATGCATTAATATACAGTAATGTGTACAGTACAATACTGTACAATATAACCTATGTGTATAATCATTGTTGATATATCAAACTAATGTGTTCCTTTATATTTCAGCATGCATGAACTTTCTTAAGCTGTGTAAAATGAAGTACTACAACTTTAACTTGATCTTCAGTGTTGAACGCAACTTTATTGCTCAGACGGGTGACCCAACTGCCACTGGTAAAGGAGGTAAGTTATGGTACCTGCTAATACTGTACATGTTGCAGTTGCAAACTGCAGTTTAGTTGCTGCATGCTGGCACTGTTTAACTAGGTGATAAATGAGAACAAATTTTTAGTTATGATACCTTATAAGATCTATTTTTCCAGAATGGTATAGCTGTTTATAATTCATTAATATGGTATGCAGGTGTAGCTTCATGTTACAAAACAGTATTTTATTTGACCGGTGCTTTTAGAGTAGGAATACAGTAATTGTATTGTATTGTATTTTTTTGTAATGGTTCCAGCGTGGTTCCACACGACAGTCTTGGTCACATGATGGTGGCTTTCCTCGTGGCTTGATCTCTGGCAGCCTCCCTGTGCAGTTCTTTATCTCTTAGGTCACACTCTGTGACCTCATTCCATTTTTATTTATTTATTTATTTATTTATTTATTTTATTTTATTTTTTTTTGGCTGCCTCCTGCAGCCTTACCTCCCAACATTCACATTTCTCACCTTCTGCACCCATTTGTCATCCTCTATCCTCTCAACATTCCAAACCATCTCAGCCTACCCCTCCTCATGACAACACCAATAAATTCCAGTCCCATCTTTCCTCGCAACTCTTCATTAGCTACTTCTAATTCCTCATTCTTTGGTTCCTTTTCATTTATTTCATGCTTTATGTCCATTATTGGTGTGAATAGGGTCTTAAATAGGTTTAAATAGGTGCTGTGCATGTCTGGTAGGGAGTTATTTAGGTGGATTTTAAAGTTAGGCTGGGTTAGGGTCCTTCAGTACCAGTCCAGGAGCCAGGGACTTGTTGTAAGTACCCAGAATGTTTAATATTGTTTAAACTCACCTCTAAAACCTCATTCTCTGGTTCTTTTGCATTTATTTCAGTCTTTTATGTCCCTTATTGGTGTGATTTGGGTCTTAAATAGGTGCTATGCATGTCCAGTCGGGAGTTGTATAGGTGTTTTTCGAGTCAGGGTAGGTTAGGGTTCATAAGTACAAGTCCAGGAGGTTGGGGCCCACTTTCCGGATGGGACCACTTTCCGGACATGCTTTTGGCTCTATTACATTGGAAAGTGGAGGGATTACTGTATATATATATATATATATATATATACAGTATATATATATATATATATATATATATATATATATATATATATATATATATATTCATCCATCCATCACCCAATCCTACATTTCCCCATGAGGAGCGTAGGAGCCCGGGGCTAGGCAGTTGGTCCCGACATTTAAGATGAGAGTGACCAGCCTCACTCATCCCTGAGTGGCATTACATGAGCAATAAACCCCAACCATCTCTTGGATATAAACCTTCACCAGCTCAATCCGACTGGAGCGCAATAATTATCCACTAAACCACCAGGCGCCAAAATTTGGTTATATGGTTACCACCCAGCGTAGTAAATGGTTTCCTGGTGCACAGGAAACCATTTGGCCTGTCACTCATTGTAGAGTCACCCACAGGCTGAAGGACGAGGAAAGAATGAAGGAAAGAAAGACAGAAGAGAATGGAAGGAAAGAAGGATGGAGAGGAAAGAGCAGACACCCGAGAGCAGCACTACATCGAGTGAGTGGATGGTGAGCGCCCCCACCTACCGTACCACAATTATATATATATATATATATATATATATATATATATATATATATATATATATCATCCTACATTGCCCCATGAGAATATACTTATTTGTAGATAGTATATGGTGGGGTACCATCAATAGGGGTCAAATAAAAAGAAGTGCTAAATTGTTGCCAGGTTCACAAAATTTCATCTGTAACAGGAAAATTCCCATGATCACTATACTATTGCTAATTTATTACTGTATTATGATAAATCAAACATTGTTGTTTTTCACACAACCTGCAAGTAATATTTTGTCATGGATAAATATGGGTTCATTTGAATGAGGTGCTCAGAGTGCTAAATTGGCAGTCCTGTTACCATCAGCCTTGGAAGAAACAGTGAAGAGAGCAAAGTGTGGCCACAAGCTTGGCAAGTACCATACCTGCAGTTGTCACTCCTAGGCAGGCAACTCAACCACAGTTATAAAGAGCCAGAATTAAAGCTGAAATGTTATGGATGTTTTTACACATCTTAGATTTCTTCTCCAACAGTTTCCAGCAGCTGCTGGAAAGTAATAACAGATGTGGGCATTTTCTGCAGCTCCTGTTCCATAGAAAATATCACCTGTAGCTACCATGGCCAGTCTGAATGGTAGCTAAATATGAAGATTCCATAAGATTTGGTTTGGTTTTATATGATTTGATACTGGTACTGATACAGTATGTGTATCTTTACAGGTGAATGCATCTACAGCAAAATGTTTGGAGATAAAGCCAAGTTCTACGAAGGAGAGAAACTGCCCATCATGAAGCACACACAACTTGGCACTGTCTCCATGGTTTCTTGTGGAAGTCATCTGTAAGTTACTTCATATTTTTTAAAAACATGTTTGCTCATTTAATGACATTGTCTTATGCCAAAACATAAATTTACAGAGTGGAATGTAGCCCCTGATTTTTTACGGCCATTCATGGAACTCCTGAACTCCTCTGGTTACGTTAGGTATACATAGTATATTCAACAAAGATGTGTTTCATCTTTATCATGTCCTTCACAAATTATTGTAAACAGCAAGAGCCTCATTGCCCTGTTGGGCCACTCAACACTCATCCAAATTAAGGCCATCTCTGAACCATCCTTTACTTTGGAGCAAAGCTTTACGGCCCTTTTGGGCCACAGGGCCACAAAGCACCTGCCCAAATGAGAGCCATTTCTGAATGGCTACCACAGCCACCACCACCACAGATACCATCACCATCATCATCACAGCAACCGTCACCATTATTACATCTACCATACCACCTCCACCACCACCACTGTTATCATCCTCATCCTCATCATAGCTATCAACACCCCCACCACATCTACCACCATTTTATGCTAAATAAAATCTCATCAAAGCCTCAATAGTTAGCCCCTCCAAACCTCCCCATTCTGAACCTGTCAGGGTGATCCGATGGCACTTGGATAGGGCAAACTGGGATGGACTTAGAAATTATCTTGCTGACATTCCATGGCAGTCTTTCTTCTCTAGTGAGGCCAATTCTACCCAGTCCCACATTTATGACTTAATACTAGCTGGTATGGATTTATTCATACCAAGTCAATAGTTCACCAAAAGATCGAACTCTCCAAAATGGTTTGATAGCAGCTGTGCCAGAGCAACAGCCCAAAAGTCATTAGCATATAACTCTTACTTAAAATAAAAAACATCTGAATCACTCTTGCAATTTAAAATTGCTTGAAACCATACAAAAGCTGTAATAAATCTCTCTCAATCAAACTTTCTTCAAAATCAAGCATCAAAACTACTTAACAACCCTACTGACAATAGAACATTCTGGTAAACTCTTAATTCTTACAATAATAACTTTAGCAAGTCATCATCCATTCCCCCACTAAAATCATCAGATGGCAACATTACAAATGACCTACATGGGAAGGCAGATATCTTTGCCAGTACATTTGCCAGAAATTCTACCGTAGAGGAAGTCAGCCAGTACGTCCCAGTACTAGAACTTGACTGTCCCGAAATTGTTCCACTTAAAATTCAGACAAGATACGTAAAATCCATCCCAGACAATTTACCTACCAACAGAGCCCCAGGACCAGACAGAATTCCTCCAATCATTTTGAAAAACTGTTCCCCAGAATTTGCCTCTGTTGTAGCTATATTCAGACTATGCATACGTACTTCTTCATTCCCAAATTCATGGAAAGAAGCCAATATCCACCCATTTCCAAAGAAAGGAAGTTCCTCTGACCCCTCTGATTACAGACCAATAGCTGTCACATCTTCTCTTGGTAAAGTACTTGAAATTTTAATTAATAAGCACATAGTTAAACATCTTGAATGCAATAACTTAATTTGTGATAGACAATATGGTTTTTGCCATGAAAGATCCACCATTGACATACTCAGTCTCCTGACTCATGCTATCCATCAATCAATCGACCTACATGGAGAAACTCATGCAGTAGCTCATGATATTTCTAAAGCTTTTGACAGAGTATGGCACCATTCCCTGCTGTCCAAACTCCCTTGCTATGGACTAACATCTTTTGTTCCTCTGCTTTCCTCATATCACAGCAACAGTAAAATAAAAGTACATGATGTATATTCCAATTTCCACTCAGTTAACGCCGGCATGCCACAGGGATCAGTTCTGGCGCGAACCCTGTTCCCGGTTCATATTAATGATCTCTTATCTGTCACCCACAATCCCATCCATTCATATGCAGATGGCTCAGTACTTCATACTTCATTCACACTCAGACACTCATTTACGAAGTCCAATATCTCTAACTCTCGACTCAGTACAGCCATCTCCATAAATCAAAACTTATCTGTGATCAGTGAATGGGGACAAAACAACCTTGTCTAGTTTAGTATTAGTAAAATCAAATATATACAATTTACTGATAGACAGATATTGCCAGATTCGTATATTACGGTACCCTCAATGCTACTAATATTCCCATCTACAAAGTATTGAAATTCTCGGCATCTCACTTAACAGTGCCCTTAACTAGACATCTCATGTCAGATCACTTGCTAAAACCGCTTTAAAGAAACATGGATTATTGTACAGAGTCCGTAACTTCTTCACTGATGAGCAGTTAACTATAATTTATGAGAGTCATTTTGTGCTCTCAGCTTGAATTTTACTCACTCTTGTGGAGTGGATGTGGAGAGGTTGCATTAAAACAACTAGACAAAATTCAGAACAAAGCTGCTGGAGTTATTAATAACCCTGGTATTACAAATAAACTACCTGCCCTACAAGTAAGCAGGAATGTTGCCTCCCTTGCATTATTTTACATATATTTTTATGGCAATTGCTCAGATGAAGTTGCGTCAGTTGTGCCACCTCTCCATGCCTTCCCTCAAGCTACACGGGCATCAGGTAGCGCTTATGACTGAAATGTCACTCAGCCATATTCCAGAACTTCTGCTTGTTAGAATTCTTACATTCCCCGAACTGCATCTCTCTGGAACTCGCTTCCTCAGAGTTGTTTCCCTCCAAAATTCAACTTACAGCTGTTCAAGTCCAACTTTTACAGATATTTTATGAATGGAGGACACCAGTAATCGGTGTTTTTTTTTTTTTTTTTATGCATTTGTTTTTCCTTCCTCTGTTGTGGTTTTTAAAAAAAAAAAAAAAAAAAAAAATCCTCAATTATCTGCATAATGGTACAAGCAATTCTGGTATAAGTAGCATTCCCCCCCCCCTTATTGCTGCCAATAAAGTTGATTTGCCAGTTTCACCCAACTTTCAGCAGCATATATGCATAAAAAGTTGTTGTATTTTAGAACTCATCCCTTACTTATAATAAGGATTGCCCTAACTTTTTTTTTTTTTTTTTCCAGATTTGGATCACAGTTCTTCATAACTCTTGGTGAAAACCTTGATTCACTTGATGTGGAGCATTTGGTGTTTGGCCAGGTTGTGGAAGGACTGGAAGTTTTAAGCAGATTCAACCAGACACTGACAGATGAAAGGAATCGACCATATCAGGATATCCGTATCACCCACACTGTAATTCTTGATGACCCTTACCCTGATCCAAAAGAAGTTGTGTTTCCTGCTGAGTCCCCAAGACCTACTGTAGATATATTAGAGTCAGATTATATTGCAGCAGATGAAAGTGTTGATGACACTGAAGGCAAATCAATGACAGAAATACAAGAAGAAATTGCAGAAAGAGAAGCAAAGGCCAGGGCAACAATTCTGGAGATGGTTGGTGATATCCCAGACTCTGACATGGCCCCCCCAGAAAATGTCCTCTTTGTCTGCAAATTAAATCCAGTCACGACTTCAGATGATTTAGAAATTATTTTTAGCAGGTTTGGCAAGATTAAGTCTTGCGAGGTTATACGTGACAGGGTAACAAATAATTCTTTACAGTATGCATTCATTGAATTTGCTGAAACCAAATCATGTGAAGATGCATATTTTAAGATGGACAATGTCTTAATTGATGACCGAAGAATACACGTTGACTTCAGCCAGTCAGTATCCAAAATTAAATGGCGAGGGAAAGGACGAGGTGTTGAGTACTTTGATGACGCTGGACGGAAAGTTGATGGAAGAAAAGGTCATGCTTACAGTCCCATCCAAGACCCTGGAAGTGAACCCAGGCAGGGAAATAATCATGCACGTGATCAGTCCTCAGGGGCACACTCCAATCATTTGGATCAAAGACATATTCGGCAAGACAGTACACATCAAAGAGAAGATGTAATTCAGGTCAGGAGACATATGTCCAGTTACCATAGGGATCATGAGGAGGGAGTGCATGCCCAGGGGAGAGAGAGTGTGGAATGGAACCAGAAACACAGTGGACAGAAAGAAGGGAAAGATGAATTGCCTAATTTTAGTAAGAGAGAACTCAATGCAGAAAAATTGAATTTAACTAATGATGAGGAAAGGGAGAGGATGCTGAAGCACTTGAAAAAAGCTCTGAAGAAGAAAAAGAAAAAGAGTAAAAAGTACAGTAGTGATAGCAATACAGACAGTTCTGGAGAAGAGGGAAGAAAGAAGAGAAGCAAAAAGAAGAAGAAAAAGGTGATTGAAAGTGAGGATGATTCAGACTCAGATGAAGGTGATAGGAGAAAGAAAAAAAAGAAGAGGAAGAAGGTTAATCAGAGTGAGGATGATATAGAGTCAGATGAAGGAGAAAGCAGGAAGAAGAAGAAGAAGAAAAAAAGGAAGCTGAGTGAAAGTGAGGACAGTTCAGACTTTGATTCTGAGCCCAAGAGGAAGACTAAGAAGAGCAAGAAGAAGAAAAAGAAAAAGAAGAAGAAGAGGGAGACATCTACATCAAGCAGCTCAGATTATTGACCATTGTCTGCAGGTTAAGAGGTCATGTTTACTAAGGGACAAGGCACAATTTTATTCATTAAATTTCCATTCCCATTTGGCTCTTTAATTTGTTTCCTTATGGTGATGGTGGTTGTGATCCCAGGCTCAGATAAATGTGAACCCAGTGAGCTGCAAGCTGAAGTTTCCCTTCTCCTGCAGTCAACTATCTTCCTTTAAGGGTATAGGGAGGGAGTTGAAGGATGATGATGTAGCATGGTAGTCAGATGACCTACTTATATAATTACCACTGAATGTAGTTGTCCCTCTCCAGCACCCATATACTGTTAAAATACTATTATACTTGCCACTGACTTGCAAACTACTTTGATATGGATAGAAGAAATGTATGTGAGACATTTTTCTCAAGGTTTCTGCACAAAATTGATCTTCCAGCCCACAGAAAATCATCACAAGTATGATCATCCAGAAAAGCTGTGTTGATTCTGATCTGCCATGAATTGCATGAACATGAGTTAAATTGAAATGTCAGAATATGAACCATTTCTCTGGGGACAGTGCTAGTAGAGCCTTGGGTTTTAGGTAGTACAGTAGATGGTTAACTTCAGCACTGGAAGATATTACCATGGGTGAAATGTGGGTTCAAGTTTGGTAATCAGCTTCATAATCATCACTCTTAGGCAGGAAAATCAGCCACAGATAAATAGAATCATAACTGACAGTGGCACAGATTATTTATTCACCCACAACCCCCTATAGTTGCAGCATCTGCTAGGAAGTAACTAGTGGGATTGGGAACTTGATTTGGCTTCAGATTTATCAGGAACATCAGTTGTACCATGGTCAGTTTCAGGATGGGGAATCCATAAGAAAGAGTGTGATGTCATTTGAACTGATTGATTTTGTCGTAGGTGGGGGCACTCCCCATCCACTCACTCAATGTAGTGCTGCTTTGGGTGTCTACACTTTCTCTCTTCCTTTCTCTTCTGTCTTTCTTTCCTTTATTTTTTCCTCTTTCTGCCTGTGTGTGACTTTACACTCCCTCCTCTGTTTTTCTTTCCTTCTTTCTTTCCTCTTTCTTCTGCCTGTGGGTGACTCTACACTGAGTGACAACCAAATGGTTTCCTGTACACCAGGAAACCATATTTAGGTGGTAACTATACGACCAAATAATGGCACCTGGTGGTTCAGTGGGTAATTGAGGCGCTCCAATCGGATTGAGCCTGTATAGGTTTATATCCAAGAGGTAGTTGGGGTTTATTGCTCTCGTAATGCCATTTAGGGATGAGTAAGGCTGGTCATTCATCTTAAATGTCAGGACCAACTTGTGTAGCCCAGGGTTCCTTCACTCCTCATGGGGCAACACAGGATTGGATGATGGATGGATGGGTATGGAGGGTTAGGTGTTCAGGGATGAAGGTGGCAGTGGAGCTTTCATGAATGACTACCATGACCAACCCAAGTTCAGGAGCTCTTTAAGAAAAAGAATAATGGTCCCATCATGAGCCTGGGAGTGTGCTTACTACAGCCAGCACCCACCGTGCTTGCTGGGGAGGGAACATCCACTGTACTTCCCTCACCTGCCGTCCCAGGGACTAGTAGAACCGCGGCAGCACCCACCGTACGTGTTGGAGAGGGAACGTCCACCATACTTCCCTTGTCTGCAGTCCCACCGTGGGCAGGGCTGTGGCAACATCCACTGTACTTCCCTCATCTGTGACCCCTGTGGCTCTCTTCGAGGGTACCATCCCTTGCTTGCCTCACTCCTCCAGAGGCCGAGTGGGATGCCCCTCTCGTTACCACCACACCCCTAGGGGCGGAGCTTGCTCCCCAGTGGAGTTCCTGTTGGAGAGTGTCTGGAATGGTCCCATCATGAGCCTGGGAGTGCGCTCACTACAGCTGGCAACCTGATGTCACCAGCCACTGCTGGACTCCCCGAGGACGAGATGCCACAGGCAGCCCCTAACAGCCTCTCGAAGCCAGTGAGACCACAGCCCCCAGCCGCTGAGGGACGTACCTTGGACTCCAGGCCGGGACCTACCAACACCAACCAGCCAGCCATCCTTCACCTCCAAAGGCAGGTGCAGAGCAGCACACCTACTCACCCTATTCGGCCCCAATCCCGAGGGCCACCACACACATTGAAGGCCCCATCAGAGAGGACCCTCCCTTTGACGCCACCCCACAGCCCACACCAGACAATCCATCACACGACCAGGGACCTGCGCCTCTCTTGAGAGCGCATACCTGATGAGACACCTCCCACACCTGGGCAACACCTGCAACTACCTTGTCTCCTGTAGTCCAACTCCTGTTCTTATGTATGGATATTGTGTTTGTTTCTATGTCATTTGTACTGTGTCCTGCACTTGTATTGTTTGTAGTGATATACGTGTAAGATTGGCTAGCCTGCTTTTGAGCCCTGTTCCTTTGGTTGCATGCTCTAGACCTGGTCCTGAAAAGAACCCAAGTCAGTTACTCATACTCAGAGGGCAAGAAGTTGAACTCTGAGTACGCAGCATAACACTGGTGGCTAGCAGTGGTTCTAGATCCAATCAGAGAGCAACGAGAAACGAAAGGAAAAGTTAACAAAATGGCAGCCAAACCACACGTACAATTGCCAAAATTCGACCCTGAGCAGTGCGACAGAAACACATACATGTGCATGATCAAACCATTATTAGACATAGGATTCAAGCACGACAGGGCGAAAATTGCAGTAACCCTACCACATCTGGGAAAACCACTCTCCAGCATTGCTATGAAGATCTTCCCTGAGTTGACATGGGCACAGTTCAAACAGATCGTGACCCAAGCAGTCATGCCATCACTAGGGAAAGTCATTGTCTTTTTCCAGCTAGATGCTCTCACCTACGACGGTAACCTGGGTGACACCCTCATCCAGGCCAGGCAACTAGTCACCGTCTCTTACCCAGAGGCTAATGCAGCCACCCAGGGTCAACACACCTTCAATACCCTGCTGAGGATCCTCCCCAGCACCATCAGAGAACACTTCACGATCTTTGACCCAACTGGAGACGTTGACAGGGATGTTCAAATTGTCAGACACCTTCTCGCCATTTGCACCACCCCACAGTGCATTGACGCAGTGAGCAGACTTCTGACGAATGGGCCACAACCCTCAAAACCACGGACGCCCCCCCACCTGCACAGTTTCATCAACACCACTGAGTATGCCCAGGGAGTGCCCTACCAAAAGGCACCCCTCTCCTAAGGAAAATACCTGCCTGATCTCCAAAGACCTGTGGGAGTTTTCAGCATGCAATCACAGGTGCCCCATTCATGACATACAGGAACAACTCATAGATGCCTGACAGAAAACAACTATCCAAGGCCGCCAAACAGTCTTCTCCATCCAGTACCATAGACACCCCAAGCACATACCACACTCGAAGCTATTTTACAGCTACATCAGAAGCAAAACCAAAGTAAAAGATATAATACAATCCATTATGGACGAGGGAATCACCTACACACAAGAGAAAGATATTTGTGAAGTACTAAATGAGAATTTCCAATCAGTTTTTACAGAAGAAAAAAAATTTTTGAGAGGGATTATGTGGAACATGCATGCCCACACATACTACCAGATATACAAATATCAGAAAAAGCAATACAGGAGGAGTTAAGTAAATTAGACAGAGGAAAAGCAAATGGTCCCGATGAAATTTCATGTTGGGTATTACGAGAATGTGCAAAGGAATTAAGTAAACCATTAATTTTCAAGAAATCCTTGAGTCAAGGTAAACTACCTGATATTTGGAAGAAAGCAAATATTGTCCCCTTATTCAGACAAAATCCACTCAACTACCGACCAGTATCACTGACCAGTGTTGTAAGCAAGGTATTAGAAAAGCTTATAAGAAAAGCTTGGGTAAATCATCTAGAAGGACACAATATGATAACAGAAAGACAGTTTGGTTTCAGGAAAGGAAAATCATGTGTTACTAATCTGTTGAGCTACTATGACAGAGTAACAAACACAATACAGGAAAGAGAAGGATGGGTGGATAGTATCTATTAAGATTTGAAGAAAGCATTTGACACAGTACCACACCAAAGACTTTCATGGAAACTGTACCATCAAGGAGGAATTCGAGGCAAACTGTTTTGTTGGATGAAAGATTTTCTCATAAAAAGAGAAATGAGAACAGTACTAAGGGGAAACTACTCATCATGGAAAGAAGTGACTAGTGGAGTACCACAGGGCTCAGCGCTAGCACCAATCATATTTTTAGTGTATATAAATGATATAGACAGTAACACTGGAAATGAAAGCTATCTAAATATGTTTGCAGATGATGCAAAAATACAAAGGAGAATTACTAACACAGACTCTTGTAAAGAGCTACAAGAAGAATTAAATAAACTTCATGAATGGAGTAATACATGGCAAATGGAATTCAATGTGGACAAGTGTCATGTAATCAAGTTTGGTAAAAGTGGAAAAAGACCTGATTGGGATTATACGTTAGGAAATAAAACCCTACACACATCAGAAAGAGGGAAGGACCTATGTGTGATTATCAATAACAGACTATCTCCGGCTGACCACATCAGTGAGAAGGTACGGAACATGTATACACTGCTTGCAAATATGAGAATAGCATTCACATACATAAATGAAGACATGCTAAGAAGGATAATTCATCAGACCAACCTTGGAGTATGCATCAGTAGTCTGGAGTCCTCATAAAGAGAAGGAAGGAAATACCTGTACGAGATAGATATGGTAACTTGATTTCTAAAGATTTGGATATAAAAAGAAGGTGGAAAGAGCATTTTGAATCTGTTCTAAATAGACCAATCTCAGCTGAAGAGGACATTTTGCCAGCCGAGAGAGATTTGCAGATAGAAACAGGGGATATATCCTTGGAAGAGGTAGCAAAATCTATGAAGGAGTTAAAGAATTTTAAGGTTCCAGGAGAGGATGAAATATTTCCTGAAATGCTTAAGGTGGAAAATGATGAGCTGATCAATGCGCTTTTGAAACTTTTTAATGTGGCTTGGGATAATGGTGGAATTCCAGGAGAGTGGAAAAATGGAGTGATTATAAAAATACCAAAAAAGGGAAAATGGAGAAATGAATTCCCCGAGCTAGGCAACTAAGACCATATATCCCCGCTGGGGTTACAGGAGAGAGCTACCCCTCCCGGCAGCGGTAGCCCGGCCGAGGTTCGAACTTGCGACCTCTCGATCACAAGCTCAGCGCGCTACCACTGTGCTACCGCGTCCCACACCACCATAAGGGAGATTTAAGTGTGTGTGGCAATTGGAGGGGGAATCTTTGACACCCGTAGTTGCAAAAGTCTTTTCCAAAATCTTGTTGAAGAGAATAGAGCCAGTAACTCATATAATTTTAAGAGAAGAACAAGCGAGATTTTGGAAAGGTTGAGGTTGTAATGATCACATTTTTATTGTAAGGCATCTAATGCAACAAGCTAATGAGATGAAAATGCCACTTAGTATGTGATTTGTGGATTTTGCAAAGGCGTTTGATAGTGTTTCACGTGGAGTTATGTTGAAAACTGAGATTCTATGGTATACCATAAAAGTTTGTAAATATTATTAGAAGCCTGCATGAAGGTATTTTTTGTAAGGTAACGGTGGGTGGTTCTTTGAGTGATCCATTTGAAGTTAGATCAGGAGTGATTCAAGTTCTTTCGCCATGGCTGTTTGTTTTGGTTATGGATTATGTTATGAGAAAGGTTGTAAAGAGAACAGGTGCAGGAATTAACTGGAAAGAAAATAAGAAGCTGATGGATTTGGACTATGCTGATGATATTGTACTGATTTGCGGAAGTATTTACGAGATGCAAAGGGTGCTTTATTGTCTGGTGGAGGAAGGAGAAAAAGTGGGATTGGTAATAAATTGTGGAAAGACTGAAATTATTAATATGAACGAGGAGAACAAATGGATTGTGTAATTGGGAATAATGTGGTGAAGAATGTAGAAAACTTTAAATATCTGGGAACGATTGTATCATGTAATGGATCATTAAACAATGAAATTGAGGAGAGGATTAGACTGGCTTGGCGTGCTGTTGGAATGCTGAAATCTGTCTGGAATAATATGTTTCGGTACATACTAAAGTAAAAATTTTCAAGTCCATGGTTAGACCAGTTTCAGTATATGGGCATGAGTCTTGGTACAGTACAATTGCAACAGATCAGAAAGTATTAGGATTTGAGAATAAAATACTGAGAAAGATTCTTGGGGTAAATTGGCAAGATAAAGTTACAAATGAAAGAGTAAGGGATATTACGAGAGTGGAACCAGTTGATGAGTATGTGAGACTGTCTCGCTGGAGGTGGCTGGAACACATAGGCTATATAGAAAAGAAGGAAGTTTAATACAGGACGTGCCAGAGTGAACTGCTAGAGGAAGAAGAGGTAGAGGTAGGCCGAGGGAAACCTGGCAATGAAAAGAGAAGCAAGAGAGTGTTCGTGCGACCTGAAGGAGATGGCAAGACACAAATATTGGTTGAGAGGGTTCATCGAGGCTTTAGGCATCCCGTGGGGTGCCACAGGAAATGATTGATTGATTGCAAGGCATCCAACCAACTCTCGATTGACAACACTGCCAGATCATTGAGCCTCTCCTGGCCCATGGTGCCCCTAAGGCTATCCATATCCTCATGTCTTGCTAGCTACCACCAATTGTCAACAAGCCCTGTAACCTATGCTCTTCTCTCTCTCTCTGGTGCAGTGGTAACGTTCTCGCTCGTCATCTGGTAGACGAGAGTTCGCGCCCCGCTCAGGTTGCGAAAAAGTTTCAGTAACGAAGTGGGTGGTTACTGTCCCCCTTGAGCAAGGGGACGGGTGTGTGGGTTTGTGAAGGTCACAGCCTTGCCCTTACATCGGACTATATGAGCTCTCAGCTCCCTTCCGGGAGGGTAAAAGCTGACGATCACGACCATCAAGTGATCCTGACCGACCCGGTGAATTACACACATATGGGGAGGCTCCCTACATACAGCTATTCTCTATAGGGTGGAGTCAAAGGCTTTTCGTCTCATTAACTCTCCCCTTCTTACTGACTCCCTTCAACCTTTGTCTCTTCGCCGCAATGTTGCATCTTTATCTCTTTTTCTATCGCTGCGTCAATGGTCACTGTTCCTCTGAACTGTCTGCATGCATTCCTCCACTTCTACGACGGGCGCGTAGCACCCGTCTAGCAGCAAACTCTCACCCCTTTTCTGTCCAACTCTCTAATGCAAGAGTTAACCGTTACACCCAGTCCTTCATTTATGCAACAGGTCAACTCTGGAACTGTCTCCCTCTGTCTGTATTTCCTGCTTCCTATGATCTCCAGTCTTTCAAACGCAGTGTGTCCAGGCATCTCGAAATGAATGGATCTTGAATTTGGCTCTCTCTTGTATTTTGTTTTTCTCTTGGAACAGTATTGCGGGCTCATTGCCTTTGGTTCCTTCTTCCTCACATAATAAAAAAAAAAAAACATGCGTGCGTGAGCTGGCTCCACCGCGTGACTGATGGCCGACAAGCGAGTGGCCGTGAATACGTGATAGGAACGAACGTGAACCGGACGGGATCAAGCCGAATGTTCTCCGTACGAGATATATCAGTTCTAGAACTAACAACAAGAAACTAAAATTTTGTTTTGGCCCCGGCCGGGGCTTTTCTTATATCTATCTCTATCTATCTATATACCTAGGCTGCTTCCCCTAAGGAAAGGGAGGTAGCCGAGACAGGACGACACACTCCCCATTTACTCATCCATTCAAACACATTCACATTATATTTGGAAAAAAAAAAAAAAAAAAACTATTTGAGATCCGGCGCTATTCGTAACATATTTAGGGCCATAGCCCCGAAAGCCCAGGCCTAACTATATACTCCATTTTCATGCAAGGACGACCCTGCCTCAAAAACTTATAATTTTTCTCAGAGGTCTGTGAGGCGGTAGATTGCGATAAAGCTTACGATATTATTTATCTGGACTTTAGTAAAGCTTTCGATAGGATTGTACATGAAAGGTTAGTTAGGAAGGTTCGAGCACGCGGTAAAAACTGCGTTATATTAAAATGGATAGAATCCTGACTAAAGGGACGAAAGCAGAACCTTTATAAATGGTAGTAAGTCAGACTGGGGACTATAATAATAACTAGCGGTGTACCACAGGAATCAGTAATCGGTCCCTTATTATGTATTGTATATACAAATGATCTAGACTTACTAATTACTAGCAGTATTAGCAAATTTGCCGATGAAACAAAAATAGGGCGTAACATCAACTTAACTGACGACTGTGTTAACCTTCAAAAAGACCAGTATATTGTCCAAATGATCTGTAAATTAGCAAATGGAATTTAACGTTGAAAAACGTAAAGTACTTAACGTGGGCAGGACCATCGCAGATTCTTGATACAACGTAGATAATAAAGACATATAAATCGCAATGCGAGATAGGCTATCTCTCGGAATCATGACAACTACAAACCTCATACCAAGGCAACAGTGTGTTAATGCGAGATATAAAACAAGTAGGTTCCAAGGACTGATTTCGCGAAGCGAGAGCATGTAAAGCAGTGCTGCAACTTTATCTAGTATTAGTAAGGCCACATTTAAACTATGCTGTGCAATTTTTGTGACGTTACAATAGAATGGATATAATTTCGTTAAAAACTGTGCAAAGATGAATAACAAAAATGTTATATGATGTCCGGAACCTTTCATATGGACAGATTGAAAAGACTAAATTTTGCACCCACTAGAAAGGCGTTGAGTAAGAGAAGACTTAACTGAGGTGTTTAAGTGGATGAAAGGAATAAATAAGGGAGATATTAGCAAGATACGTAAAGCAAGCACACAGGATAGAACTAGAAGTAATGGTTTCAAATTGAATAAATTGCGCTTTAGTAAGGAAATAGAAACTGGTTTGGGAATAGAGTAGTGGACGAATGGAATAATCTGTTTAGTGATGTAATTGTTGCCCCTTACATTGATAGTTTCAAGCATAGGCTTGATAAGCACATGACAAGTAAACGTTGAATAAAAATCCTAGTAACAGTTACTAATTAATTATTTTTCCTTTTCAAGCTTCACTACGATAGTCTCTTTTCTATTTTCGTATTTTCCTCCAAAATGTCCACGCCAGTTTTGCATTATACTGCATGGTGTTCCTTCTCACCTTATCCTGCCGGTTTCTGATGAAGAATTTGGTGGGTGGGGGAGAGCCTTCTTCGTTGTTATCCTTATTCTAGTAGTTCAATCACTCTTGTAGGAGTTGCCTAGCATGGGCCAACTGTCCTACTGCGACAATCCTCCCATGTTATGTTTTGGGGTGAGCTTTGTCAATACAACAAATTGAGCAACAACACACCCATCTGAGCGAAATCGTACTGAATAAAACGATAGGCGGGTATTCCTACAAACTACTCGCCTCTGCCCCTCTACATTCTTATTTACTGTCCTGTCCCCCCTTCCACTCCCCGACTTTCACTCCTCTCTCTACCTCCCATTCCTCACATCGTTTCCCATTATCCCTCCCCCTCCCCTCACCTCACTGTTACCACCACTGTCCTGTCCCCCACTCTCCCCCATCTTATACATCCCCCACCACTTCTCTTCCTACTTCCCTTTTCTCCTCATGTCATCTTACGCTAATGACGCTTCTACTTCGTATGTCTCATTTCTCCCATCATCTCCTACTTTTCTTTCCATACCTTCTCGATCTTATTAACCCCTCACCCCCTTTCCTCGTCCTCTCATCCTACTTTCCTCCTCTTACCTCATCTCCCATCTCAGTCCGTCACATCTTCCCTCATATCTCCACGCCTCTTCCTCTCGTTATCCTTTCTCCCGTTTACTCTTTGGTTCCCTTCCTATCCTCATCTTTTCCTTCACCCTTTCCTCATCTCATTCCTTCCGTTTTCTTCCCTCACCCCCTCCCTCTTTTCCCTCCTCACTTCCTTCTTCTCTCCCTCCTCCAGGAAAGCTGAGCTTCAGTTTGCTTCCCACGCCTCTCTCTCTCTCTCTCTCTCTCTCTCTCTCTCTCTCTCTCTCTCTCTCTCCATTAAAACTTTCCATACAACCCTATTGCTTACCGGTACTCATTCCCCACTTCTTCCCTCCCTCTCACTTACCTCATTTCCTCCATTTTCACTCTCTCTGCACTCAGACTCTTCACATCATTCCACCTTCAAAAGAGCTAAACATGGGCAAAACCATCGCCGATTCAAGACACATCTTAGTGCGCGTCCACATGTGCTCAAACAAGTGCTGGCCAGGACCCATATATGGGTCCTGGTGCTGGCAGCATGTAAACAACACAGTAACGAACACGCTGCAAACATGTTGGGAGCAGCAGCCTCCAGATCATGTTGACAACATCATGATGAAGTCTCAACTGCCTCGTATGGACATACTTATCCCATCACCTCTACTGCTAGTGTTCGAAGCCGCACTGAAACACGTTTGCATCCATCTTTTTTTTTTTTTTTTTTATGCGAGGAAGGAGGAACCAAAGGCCACGTGCCCGCAATAACTGTTCCTTCCATGAGAAAAACAAAATACAAGAGAGAGCCAAATTCAAGATCCAATCATTTTGAGATGCCTGGACACTGCGTTTGAAAGACTGGAGATCATAGGAAGCAGCAAATACAGACAGAGGTAGACAGTTCCAGAGTTGACCTGTTGCATAAATACTGCTGCAAACATGTTCCCGAACATCTTGCCAGCTTTTTTGCCAACATATGTTCAAGTACACGTGTGGACGCGCACTTAAAGAAATTAACTAATCGGACTGCGAGAGAGATTTAGGAATTATGGTTAGTAAGGACCTCATATGAAGCCAACACTGTATTAATGCGAGGAAAAAATCAAATAGGGTCCAAGGATTGATTTTGCAGAGCGTGAGTAAGGCCACATTTAGAGACGATGCAGTGCAGTTTTGGTGTCCGTACTGTAGAACGGATATACATTTGTTAGTAAATGTACAAAGAATGACAAAAATGATACATGATATTCAGAACCTCTCATATGAAGACTGACTGAAGAGACTAAATTTGTACTCACCAGAAAGGCGTTGAGTAAGGGAAGACTTGACTGGGGTTTTACGTGGAGGAAAGGAATAAATAAGAGAAATACTAGCAAGGTACTAAAAGTGAACATACAGAATAGAACTCGACCTAATGGCTTGAAGCTAGATAAATTTCTGTTTTAGTAAGGAAATATGCGGAAATTGTTAAGAAATAGAGTAGTGGACGAACTGAATGAGCTACCTAGTAATGCAGTTATTGTCCTTTCCACTGATAATTTCAAGCATAGGCTAGATACGCATTATGACAAGTAAGGAAAGGATATAAAAATCACCTAGTTACTGATTCATCATTTTTCCTGTTTCAGGTTCCACTACAATAGTCTCTTCTCTTTTCACACTTCTCTAGTAAAAATTTCACGTCTGTTTTTCTACACTGGGTGTTTTTCCTTCTCACTTTTTCCTGCCGGTTTCATCTGAAGGATTTGGTGGGCGGGGGAGAGCCTTTTCCCTCGCTATTCCTGTCTTTTCATAGTCACACTCTTGTTGGAGTTGCCTATCATGGGTCAACTGGCCTACTGCAGTTGTCCTTTCTCATGTTCTTATTCCATATTTCCATTTTCTTTTCCCTCACTCCCACTTGTCTTGTCCTCACTCATTCTATCCCTGCTCAACTGCAGGGTTGGAGTAATTGTAATTGCAATTTAACTGAAATTTAATTAAAGAAATATTGTAATTGTAATTATAGTTGTAATTGAAAATGAAATTGAAATAATCAACTGTAATTGTAATTAAGTGACAAGTTAACTGTAATTTAATTGTAATTGTGAAAGGGGAGGAAAGTGGCACTGGTAAGTTAACCCCATACCATGCTGTCATTATGGGATTAATATGCCCCAGGATTAACCCACCTAGGCTGCGTTTTGACAGTTCTCCTGCCTTTGTCCTGAACGTCTGTTCTCTCATGGGACCTGGCCTAGCTCCTTGTCCCCCTTCAATCGGAAATGGCGAGACCAAGTCTTGCATCCAATGAGGAACCTTGCCAGGGAGGTAATTGGTGTACTGCTACATCTGCTCCATCGGGACGAGTTTTCAGCATTGCCGGAAATTATTTCACTGCGAACAGAGCTCAACTTCGTGTCACTTCTTTCCGTTCAGTGTTATTGATTAAGTGCAATAGTGAATTATTTGAAAAACTACCAACTTTTTATTTACTATCAGCAACTACAACAATTAAACCTTAATATTTGTGTTCAAATTAGTTTATGCCACTGTTTGTAAATAAAGGACATCCTTACAGTGCAAAATTAGTGTTTTTTTTTTTCTTATCCAAAAATATTTCTTTTCCCAAATTTGGAGATTTGTAATTATAACTGAAATGTAATTGATTTTGTTTTGCAGTACTTGTAATTGTAATGCAGTTGCTATCCCCAAATGTATTTGTTATTATAAATGTAAGTTTTAAAAACTGAAAGTAGCTAATTGTAACTGTAACTGTCCAACCCTGCATCAACTGTTTCCTCGCTCCTAACTTATTTCTTTCACTATATTCACTATACACATGCTCGCCCACTCCCCGCTGACTCACTCACTCAATTACTCACCCACTCCCTCACGCAGTCGTTCACTCCCCACTCCCTCATTCAATCATTCACTTCCCATTCACCCACTGTCACTCATTTCCTCATCACTTCCCACTTCCTCAATCACTCATCTCCACTATCTCATTAACTCACTCCTCATTCACCCACGCATTTCCAACTCATTCACTTGCTTCCCACTCAACCCCTCCCGACATGCTCACGCCCCATTCACTCACGTATTCACTTTCCTCAATCACTCACACCCTTTGCACACACTCACTCTTCCCACTCACCCACTCCACACATTATCAGTCACTTATTCACTCACTCGCACTTACTCATTCACTAACTCGCTCATTCTTCGCTAATACACTCAGTTACTCAGTCACTCCACACTCCTGCACCATCTTTCGCCGTTTTGAAATGTAGGCTGACCAAATCGAAAAATGCGCGGCCGGTGTAACGATCAATCCATATCTCTGAAGGGTGCGGTAGGAGGAACAGAACTTTCTTCATTGCTACCCTAATCTTAGTGTCATATTCTAGTTATACACAAGCAGCTTAGTGTGAAGGAGCAGGCCTTCAGATTTTTTTTTTCCTCGCTTAACAGAGAAAGTAACACTGATACTTGTATTTGAGAGAGAGAGAGAGAGAGAGAGAGAGAGAGACATGATGATGATGGCTGGTAGTAAGAATTCTCATCTCCTAAAATACTCGTAAATATGTAAGGGGATGAACTAGTGAAGTATAACTGAACAACGGCTCTTTGTGTGTGTGTGTGTGTATGTGCAGGGCGGGAGGGATGGCAAGGTAAGGGAGGGAAAGGCAGGGAGTCTGGCCGCCCACTTCCTGGCCTGAGGGTGGAGGTGGAGGTGTGGGCAGCGGGCAGCGACCTGCTTTGTCCCTTACTCTGCAGACGTGGCCTTCCCGCCAAGCCCTGCCCCACTGCACCTCACACCCACTTCACACCTCGCCGCCTATTCTACACCTCACCACTCACACTACACCTTGCCACCCATGCCACATTTCACCACCCATACCACATTTCACCACCGTACGATACTGTACATCTCCATTTCACATCACACCGCACCACCCACACCAGGAGTGAAGATTTGGATGGCCATTTACCACGACACCTGTCTCCATGGCAACCACCGAATACACTTTGGCTGTCTTGACATGTGCACGCCTTAACCACGACTTACATCACTTTTTACCGACCAGTATGTGGTCTCCTGAACCCACCCTATAGATTATTAGCTCAGCCTATTAGCATCCAGTATTGGCCGTGGTAACAGCGCCGTCCCTCAACACATCTTAATTTACAGAGATTCCAACAACTCACACCCACCTAGCATCATCCACTTTCGACTTTCAAGCATGCAAGCGTCAGACAACAATAATTTGGTCTGCATTTAAATCCTCTAACACTAGACCTGCCGCTCCCAGCATCCGCCTGGCATCCTGTTTCCCGCTTCCTACCCAGTCAGATCTCAACTCCTGACACCCACTTGCACCCTCATTACATCCGCCTTCACCCTTACAGTACCCACCAGCTCACAATGAACTGATTAAGTAGGCCATGACTGGAGCTGGCCATAGATGCAGTTACAGAGAGAGAGAGAGAGAGAGAGAGATTGTGGAAATCCTTTGTACAGAGAGACCACGTTTCTCTCTGCGACACAACACGTGGTTTCATCCTACCTCCCACCTCTACCTCGGCCGCCTCTCGCCTTCTCACTCCGCCATTTAAACCACGCCTCCCCTACTGCCGTCACAGGCACGACCCCCACACAGTCTTATGTCTCCCACAAAGACATTGCTTCTACAAATATATATTCTCCTGGTGAGGTAGGCGAGGGACTTTAAAAAGCTTGTCGGTGTGTCGTGCATCAGTCTCCCAGCAAAGTACGTTGTGACGAGGTAGTGTTGCCAATTATTACATTAAACGGGTGCGTGTTATCGTGGCCCTCTTTTGAATAACTACATAATATTTAGAACAGTGAAAAAGAAACATTTTCATAATAGTGGGTAAATAAGTGTAAAGATGAGATATTTGGAACGTCATGTGAATAAAATAACCTGATAAATCGGGGAGATCGGGGACGGCAGCCACATGGTGCGCCTCGCCATCAGCTGATACCGGGGAGACGCAGCAGAACACGTGAAGGCGTAGTTAAGCCGTGAGGGTCAGCGGGGAAGGTTCGTTGCGCACCCAGCTCCTCGTGCTCGTGTAGTAGTGAGTTAAGAGTGAGACCTCATACTTGTAGCAGTGCTAGTGACCACTATGGCTACTCCGACACTGGAGGAGGACCTGCATGCTGCTGCTTGTCTGGTAGCTATGAAGGGTGGTGGCCGTGTCAGTCCATGGGCGCCCTTTGATGCCCACAGCCAACGCCCACGTCTTCATATCAAGACCAATATCCCAGTACAGCGACCCTACCACGACCCACCGCCCACACACACACCAGCCCCCAGCCCTGAACACTCTCCTTCCGTTGAGTACACACACCACGCCCCTCCACTTTCTCCCGCCCACCACATGTATCAGCCGCCCACGCCTCCCTCACCCCAGACTCCCACCTCAGACGACCATTCCTACTGCCCTCCTGCTGAGACAGACCAAACAGTTTACCACATCGCCCGCATCTTGGCGGATCTGAAGCGGGTGCAGCCGGAGCGACCAGAGGCGCGGGAGGACCCATACCCTCACCAACCTCCGCCCCCACCTCCACCTGCCGTCCACACCGAGGATCAACCTCTGGACTACAGCAGAAAAAGCGAGGCGGAGGCTGCGGGGAGGGAAGCGTGCGGGGGGCGCGGCACGAGGGGCACGGGTGGACGGCGTGGGCGTGGCCGTAGCAGCTTGAGCAAGGTGGAGGACAAGCGGGCCCATCCCTGCACTTTTCCCGGCTGCGACAAGATATACGGCAAATCCTCACACCTGAAGGCGCATCTGAGGACACACACAGGTGAGTTGGCGCCACGGTTATGTAAAGGTGGATGGTGTTGTAGTGAGGCGGGTGGAGGGTGGGAGGCGGACACTATGTTACCGTGGGATACACCACACACTGACCACCACACTACCTCCGGGGATTGCATTTTTAAAATAATTGTGGTGCAGTATTAATGGTGAAGGGGAGGCGACTTTGTAGTGTGGCGTAAGGCAAGGAAGGGCAGGGTTTGGTGATGAGTGAAGAATGAAGCAAGTTATTGGGTTAGATAAGGTAGCCCAGGAAAGTGTTTTTTTTTTTTTTTTTTTTCAGTGAAAGGTGGGGAGGGCCAGGGGTGGTAGGTAATAGAGGTAGGTGGGCGGTGGTGGTGGTTGGCTCCCGGGCTCTTTACCTCGGGAGAAGGTGAGGGAAGGGGAGGGGGAAGTGGTGCGGGGTGAAAGCTGGCAGCTGCACCATGTAGCCACATGGCCACCTCCCCACCCCACCCCCCTCCTCCACACACTCCACCTGTCACCTGGCCTGGGACCCGCGACGGGGAAGTGGTACGTCACTACTGTAATGTGGAGGCGGAGTAATTTGGGTGCGCCATATGGATGCTTACAGTGGGATGCAACGCTACGCACGGCGATTGTATTAGAGGGCAGCTGAGTTGCAGGGGTGCATGTGGATGGGATGGAGTTGGTAGAGAGTAGTATGGATACCCTAGGAGGATTTGTGTGTGTGGAAAGAGGCAACAAGAAAGGGATCTGGAGTGGCGTAATAGATGGTGCAAGTGATGCCTACCTTTGAAAGTAGATGGGATGACTGATGTGGTAGGGAAACCTTGGGTTAGGCCTTAGCAAGTACATAAGAACATAAGAAGAGAGGATAACTGCAGTAGGCCTGTTGGCCCATGCTAGGCAGCTCCTAGAAGAGTAACTGAACTACTAGAATGAGATAAGGATAGCAAAGAAGAAGGCTCTCCCCCGCCCTCCAAACCCTCCAGCCGAAGCCGGCAGGAAAAAGTCAGAAAGAACACCACGCCGTATAGAAAAACTGGCGTGGACATTTTACAGGAAAGTGTGAAAGGAGAATAGAGACTATCATAGTATAACCTGAAAAGAGAATGCCTTCTTGCTTTACCATCCTTGCCTTCAAGTTGTAGAATTAGATATCATAGTGATAGTCTTGTCTGTAACAAGCAGCCTCGAAAGGACCAGTCTGTTTCTGTTTGCTTTCCTTTGTACTCCTTTGTGTGTGGTTCATGTTGGATGATAGGGGGGGGGGTCATGGTGGGAGGTGGATACGTGATAATCGTTGTGCGAGGAAGGTTCGTGAATATCATATTGGTAAGTGGGAAGGTCATCTTGGGAGGTGGATACATGAGAGAGTCTTGGTGGGAGGTGGATACACTAGGGGGATCATTGGGGGGGGGGGCGATGTAAGGTAAGAGCAGGTACGGTAGTGTACCAGCAGTTCTTGTCTCCGGGTTGAGGGGCCGCTGCACTTGAAAGGCGTTGTGGGTGTGAGCAGGGCCAACGTGGGTTCACACGGGCTTTCCAGCAAGTGGGCGTGTGTGGCAATGTCATGCTGATGATCGTCTTTTTACCAGTAGTTTTGCTGTTGTTTCTGGTGTGGGTAACTGATCAGTGATGGTAAGAGTAACAAGCAGCACTGTTCGGCATTGGTATAACGAATTTTGAGCAGTATGGCCGTTGCTGGTATTGGCTTAACTAAAGCTGTGATACTGTGTTCCTGTAAATTACTGGTGTTGGGCTGAGGACGGATGGTACCATGGTCATAGTGTTACTGATCATGGGCGTGGCGGGAGCAAGGATGGTGTGGGTGTGGTGGGGTTGTGGATGATGTGGGCGTGATGGAGGTAAGGATGATGTGGGCGTGATGGGGGTAAGGATGATGTGGGCGTGATGGGGGTAAGGATGATGTGGGCGTGGTGGGGGTAAGGATGATGTGGGCGTGGTGTCGGGGTAAGGGTGATAGGGGCTTGGTGGGGTAAGGATGATATGGGCGTGGTTATTGTAAGGGTGATGTACCTGTGGTGGGGGTAAGATTAATGTGGGGGTGGTGGGGGTAAGGGTGATATGCCAGTGGTGGGGGGGTACGGGTGATGTGGGCGTGGCAGTAATATTAAAGCAGTGATTGGTATGCAAGTCAAACCTAGTATAGAGGGCGTGGTTGGTAGGCTGTGAAAACCAGGTGAACGAGGCTGTGTGTAGGCTGAATGAAGCAGCGGACGTAGCTTGTTAAATACTGTACATGCCATACAATATGTAATGGTATTGGTTGTGGTTGAAGGCAGTGGGTTTGGTAATAGGCAAAGGAGGCTGTGTAAGTGGGTGTTATTAGGTGCAAGACTGGTGTCGTGGTTCCGGTGCAGGTGACTGGTGTCGTGGTTCCGGTGCAGGTGACTGGTTTATATAAAGGAACGGTAGGAAGTACACCGGGTATGTGTAGGCTGTGACTGACGTGTGTTATGGGGTGGGAGACTGGTGTTGTGCAAAGGATGTAACCTGGTTGTGAGGCAAGGGTGGGCGTGGCATACAGGGTGGTAGGTGAAGGTGGGGTGGGCGTGGTAGGCAAGAATGGTAAGTGAAGGTGCTGTGGGCGTGGCAGGTATGGGTGGCAGGTGCAGATGGGGTGGTCGTGCCAGGAAGGAGTGGTAGGTGAAGGTGGGCGTGTCCTTCCTGCCACGCCTACCACCACCACCTGACGCAGCCACACTCGGGCCAGTCGATACCTGAGATTCTGATGGAGGCTCCGACCGTCCTCTCTCCCTTCTCCTGCCACACCCCCCTGCCCCATACCCCTCTCCTGCTGGCCCTTCCCATTCCCATCTGGTGCTGTCTTATTCTTTTTCCCTTCCATTCCCATTAGATTACTCATCTCCTGGAATCTTTCCCACATCATTCCATTTCCTCACCTTTTCCAGACTTCCTTTTCCCCTCTGTCTCTCCACCACTTCCTTATTTCTAACCTTCATAATCCCATCACATTTAAATATCTGCAAACTACCCCTTCCTTCCTCTTTCCCTGCCTCTCGCCGTCCCATGCCTTCCCCCTTTCGCACGGTCTTATTTTGTGCCTCTTCTCTCCCTATCTTTCCCTGTTTTTTATTTTTATTTTTTAATTTCTCCCTTTCTCGTTCCATCAGTTCTTTAATCATGACTTCTCGTCGTCTTCCTTATACTTATTCTGTCTTTCTGTTCCTTTTGCGTTTCCCCTTCGCTCCCTTTCTCCTCTCTCTATTTTTTTTCATTTATATCTCGTTCCATCCTCCCCCATACCATCTTCTGCCATCTCAGTCAGCTCCCTTGCCCTTCCCTTACCATCCCTTGCTGTCTTTTCGAAGCTATTATCATGCCTTCCTGCCAGATTTCATTTTCTATATTTACCCATGTTTTTTTCAGGTTCATTTTTTTTTTTTTTATATATATATATTACTGCGTGCCCATCATGTCCGTCCCTTCTCAGTCATGATACACCTTTCCCTCCTCTTAATCCCTTTTTCATTTCTCTTCCTGTCCTCCCCTAATGTTTGTATTACGTTATTTATATTCCTCAGTATCTCGCCGTTCTCCTGAAAGTCCCATCTTTCTCTCTCTCTCTCTCTCTCTCTCTCTCTCTCTCTCTCTCTCTCTCTCTCTCACTCTCTCTCTCTCTCTCTCTCTCTCTCTCTCTCTCTCTCTCACACACACACACACACACACACACACACACACACACACACACACACACACACACACACACACACACACACACACACACACACACACACACACACACACACACACACACACACACACACACACACACACACACACACACACATTCTGTGTCGTCTCCAGTCATCGTTTCCTCCCTCTCGCCTCCCTACATGCCTCTGATATCGCCTGAGAATCAATAGTTATGCTAGGTATATGGGGAGCAGAGGATGGTGGCAGGCGGTGGTTGGTGGGAGGACGTAGGAGTGAGAGTGTGTGGGAGGTGGTGGTGGGATGGGAGTTGGAGTATGTAGGATGTGTTGGAATGAGGGACTGTGGGAGGTAGTGGAGTGTGTAGGTCCTGGAGTGAAAGTGTGCGGGAGTTGGTGACAGGATGGGAATGAGTGGAAGGTGTTGGTGAGGTAAGGTGGGTGCGGATCGGGTGTGTGCTGGGAAAGGTGATGGTGGCGTGGATGATGTGTGAGGTGAAAGTGGGCGGAGCGAGGAGGTGTGGGCGTAGGCATGCAAGATGAAATGGCTGGATTGGGAGAGATACAAGTATACGATGTCAGTGTTTGAACTGTAGAGGGTGGAAGTATGAATAGCTAATGGAGGTGGATAAGATGGATGAGGACTGTTAAGCAAGTTGACGAAGTGAATATTGGTTAGCCTATGAGTGGGGTGGGTGAGATTTGGTACGTGAGGTGGTAATGGATGTGAGATTGATTGGATGATAATAGGTCAGATTAGATAAGGTGAGTAGGGTAGTGGGTGAGATGAGTTGTAAGTGGGTGTGTAGGGTGAGGACGGAGGGTGATGAGTGTCGTCAGCTGATACTGTCCATCCGTCTTGACGCCTTCCATTCCCGTCCCTCTGTTCTTCTCTTTCCCGTCCTTCTCCTGTTCCTGATTTGTTTGTCTTTCCCTTCTCATACTCCGTTTTTACCTTCTTTGTCTTTCATTATCCCATCCCCCTCACTGCATCCTTCTTTTTTTTTTTTTTTTTTCCACATCTCCTCCATATTCAATTTTCCTATATTTTCTCACCTCTTCCTTTTCATCCTGTCCATTTTTCCTACACTTTCTCAGTCTTCCTCACTTATTCCCCATAGCCCACTTTCTCACCCGTTCTCTGGCCATCCTTATGTTTCCCCTCACCCTGTCTCATTTGCTGCCCATTCCACTCCTTTCTTTTTTCAGCCCCTCCTCCTCAGTATCCTTTCTTCTTGTCTTACTTCTCTCGGATCTCTCTTGTCTACTCCTCAGTCCCCATCTTTTTCTCCCTCCTTCACTATTCACCTCTGCCTTCACCCTCCCTCCTTCCTGTTCCCCGTCCTTCCTCACGTCGTCCCTCTCTCTCCATCCTGTTCTGGCATTTCTCCAAATTTGCTTCCTCCTCCCGTTCTTGCAAGGCCGATCACCTGGCTTGCCTCCTTCTACTCTGTCTCACTTCTCTCTCCCTTCCTCCCTCTATTCTGCCTCGCGTTTCCCTCCCATTCTCCCTCTGTTCTCCTCCGTCCCTCTACTCCGCCTCACCTTCTCCCTCCCTCCTTTCTGTCTCTCTTCCTCTGTCCTGCATTACTTCTCAATCTGTTCCTTCCACTACCATCCTTCACTTTTCCCTCCCTCTGCCGTGCCTCATTTCTCCCTCCCTTCCTCTCTCCACCCTTCCTCACTTCTCTTTTTCTTCTTCTCTTAGCCTTGCCCCTCTTCTCTTTTCCCTTCCTTTACCCTGCCGCACTTCTCTTTTCCTCTCTTCCTTTACCCTTCCGCATTTCTCATTTCCTTCCTCCCTGTGCGTACTTCCCGTCTCACCAGGCACATCACCCTGTAGTGAGTGTAGTGCTGTGGTGTGGTGGTAGGCAGGAGGCTGTGTTGAAGTGAAGCGCAGGTGATTGTGATGTGTTGATTTGTGGGTTGGTATGGACTAGGTAGTGTATGTGTGAAGGTAGATGGGGTGTGGTGGTGTTGGGTGGCGTCGAATGGGGTGGGGAAGTTTTCAGTGGGTGTGGTGGCCTGGTAGAAGGTCGGGGACGAGTTTTTTTTTTTTTTTCTTAAGATGGGTAAGGCAGTGTTGGATGGATGTTGAATTGTGATCACAAGAAAGAAATGTTTTGGATAAAGTGCAAATGTATACTAAGGGCAGTTTGATGTGTTCGGGACGACAAAATGTATTTAATATAAGATATAGTGGAGAGGCTGAGGTTGGATGATGTGGCAGGAAAAGTGACTGGCCTAACGACTGGGTACCGGTATACTTGAGTGGCAGAGCGAGCTTGGTGTGGTATGGTGGTGGGCTTAGTGTGGGTGTGGCAGGGCGGGTGGGTATGGTGGCGTGGGGTGGAGGCTGAGGTGGCGGGGAGGGGGTCGATACCAGCGTGCATCACAAGCACTGTTCAAGCATTGATGTGATGAGTCCCGCTGGGGCGCTCCTCCCTGTCCTCTCCTCACCCGCAGCGTTACTGGGCTGAGTGTGCTGTGCTGAACGGCCAGACCAGGTGTCACCAGTGGTGTGTGTGTGTGTGTTTGTGTGTGTGTGTATACAGCGGTTGGAGTGAGTTAGCAGCAGGGTGTGTGCAGAAGAGGGCGGGGGGTGAGGGGGAGAGTCAGCACGCACCGTTCCAGAGCGAGGTAGCCGGGAAGTGGTGGGTGGAGGTTGTGGGTGGGTACGCCCTTCACCTTTGGTGGAAGGTGCAGGCCGCCCCAACCCCACCACAGCCCGAGGCCTCGTGCACCGCCGTCTGCCCCCCGCCTCCTCCTGCCGAGACCTCAGCGGGGTAAGGGACCGCCGGTTACCGTGGCCGAGCTACCGTACCTTCTCGACTGGTGTGGGCAGTGGGTGGGCTGGGTGTGTGCTGTGGCAGGCATGGCACTAGGGCGGGGATAGCGTTGTGAGGTGTGGGCGGTGACACAGTTGGAAGACTTTCCAAGTGACTGTGTGTGTGTGTGTGTGAACGTAAATACCAGAATAGGACAAGTATTGCCTTATATAGGTGTCTTGATAAACGCGGTTTTGGCACGGGGTGAAAATGTGGACGTCATTGTTGAGTGTAACAGGCACAGTGAGCGCTGATGGGGGTGTGGTGACGTGTGGATGTGTGTAGCAAGTAGGAGTGCTTCAGGGTCTGAGGGAACGGGATGCTAAGCATCTAAAGTCGGACGCATCTACAGAGAGAGAGAGAGAAACGATGTAATATGGGTGAGGATAGAGTGTGGGACGGGCAGGTGATGTGACTGTGAGCTCGGGTGTGGTGTGTGTGGGGAGGTGGGGGGGTGGAAGGGGGATACGATATGTGAAATGGTGTGTGGGGGCAGGTGGTATCAGTGTGGGTGGGGCAGGGAAGTGAGTGTGAGCTGGGATGTAGTGTGAGTAGACCAGGGAAGTGAATGTAGGCTGGGGTGTATAGCCTAGTGTGAATGAGGCAGGGAAGTGAGTGGGTTTGAGTTGGGTGTGGTGGAGGTGGTGTGTGTGTGTGTGTGACAGGTGGTGTGCGTGTGGGTGGGGCAGGTGGTGTCGGGTGCAGTAGTATTGATCACGCTACAGGTGGCTCCCCGGTAAATCCTGCGTGTGGGCGGGGTGGGTTAGCGGTTTACAGGAAATATTGACTCCTCTCCTAGCAGCGTAGGTAGGGTCGAGGGGGATGCTCTGTCCTGGAGTTGGCACAGGCACACTTAAACCTAACACACACTAGATGCTAGAGCAAGGGTTGAAAAACAAAGGTAGGATGGAATAGATACTTTGGTGTGTGTGTGTGTGTGTGTGTGTGTGTGTGTGTGTGTGTGCTTTAGATGATGCAGAGAGGTACTGATGTGGTGCGTGATGAGGTTGCGTTATTTTGCGAAGTAGGTTTGGGGTGTGGTGAGTGTGTTGCTATGGTAAGGTGTGGCGTGGTGTGTTTATTATTACTATGGAGTGTTGTAGGGAATGATAGATTAGCTGTGACGTGATGTCCAGTATATTGGTGAGAGAGGTGCTATGCAGAGGCCGAGACGAGGGGTGGGGTGGGCGCGGGAGGGGGAGAGGGTACCGGTACGCGGTGCCTCAAGGTCCCCACTGCACTGGTGACCCACTTAATCCACCGTGCTGCTCACTTCACCTCGTTATCAGACTACTGGTGGGCATGTTGTCGCCATCAAACTACTTCACACAACCTTCATCACAGAAGATTTTAGCCCAGTAACCGTCCAGTCTTATATATATATATATATATATATATATATATATATATATATATATATATGTACATTTCCCATTGGATCCCAGAGCTGCTGGGCGAGGCATCGCACTGGGAGGGTGCTAAGCGTACCGCCCTCCGCCTATCGGCTCATAGTCGCGAAGCTCATAGGTCCTTACCCGGGGGTTCCCTACTTTATCAAGGTTTGAAAATTCCCAGTTCCGTCCAATACTGTGGACACTGGGGTCCAATCCTACACTTCCCCACGAGGAGTGTAGGAGCCCGGGGCTAGGCAGTTGGTCCTGACATTTAAGATGTGTCACCAGCCTCACTCATCCCTGAGTGGCATTACGTGAGCAGTAAACCCCAACCACCCCTTGGATATACGCCTTCACCGGATTAATCCGATTGGAGCCCAATAATTATCCACTAAACCACCAGGCGCCAAAATTTGGTTATATGGTTACCACCCAGCGTAGTAAATGGTTTCCTGGTGTACAGGAAACCATTTGGCCTGTCACTCAGTGTAGAGTCACCCATAGACTGAAGGAAGAGGAAAGAATGAAGGAAAGAAAGACAGAAGAGGGAGTGTAAAGTTACCCGTAGGCAGAAGGACAAGGAAAGAATGAAGGAAAAAAGATAGAAGAGGATCGAAGGAAAGAAAGATGGAGGAGAGGAACGGGCAGACATCCGAGAGCAGCACTACATCGAGTGAGCGGATGGTAAGCGCTCCCACCTACCATATATATATATATATATATATATATATATATATATATATATATATATATATATATTGCAGAAAGATTTGTTCAGTATGACGTTAATCCATGAACAGCAGTTACTAGTATCCCTAGTTTCCAGTCCGTTATTATATGTTGATGTACCATAGCCCAGAAAATACTTATGGTTCCGTGGGTGTGGCGGTTGTGATAGCTTAAGGATAGTAGTTGTTCGATGGCGTACTGTATTGTTAATAATGTTGGTGCGGTGAAGATGTCCACAACATCCGTCTGAGGCTGTAAATATGATTGTCTAGGACTCTAGGTAAGACAGTGGGTCAAATTGAGGGTCAGACTAGTTGACCTCTTATGAGATCGATCGACCTTGAGTGTGGGACTAGAGTTCATATGGGTTTGGGAAGAAGGGGAAGGGAGAGGGCGGGAGGTGCTCGTATCTCATGTTCTTATTTTTGTGACATTAAGAGTTGCAAGGCATTGCGGTGACCGCGTCCCCCACTGTAGCCAGGTCAGGGAGGCGGGATGTGGGCCAGGGCCTCACTCCCGCCCCGCCCCCGGCCCTCACCCTCCCTCCTGACATCGTTGATTACCCCTGTCGCGTCACCTCACCTCGGCCGCGGCCATGACGGCTCTGCGTATACTGATGGTGTGTCACCGTAACATTCCCAACCCTCCACCCAATTGCCATATCCAGAGCCGTGATCAGATACTTTTGACTTATAGTTGTATACGGTGCCATACGAGTTATTTGGTCGTTAGAATCTGGTATTGTATTACCCATGGTCGCGTCCCATGAATGAACTCTGACCCAAAACAGGTTACCGAGCGAAGGCCGTTATGTAGACGTGGGTGTGCTTGGCTGCATATTGATGTCCACTCTCTCTTCATAGCCTACGCCTTTATTTCTCTCATTGCTTTTCCTTGCGTCATGTTTTCTTTCTTCCATTTTACCTTTACTTAGCGTTCCTAAAATTATCCATGCGCTTCAGCCACCATCGCCCAGACCGACGTGCGTGAGTTGAATAGACTGACTAGCGTGAGCACAATTAAAGAAAAAAAAAAATTGGGATTGGCGACATACCGTAGGCATTGCACCATATTCTCCATCTTGCCACGCCTCCATCTGTGTGTGTGTGTGTGTGTGTGTGTGTGTGTGTGTGTGTGTGTGTGTGTGTACAGTCCCATCCCCCTTCCCCCTCCCCGTTTTCAATCGCCGTTTTACTCCTTTCTACCTTCAGTTCCCCCCGCCCCTCCCCGCCCCGCCCCGCCCCCCACTCGGCCCCTGACCCACATCCGCCCCAGAGGAGTCGTAGGCCGAGTAAAAGTGAACACCATCATCTTGTTCCGCGTTGCCCCCTTGCCCGATAAACGCACCAGGGACCTTTGTTTACCATAGATATTTTTTCCTCCACGAGTGGATTGAGAGAGAGAGAGAGAGAGAGAGAGAGAGAGAGAAGGGAAGGGGGGAAGAGAGAGAAAGAGGAAATGGGAATATGTAAGAGAGGAGGACAAGGATACAGCCACGACACGAGCGGAAGTTTGTGACGGAGAGAAGAAAGTTTGTTAGAAGGCTGGAACATTTATAAGGATGTTGGGGGAAGGGCAAGGTGGTGATGCTGAGGGACGGGATATGGGAGGGAGAGGAAGAGCAATGTGAGGAGGAAGAGATGGAAAAGATAAAAGAAACAGAAAAAGACAGGAAGAACTGGGAAAATGAAGAGACAGGAAGAGGTGAAGGAGTGAGGGATAAAGTGGAAGGTTGGTGAATGGCAAAATAAGTGGAAAGTAGGCAGAAGATGCAAGTGGAATAGAAAGGGAAGGGGCGAGAAACAGCGAGATACAGTTAAGACAAATAGGTAGATGTGAGGAAGGTGTGAAATAAAAGGGAAGAGGTGGAGGGTTGGAAAGCAGTGGAAAGGAGGGAAGATGGGAGAGGATGGGGAGAAAGTGGGATGAAGAAGGATAATTGAGGACGACTATGTGAGAGGGAAAGGGAGAGAGGGAGTACAGCACAAACGAGGTGAAGGACTGGGAGTTGGAGGAAGAGAGATAGTGGGATGTGAAAGGAAGAGGATTTAGAAAGGGAGTTTGTGATGGGAAGAGAAGTGAAAGAGGAGGAAAAATATAGGTGGGAAACAGATTATGACAGACAATAAAAATGCTAATGATGAAGTAATACTTAACTCCCCCAAAGCGATGACTTATATGGTACTTTTTTCTCGCTACCGTATTTCCATCGAGTCTTATGCAAATTAGGAAAAATCTCGTCATGAAGTTAATGAAGCCTGCATCTTCCGGGTAACTACCAGTTCGATAAGTCTTTCCTTGGCTGATTTACATAGTCTGTTAGCAGCAAAAATAAAATTAAAACATACATCACTGGACTGAAAGAGTTAGAGGAAAGAAGGATTGGGACTGGGAGTAGCCTATATGCATAAGGCTGTGGGGTGCTGTATGCAGGATATGTTGCTGGGGAAAAGATGGGAGGTACTGGTAGCCTAGGGGAGGATCAGAGAGTTTAAGAAGAGAAGAGTAAGAGGTGATAGGAGATAAGGATAGGGAGGTAAGAGCAGCAGTGACTTTGTTGAAAATATGGAAGAGTTAGGAAAGTGTGATGCAGGAAGCAGGAATAGGGAAGATGAAGAATGGAAGTGAAAGATGAGAATGTAGGAGAGAGGGGAAGGAGAACAATGAAATGCAAAGGAAAGGAAACCACAACAGACCTGTTGGTCCTTTAGTAGCTGTTTGTTATGGGGAAGGTTATAACTAACAAGGCTATTCAGTGAATTAAAGACAAGGATAGAAAAGCAGGATGACTCCAGATGAAGGGATACGGAATAGTAATGTGGTGCGGGGAAACAGAAATGAAGGAAGAGAGATGTGGAGTTCAGGGAAGAAATGGGAGAAGTAAGAGAAGGCACAGAGGGAGGGTGGGAGATGGCAGCAGGACTGGGGAGAAGTGGGTGAAGAGAGAACTAGAGGAAAGAGGGAGGGAAGGGGAAGAGTGGTAAGGGGAAAAACGGGAGGGATGGGAGAAAAGCAGGGGTTGTTTGAAAGACGGTAGAGGCATATAAGCTGGGAGTAGAATGGGGAGAGTGCAGGAGAGAGAGAAGTACGATAGGGGAAGTAAGAGTGAGACAAAGTATGGAGAGGGTGTGCGGGAGGGGAGAGGGGGAAAGAGAGAGGTGATGGAGGGAGAGGAACTGTGACTACCAGCACTGGCAGTAAAGTAACCTGATCACCTGAAGGGTAAGTGACGCCACTATGCTGGTTCCCTCACCCCTCCCTCCCTCACCCCTATCAGTCCCTCATCCCTCCCCCCTTCACCCCTATCAGTCCCTCACCCCACGCTCATCATTTCCTCATCCCTTCCTCGCCCAAACTATCCATGATCCTATCGTTTCCTCCTTACCTCATCACTCCCATCACCCCCGTCACTCACTTCCTCCCTCTCTCCTCCGTCCATCCCTCGTCCCTTCCATCCATCCCTCGTCCCTCCCATCCATCCCTCACTCCCTCCCATCCATCCCTCACTCCCTCCTTCCAGTTTTTCCCTCCGGCCTTCAGTTCTCGCGTCTCTCTCGTATCCTCTTTCACTTTTATTACATTTCCCTCTTACTTTCTCACCATTTTCTTTCCCTTATCACATTATCTCCTTCATGTTTCCCTCCACCCTGCCTTGCTCACACATTGTATTTCCGTCCTCACGTTTTTTTTTTTTCTTGTTCCTCCCTTGTCCTCTTACCTACCTCACTGCTTTTAATCTATATTTAATAATCGAGTCTCTCTCTCTCTCTCTCTCTCTCTCTCTCTCGTGTAATTCCGTGTGGGAGGTGGAAAGAGAGGTGACAGAACTGTGTGTGTGTGTGTGTGTGTGTGTATGTGTTTTATCACTCCATCCCTGATCCTCTTTTCTTGATCTATTTTTCGTGTCCTATCTTTTCTTTTTCCCTGTTATTACCTCTGTGTAGCCAGCCCATCCCAGCATCCCTTCCTTTCTCTCTTGCTTCAATCTGGCCTCCTCACTCCCTACCCCACACCATCCCTCCCTCACTCCCTACCTCACACCATCCCTCCCTCACTCCCTACCTCACACCATCCCTCCCTCACTCCCTCTTCCACCATCCTCCCTCCTCACTCCCGACCACACACCATCCCTCCCTCACTCCCTACCTCACACCATCCCTCCCTCACTCCCTACCTCACACCATCCCTCCCTCACTCCCTACCACACACCATCCCTCCCCTACCTCCCTACCCATCTTTTTCCCTCCCCTCACTCCCTACCTCACCATCCCTCCCTCACTCCCTACCTCACACCATCCCTCCCTCACTCCCTACCTCACACCATCCCTCCCTCACTCCCTACCCCACACCATCCCTCCCTCACTCCCTACCCCACACCATCCCTCCCTCCCTCACTCCCTACCTCACACCATCCCTCCCTCACTCCCTACCTCACACCATCCCTCCCTCACTCCCTACCTCACACCATCCCTCCCTCACTCCCTACCTCACACCATCCCTCCCTCACTCCCTACCTCACACCATCCCTCCCTCACTCCCTACCTCACACCATCCCTCCCTCACTCCCTACCTCACACCATCCCTCCCTCACTCCCTACCTCACACCATCCCTCCCTCACTCCCTACCTCACACCATCCCTCCGTTCCTCTTTGCTCTATCCACTCATACATTTTTCGTCTCTCTCACTCTCTCACTTTCCCACACCTGCCCCTCCACCCACCTGCCTCTCACTCTCTTTCTCCCCCTTGCAACCCTTCATCCACCTACCACGCTCTCTTCCCCAGTACACCCCCTCCCCACCTGCCTCTCTTTCTCTCACCTCCTCCCCCCATTCCCTTGTACACCCGTCTCCACCTGCCGCTCCCCTTATTTTCTCCCTTTCTCCCCTCCCCCGCCCCTCTGTCACCTCTCTTAGTCAACCTCCGAGCATTAACCTCCTCCCCACCACCTCTTCCTGCCTGCCCTTCCTCTCATCCCAGCTGTATCCCTTCCTTTTTCCCTTACTGCCGCCATTTACGTCTTCTTTTTCCATCTTCTCCCCTCTCCCCATGCTCCATCGCCCTGTCTGTCCTCTTTTCCTCCACTTACCCGTCCCTCTTACCCCTGCCTCCCTACCTTAGTCGTTTCTTTTCCTGTCTAGTCCTATGCACCTTTCCCCTTTGTCTTAACTATGCCTCCCAACCTTAATTTTTCCTCTCTCTTCCCTCTCCCACTCTCTGCTTCCTTTTTAGTGATCCTCCCCTTTTCCCTCCCAGCATTCCTTCCTTCCACCCCTCCTTCTCCCTTTCCCGTGCCTTCTTTGTCTCTCCCCCTCCCCTGTTTACTCCTCTCCACCTTAATCTTTGTCCCCCTCTCCCATCCTCCTCTTTGTCATGATTCACCTCCCCTCCCTTTCGTTTTCTCTCTTTTATCCACTCCTCCGTTGTCCATTTTCATTCCTCCCTACCTTAGTGTTCTTAATCACTTTCAGTCCTTCAAGAGTTTCCCCTTCTCATTCTTACCTTCACCCTCCCCTTCCCCCGTCTCACCCCTTCCCCTCCTGCCATCTCACCCCTTTACTCCCGTCTCATCCCTTCCCCCACCTCACCTCTCATCTGTTCTCTGCCTTCAGCACTCTCTCAGTCTCATCCCCTCCCCTTACCACTTTTTTGTCACCTTTCTCCTTACCTCAGCCGTAATCCTCTCCCCTTCCCCTTCCACCTTTCCTCTCATACCTCACCCATTCCCCATCCTCGGACCTTAGTCGTTATTCCCAGTCTCCCTCTTCTCACTCCCCTTGTTAGCTCTCATCCCCTTCCTCACCCTTCTTCCCCCTTTCGTCAGTCGCCATCCCTTGCCTCCCCCTTTTCTTTCTCCCTGTCCCTTCCCTAGCTCCCCCTGCCTCGTTGCCATCAGCTGCTCGTTATCAGTGCTGGTGCCACTGGCCTCCCTGTGTCTCACCTGCCTCGCCTCTCCTCACACGTGCACCAACCTGCCTCTCCTCCACAGTTGCCTTCCCCCACCTGCCTTCTCTACAGTACACTTCCGTTTCTCTCTCTCTCTCTCTCTCTCTCTCTCTCTCTCTCTCTTTGTGTGTGTGTGTGTGTGTGTGTGTGTGTGTGTGTGTGTGTGTGTGTGTGTGTGTGTTTGTGTGTGTGTTTCCAAAGCTTGTACTCCATACTCCACGTTCTTTCTGCTCCCTTCTCTTTAACATTATTTGATACTCGCTACTGATTCATATCTTCGTATCTTCCTTACACCCACATTTTCTTTTTCTCTCCCTTTCTCTTCTTACATCTTTCCAGCTTTTCCTCTCTTCTTGTCACACACTTATTTTCCCGCCTTTTTCCTGCCTTGTCTAGCCTTCACTTTTGTTACATTTGCCTCCCTGCGTTGTAAATTTTCTCTTTTTCCTTTTCCCTTCATGGATTTTTTTTTTCTTAACATTTTCTCCTCCCTGTCTTCTTCCTTCCTTCCCTACATCCATCCAACATTCTTCCCTGCCCTTCTTCCTCCAGTATTTTAAAACATTCTTTTCCCCATCTCCAAAACTTTCCCCGTTTCCTTCCCTCCTTCCCTTCATCCAGTATTTTGTCCCTCTCTCCCCCCACCTCATTTTCAACATCCCCCCCCCCCCTCTCTCTCTCTCTCTCTCTCTCTCTCTCTCTCTCTCTCTCTCCAATTGCTTCCTTCCTACCAGCCCCCCGTTCCTTCCCTGCATGCTGAAGTGTCCATCCTCGCCTCCACCTTCCTTGTAGCTCATGTCAGAAGTTAGAGGAGTTTAGGTTAGGGGCGAGAGGAGGAAGAAAGACACTGGAATACGGAGGAAAGTGAAGGGTTTGGAGGGAGGAAGGCATTGGAGGAAGGAGGAAAGTGACGGGTTTGGAGGAAGGAAGGAACTGGAAAACTAGGGAAGTGGAGGGTTTGGAATAAGATACTGATAGGGAAAAGGAGAGAGGAAGAGTTTGGAGAAGGTAAGAGCATGAGGAAGGGACGAGCGAGTAGTGAAGATAGAGGTTACGGTACTTGCACAGATACACAGGTTACCGTGCATGATCTTTGGGGTGCGAGGTGAGGTGATCCGGCCAGCATGAGACATTTGCAGCCACTTCGTGCCAGTTTTTTTTTTTTTTTTCAACTTCCAGACGATTTCATTCAGCTTAGGAGTGACTTTTAGAACTGGATGGGTTAGATGTAACCTTAATTAGTTCCTTCACAGTTAATGTCGAAGAAAGTGGTACCGTAGCTCAGTTAAGATGAAGAATGCGTGATAAGAGCGTGGGGGATAGGAAAGCATAAGATCACTGAGCCTGTACCCTTTGCCGTACCCACAACTGATAAGAATTTTTACACCAAATTATACATCACTGCTGGAAAATATGAATTGGACGTTGTATGTAAGAGCTGAATGAACGAGCGGTAAAAATAGTACTTTTGCCAACATTAATACATAAAGTTCAGTTATGATGCTCAACCACGACTGTATAGTGGAGAGGGAAGAACAGAGAATTGATGTAAGGAGGAGGAGGACGAGTTTTGTAGGTTCATTGATGGGGTGGAGAGGTGTGTGTGGAGGGGAAAGTGGATATGTGGAGGTTGATCAAGTGGCGAGGAGGGGGGAAGGCTGGTGCCAGGGAGTGTGTAGGCTATGGCGGGGAAAGTACAGTAACTGTTAGGCCGGATGTAGAGGTGGATAGGAAGGGAATGAGGATGTGGTGGGGATGTTGGCTGATACACAGGGAGTGGTGGCCGGAGATGAGGAGAAGGTGGTGGGCCAGGGAAAATTCATATTGCCATGGGAAGGAAGCTGGAGTGTGACGATGAGACATTGTTAGCGAATACATAAGCAGGGGAGGAGGGCAGGCGTGGAAGGGGAGGCGTGTCCATCGGCCGGTGGGAGAGTGAGGGGCGTGTGGGCCGGAAGGGAGGGAGGAGGGGAGAGCGGGAGGGAGCAGACCAAGCCACAACAACCGGCGGGAAACCTGAGTGACGTCACGGCTTTGACGTCACCCAGAGCTCAGCGTTGGCCCACGTCATACTCTAGGTCACAGCGGGGATCATGGAGCTACAGGATTTTCCGTGTTTCTTGTGTAGTTTGGCTGTCCTTGACTCTGGCTGCCACACATATATATACATATATAGCTAGTCCCAGGATTAGCTGAAAAAAATAGACCTAGTGGGTATCACTTGCCAAGGTTTTGCAATAATGGGGAGGGGAAAAACCCTTGATGATAGAGCGAGGTGGAAGGATAAAATAAAGATCTATCGTGCAGAACATGGTGGGTGGCGTGGGCTGTTGAAAGGGAATAATAATGAATTGTAGATGGAGGCTTGTGACGATTTTGTCGCAGCCATCTGGATGAATTCTACGACGGAACGCGTGGCTGTAGGTAGCCACCTACAGTAGACAGATAAACTACTGTACCCTTCAGCTAAGCCTGCGTACAGGTGTGGTGTATCTGTGTTTTCGTAACAGTAGCACTTGTGTTTTCTTTTATCACCATGCCCATTGTCACTGCCCGCCAACACCACTACTCTTTCAGTTACTGGGAACGGAGTGTAGTATGTATGTCGTGGGACACTGGGTTCACTTTCCAATCTTCCCTACTGCCCACACCCGCTCCTTCCACCCGTGGTGTGTGTGTGTGTGTGTGTGTGTGTGTGTGTGTGTGTGTGTGTGTTAGATGACGGAGGGGACTTCAGTGACAGAGGAGGGGGTGAGGGTTGCTAGGTAGGAGAAGAGGGGTGAGCATGGGAGAAAAGAAGGAGTAACAGCCCTAGGAGGATAAGGTGACGGATGAGGCAGAGGGAGGGGAAGGGGTTGGAGGGAGGAAGGGTTGAGGCAGCAGACAGCATGGTTCACCCCGCCGACACAAGCAGACTTGGCAACATGTGTTCTCGCTCCTACCATGCCACCTCACCCAAGAGCATCACCCCCAGCGCACACACACACACAGACACACACACACAGACACACACACACAGACACACACACACACACACACACACACACACACACACACACACACACACACACACACACACACACACACACACACACACACACACACACACACACACACACACACACACACACACACACACACACACACACACACACACTTATTTTGCCTTCTCTTGTCACCTTCGCACACCCTAGCAGTCCTAACTCATCCCTGGCACAACTTACATACTTGTCTTAGCCAAGTCACTCCTCCTCCACCCATTTTCTACCTCAGCCACCTCGCACGCACTCATTGCATCACCCGTACCACCCAACACACACTCATTGCCTCACCCCTGCCTCACCACACGCACGCACTACGTCACCCTTGCCACCCTCCACACACTCATTGGCTCACCCTTGCCACCCCACACACACACACCCTCATTGCCTCACCCCTGCCATTCATCATACACCTTTCACACCACCCCATCTCAGTTATGCTCCTTTCTTCTTCCCCCACCACCTCCACTCCCTCGCGTCACCCCTTCCCCAAACACACCCATTGCCACACTTCTTTATACCTCAGTCGCCACTCACACACACCTTGCAGTTCCCATGAAAACACACACACACACACACACACACACACACACACACACACACACACACACGCACACACACACACACACACACACACACACACACAGTAACCTTGGCTGTTGACATCGTTCAGCACCTTCACTCCTTACTATATTACTGTCAGTCCATACCATAGGGTGTATTATACCTCCCACCCTCACGTTGAGCATCACTGCCTCCTCATCACACACCCACACCCGTCACCACCACCATGCCAGCGTCCGGTACACATATCACCACGGACAACCGCACCTCATCATTAGTAGACGCTATCTGTGTTGCAGCGTAGAATATCTTGCTGTGGCCCACGCCACGCACTCACCACTGCCACGCCACGCAGCATCCGTCACCTCCTTCCACCATCCTTCACCACACTGTTCACCATACAGTATTCATATTACCCGGTTTTCACCACACCACATCACACAACATTCACCGCTACCACACCACACATTCTCCATACCACACAACATTCACCACACCACACCACACGACTCAATATCACACAACATTCACACACGACACAACATTCACCACACCACACAACATTCACCACACCGCATCCCACAACATTCACCACACCACACCCCACAACGTTCACCACACCACACCCCACAACGTTCACCACACCACACCCCACAACATTCACCACACCACACCACACAACATTCACTACACCACACTACACCACGCATCATTCACCACGGTACACAACATTCACCACACCACGGTACACAACATTCACCACACCACACCACACCACGCATCATTCACCACACCACACAACATTCACCACACCACACCACACAACATTCATCACACCACACCACGCATCATTCACCACACCACACACCATTCACCACACCATACCACACAACATTCACCACACCACACAACATCACCACACCACACAGCATTCACCACACTTCACGCCACAACATTCACCACACCACACCACACAACATTCACACACCACACCACGCAACATTCTTCACACCACACCCCACAATATTCACCACTCAGCACCACACAACATTCACCACACCACACCCCACAGCATTCACCACACCTCACCCCACAACATTCACCATACCACACCCCACAACATTCACCACACCACACAGCATTCACCACACCACACCCCACAACATTCACCACCACACCCCACAACATTCACCACCACACCCCACAACATTCACCACACCACACCCCACAACATTCTCCACACCACACCCCACAATATTCACCACACCACACCCCACAACATTTACCACACCAAACCACACCACAACATTCACCACACCCCACAACATTCACCACGCCACCCCACAACATTCACCACACCACCACACAACATTCACCACACCACGCATCATTCACCACACCACACACCATTCACCACACCACACCACACAACATTCACCACACCACACAACATCACCACACCACACAGCATTCACCACACCACACCACACAACATTCACCAACACACCACACAACATTCACACACCACACCACACAACATTCTCCACACCACACCACACAATATTCACCACACAACATTACACCACGTTCACCACACCCCACAACATTCACACCACACCACACCACACAACATTCACCACACCACACCACACCCGACAACATTCACCACACCTCCACCCCACAACATTCACCTACACCACACCCCACAACATTCACCACACCTCACCCCACAACATTCACCACACCACACCACATAACATTCTCCACACCACACTCCACAACATTCACCACACCACACCCCACAACATTCACCACACCAAACCACACAACATTCACCACACCACACCCCACAACATTCACCACACCACACCCCACCCCACAACATTCACCACACCACACCTCACAACATTCACCACACCACGCTTCACAACATTCACCACACCACACCAGACAACATTCATCACACCACACCAGACAACATTCACCACACCACACCACACCAGACAACATTCACCACACCACACCACACCACACAACATTCACCACAACATTCACCACAACATTCACCACAACATTCCACCACAACACACTTTTAAAACATCATCTTCTATACTGGACATCACAGCATTTTTTTCACCGCTGTTGTAAGCATCCTGTTAAGCGCACCTACCACACTCCACCACACCTCTTCAACCGCAGCCTTCACCCACCCCGCCGTATTTCCTTGGCACACACCCTTACAACCTTCACCACACTTCCGTACCTACAGCCCCTGCCACGACCACCATGACTACCTACACATTACCACACCACACCACCTACACCACTGCACCACCACCAGCACCATCGTACACTCCAATCATGGCATCCATTTTTCGTCATCTACCACAGGTCTTATGCCACATTTTCCTGTACCACATGTTGCCACAGTCGTCCTCCGTTACATCACCATGGCTCACGCAGCACTATTTCCTTTACCACACGTATCCACCATTGCACTGCCACACCGCGCTACCACGTGTCCGTACCACACAGACCATTACACCACCACGCCCAGTACCACATTTCCGTACCGCACCACACAACACAGCCGTCATCAGCACTTTTCACCTTTGCACTCTTACTACCATTACACACCACCACATCCTAGTACCATACCCACATACCCAGAAGCCGACATCCTGTACCACTAGCTACCGTCACATTCTGCCACATCCCAGCACTACAGCCTTTAGCGGCATCACACTTTACCACATTACACAACCACACCACCCACCGTTCAAGGCCTCGTCAGACCTCCAGGAGCGTCACTTACTCTCACTGCCACATGCCCTCACCTCACTTCTTTCTCTCTCGTCTTCTGCCTCCCTACTCATTCTGTTCTCTTCTTGCACCTCCATCCTCTCTCGTTTTCGTGCGTCTCATCCTCAGGTCCTGTTTTGAAGGTTTTATCCTCTCATTGTCTCATTTCCTCTACGCTCCTGTGATTCTTGCTGCTCTTCCTTTCACGTGCATCTGCCAGCCATCTGCCTTTTCATCATGCCCGTCGTCTCGCTCCCACCTCTCTCTCTATCACATCATCTCCCTTCTAGCTACATGCTTCTTCCGTATCCCTTTCTCCTTTGCACACCTCGACCCACTCCACACCCCTATCTCACCATCTCCCTTCTACCTGCTCCCCTTCTCCCTTCCCCACCAGCCCGCCTCTTATCTTCCTTTTCTACATCGTCCACTTGCCTTCCTCCTCTCCCTTTCCCATGCTCTCACTTTTTAATATCACGTATTCTCTTTCACTCCCCCACGCTGCTTTCTGCCTCCCCTCTACCCCTCCCCCACGCTGCCTTCTGCCTCCCCTCTACCCCTCCCCCTGACCACTCCCTCCCACCACCCCCACCCATCCAAGCCTCTTGCTCCGGATGTTTAAGTCTTTTTGCCATTTTTTTTTTCTCATTTTTCTGATTCTCTCTCTCTCTCTCTCTCTCTCTCTCTCTCTCTCTCTCTCTCTCTCTCTCTCTCTCTCTCCTCCTTGCCACGTACAGTATTTTCCTTTCCCTCCTGTAATACGGCACTCATCACCCCCATTACCATCTCCACGTCCACCTCCTTCTCCGCCTCACCTCCCTGCCATCCCTCCTCCTCCTCCCCACCACCTCGCTCCCATCCCTCCTCCTCCTCCCCACCACCTCGCTCCATCCATTCCTCCTCCTCCCCTCCACCTCCCCTCCCCTCCCTCCCATCCTCTTTCTCGCTCGCCCCTCCTCCTCCACCCCCTCTCCTCCTCTGGCAACCGTACACTCATATTTGTTGTGGTTGGTCCTCCACTCCCCACCCTTGCGGATGTAGTCGAGTAGCCCAGCCAGTAGCCCAGTAGCCCCCCGCCAGTAGCTCGGTAGCCCCACCAACAGCCTAGTATCTCCACAAACAGCAGTACTAGGCTAATAGTTGGCTAAGCAGCTCCTGCAATAGATCCGTCAATAACCAGTTTGTCCACCGATTACCCAGTTACCCAGTGACCGCCAGCAAAGACTATGTTGATTACCTTCCCTTTATTTACAGTACTAGCCAACAGATAGGCTACGTGTTTGACTTGTGTCTTTGTAATATAAGTATTCTGTACTGAGAGTTGTCATCATAATATCTGTGATACTTCCGTGGTACATACTCTGCTCTTTTTCTTTCTTTTTCTTTTCCTCTTTTTTCCTCTGTGGTTTATCTGTGTCCTTCACTTTAATCTAGTACCGCTGTAGCCTGTTTAACACTACTCTCAGTATTTGTTTTGCATTGGTAAGGCATCTGCGATAAAATGAGATAACGTTATACCCTCTGTGAACCCTCAGAGCTAACACTATCTTTTTAGTATCAGACTTTAAAGAAAAAAAAAAGTGTTGGTGTAAATATAAGGTTGCGACATAGGTGGGAAGGGTGACCTTGTGTGCAGCTGCCGCGTACTGTGGGAAGAGCCTCTGAAACTAGGCCTGCCGGAGACAATGAGGCGAGGGTGAAGGATGGCATGATAAGTCCACCTTGGGCCAGACGCGAGCTGCTCTGCCCACTTATATGTATCTGATAGTGACCTCTCCCTCCTTCCATCCCTTCCCGTCTCCCTCCCCTTCTCTCTCTTCGCTGCCCTCCCTACCTCCCTCTCCCTATCTGTCTTCTTACCTGCCTTCCTTCCTTTCTTTCTAAATTCCTGTCCTCGTTTCTCTCTCCCATTTTGTCTGTCTCCCTCCCCTTTCCCTTCTTATCAGTGTCCTCTCCCTCTCCGTCATCCGTCACATCTCTCCCTGCCATTGCCCTCGCCTCTGCCTTGTCCAAAGGAAGGCCTTCATTGTGTCCTGTCCATGCCAGAGTGTTGTCCTTCCCTGCTTCCCATTTTTCTTAATCTCTTCCAAGAACATGATGACGTCACTACTAACCTCCCATCCTACTCTCGATCTCCCTGCCTTCCACTAATCTTTATCCTTAAGTCCCTCTCTCCTCTTCCCCCTCCTCCAGTTCTTTTTAGCTGCTGTATTCCTTTGTACTCTTTCGTTGTCGTGTAACCCGTCACATACTTGTTTCCTTGTTTTTCTCTCTTCCGTATTCTCTGTCTCGTACATCCACCATTCTTTGTCACGTTTCAATTTTCATTCTTTGGTTATACGCATTATTACCGCTTCTTGTTTCGTACGGGAGTATTTTTTTCTTACTTTCACTCTGGATATGAATCAACACGTTAAACACAATGACGTGTTTGTATCTAATTAGCCGACCATCGGAGGATTCTGTTCGATCAAGAAAAGACCTCTTGTAGTGGAAGAATTCCATAAAGCTATATTTAACCCCACATCCCCACGTGTTAGCTAAATGCAATCACGGTTAGGCGTAAATAATCTGTAAAAAGGCTTCAGTGATTTGAAGTGGAGGAACTAGTCATCAGCATGCAGGAAAGTTATGTCGTGATATTTGCAGGAAAGAAACCGGTTACAAAACGATTTTCTCACAAACATACGCACCACCAGTGTCAACATCCTAGTCAGTATGGCGGGTAAATTTCCGTGTTTATGTGTGTGTGTGTGTGTGTGTGTGTGTGTGTGTGTTGGTGGGGGGGAGTTAGGTTCGGTTAGGGTAAGTTAGGACCAACCGTAGGTTAGGTTTTTCGATACAGTGTCATAATTGTCTGGTATAGTTTGGTGTCTTCTATTCTGTCCTTCACTAGCCTGTCTTGGGACGTTTATTTCCAAAAGTGTGGAAATTTAGTCTTTTTAGTCTGTCTGTGATATGAAGAGTTCCAAATATCATGTATCATTTTTGTTATTTTTTCTTGGTACATTTCTTTACGAATTTATATCCACTCTGTAATACGGACACCATAATTGCATGTCCTAGTCTAAATGTGACCTTACTAGGTAGGTGCTAGATAAAATTTATGTTTTTTTTCTTCATTATATATATCTATATATATATATATATATATATATATATATATACGGTATCGGCGGGACCTGGGTTGAAAGTTTAGAGAGTGAAGTGACGTGAAAGGATACAATACAACAGGGAAGAAATGTTGCTGGCTGCATGAAAGCAGTGATGAGAAATAGGGAAGTGGGGCATAGGAAATAAAAAAGTCACTGCAAGACAGTAGTGTGATACCACTCTTACGTGTGGGCATGAAGTGTGAACCCTGTCAGAAGGACAACATTCAAGAGAGCACTAGAAATAAGTTTTTTTGTGAGGACATTGTGTAGCTACATGGTGAGAGACAATGACGAGGTGAAAAAGCGTTGTGCTGCTGATGTTGATGTGATTGTGAAAGCATTAGGAGGAATAGTTCTAGTGTGTATGGAGTGAGATGGCAGGTAGAAAGAGGAAGAGGGAAACAGAAGGATGATATGCAGGGATGGAGTGGAGAGAGATATGAAGAAAGAGGGAGTATGAGTTGGAGGGAGGGCGGCCAAATGGCAGACAGCAGGGCAACGTGGAGGCAATATGTTTGTAGTCACCCTGTACGGGCTCTCTCTCTCTCTCTCTCCACTCCCTCTCCCCCTCCCCTCCACTCCACGTCCGCACCCTAGCGTGGGAGTAGTAACCCCCCGGCGGGCCGTGGATGTGGTGGGGGTGGCCCGTGGACACCACCACCTGCGCTCCACATGCTCGCCGCTCCCTGCCTCAGCCCCTCCCCCCTCCTGCCACCCCACCCACGGATCGCCTGTCTCTTAAACCTTCCTTCTTCATTCCAAAAGTCCTTCCATTCTTTCCAGTTTTCATTGTTTTTTTCCATTCTGTACTTTCGTAATTTCCTTCAGTTTCTTCCTTTTCGAGTTCCCCTGTTGTCACACACTTGCCATTCCTTTTCTCATTGCCTTTGTCTTGCTTCTCACCGTTCCACACTGTTCCTTCCACTTTCTTTTCCTCTCTTGTATCCACCCCATATCCCCTGCCTCCTTGCATCTCTCCTCTCCCTTCCGTGCCATACTTCACCTGTACCCCTTTCTTTGCATTCTCCTCTGCTGTACAAAACCTCACACTCCCTTCTATACTGAGTGATGTTTTTTCTCACTTTTTCCTGCTGGTTTCGGCTGAAGGGTTTGTTAAAGGAAGGGGGAGTCTTCTTCTTTGTAACCCTTGTCATATTTTAGTAGTTTAGTTACTCTTGTAGGAGATCACTCAGCATGGGCGAATTGTGGTCTGTTGCAATTATCCTCTCTTGTTATGTTCTTAGGGGAGAGTTGGGAACAGGAGATGTGATGCAAGGAGAGAGGGGAAAGAGAGGATGATGTATGTGTGACAAGGCTGGGAGTGTAAGCAGTGATGGAAAGACAAGCTCAGAGGATGGAGGTACGAGAGAGAGAGAGAGAGAGAGAGAGAGACTTTTGGTGTCCCATTGCTCACGCTGCGCGAAATAAATAATAAGACCCTATATATTTGCTTTGATTTTTGCGTTATTACACTGTTGCCTTTTGGTTTAAAGTCTTTACGGAACCACGATTCTCTCTGTCTGTCGCATTTCGGATTTATTAATGCTCAGCATCTCCTTTCATCGCCTCTCCTTAGATATATCCTCCGTCTCTGCCTCCCTCCCTCCACAGTGCCACCACAGAGCGATACGTTTCAATATAGTTGTGAATTATGTACACCATCCACGTGCCGCTACCCCCACAACGCACTACACTCTCACACCACACTCCCACACCACACCTCATCACACCCCACAGTACACTTATCATCACACCAGACTCTCACACCTTCACATTGCACATCCACACCACTCTTCACCACACCCCGAACTACACATGACTCCTCACCACAGTCCCACACCTTCACACTACACTCCCACCACCACACTACACCACATTGCAACTACACATCACACCACACCACGTTCCACACCACGCCTGCATTCCACACTCACCATAGCACCACACCACATCACATTCCCCAACAGCACACCTCCCTCTCACCGTCACAGCACCCCACATCGCATCACACCACTCTACTGCATGCACACTGACGCACACATTGATGGCAGCACACATAGGCCAGTCAAGCAGCACAGGTACAGGCCGCTGTATGCATGCTTATATATAGGGACAAATTTACACCAAAGGAGACACATTTGAGTACACAGTGAGCAACATACTGTAAACATATATACAATATGCATATCCTATAATATATGCATACTTACATACATACTAGGCTACATACATTCAGTACTACACACACATCACACACACACACACACACACACACACACACACACACACACACGTGGCGTAGTAGTGAAAGCGTGGCCGACTCCTCACTCTCACTTTCACCAAGCGCGCGCACGCACACACACACACACACACACACACACACACACACACTACACACACACACACACACACACACACACACACACACACACACACACAGTAAACATCGTCTTATTTAATATGCCACAGTGCAAATGTCGCCATTGCCAGACCTAGACATGCGCATTGTGTATGTGTGTACGTGTGTGTGTATGTGTGTACATGTGTGTGTGTGTGTGTGTGTGTGTGTGTATATACATGTGTATGTGTGTGTATACGTGTGTGTGTGTGTGTGTACATGTGTGTGTGTGTGTGTGTGTGTGTGTGTTGTGACCTTGTACTGTGAGTCTGAGGTCATTTGCAGCTCCGACCTCACTGTTGTACCACTCACTCCCACAGACAGCCATCCACACCACCCAGAACTCACTCACTCTTGATATTCTTCTTTCCACTCCACCTCATTGGCCCAGCACTCAATCCAGTCTCAGCCACACACATCACCCAACAGAGCAGTTAATCCCATCACTGTCACAGGAATTATCCCCTCAGCAGAATATAATCACCCTTACGGTAGGAATGAAGAAAACAAAAAACATCGTATTGCGTGAGGGATTATATTAGTTTCCTTCTAACCTCGTTCACTATGATATTATTTTCGGTCCTAAATAGAATAAATTATATGGCGGGAGGAATAAATAAGTCATCATATTGTATGGTTGATTGACACTGTCCTGCTCCATTACGTCCTTAAGCAGAGCAATCCGTCTTGCGAGTGAAACAATACTCTTAACAAAAAGATGTCGCTGAAGGGGTTAAGTTATCCACACCATCCGCGTGCCACTTCATCACACAACCACCACCTACCATTGCCTGGCGTATCCCTTTGTCTCTCGTCACAGCCATGCCGTTGTCCATTCTACTTAGAAACGTTCAAACCGCACATCTCTTAACCACAGCCATCCACACCACCACACAACCTTTCGCACTAGATCACACTGCCATGCCACAACCCCTTCACACCTACCACACTTAACAGCTTCACACCAGATCACACCGCCACACGTCCCTTCCATACCATTCACCAATCCACGATGCGATTCCATTTTTACTAAACTGCCTTCACCTGTCTTTAGAGATGTTTTCGTTTCTAATCTGATACTGATAGCCTGATTCACCCTTTTACTTACACTCGCGGACGCACAATCTGTAGCATCCTGACCACTTTCGCCTGATCCACACCACACCCACCAGTACTTGAACACACCCACAGCGTACACCCTGGCTACATCCTAAGTGCTGTACGATGGTTACACGAATGTCAACCACACCCACACCCATTATTCCACATCCTCCACATTCAGCCACACCTATCGTATTCCGCCAGGTCCACAACCAACCACACCCACTTACACCCCGATCACCTTGCTGCTTCCCACGCCCACCTACTTCCACCACACCCACACCTACGCCAGCCCACCTGCCAGCTCATACCCACAAGGCGTCTCAGGTAGCTCTGACCTTGCTCAGTAGCCACGACGTCGTCTCTTCCTGCACGCCACCTATGCCTTCTCTCCCCACCTATACACCTTGTCCCCTACCTCATCTATCCTTGTCCCCCACCCTCCTACCTAGTGCCTCCATCCCATCTACCTTGACCCCCTACCCCGCCTGCCTTGCCCCTCCCCCCTCATCCCTTGCCTTGCATCTCGTCCCATCCCACCTGCCTCCTTTGTCCCCCTCCCCCTTCCTACCGAACTTCACCTGCTGTCTCCCCATCACCACTCCTTTTTTGTTCCCCCATCCCCACTCCATTCTACCTCTACCTGGCCCACCTGCCTTGTTTCCCAGAGCCTTACCTTTTCCTTTATCTCGTCCTCTCACCATCTCGCCTGCCACGTCCCCTCATCCTCATGCTTCCTCATCACCTTCCAGTCCCAGCGTAATCTCCCACCAGTAACCTTGGATCATCACCTTGTCTCCCCACCTGCCTTTGCCTTGGGAGAAAAAGGTTGTATGGGGAAAGTAGGGAAATGGAAATAGTGGGGACGAACCTGAGAGAGGGAAGGAATGAGATTTGGTAGAGGAGGAAAGAGTTAGAGGTGTGAACAGCTCTGCGAGGGAGAGGTGTATAGGGGAAGATATAATTGGTATGGGACAGTTCAAAATCTTTAAAGTGAAAAAAAAAAGGAATATTCTGTAAAAATGTTATGATATGAGAAGAAAGGACATCGTACAATAAATATATACGAGGAGAAAGCCGAAATATCTCAATGCTAGTTCACAAAATCTACTCTAGCAGTGTTGTAAAGTATACTCGTAAATAGTCTGACCCTCAGACTTCTGTGTAAATCTTATGAAAGATGTTGTTTGGAGTATCGTATGACAAGACGGCAGGTATTCACCAGCTCATACTGGCATCCCTCTTGGAAGGTTGTTGCACGCAGTTCTTGTCGGGATGGCAGCCAGCTCACTGTCAGATTAATGTAACTGAAAATTGTCAGAGTTTCCTCCGGCGTGGTAAATATAGTGTTACGTCAGTTTCACCCACAAAACTGTAGCGGGGAAGTAGCCTCTCGTGACTGCAGTTAGTAGGTTTGGAGAACGAAGAGCTTGTCTGTAAGTTCATATTCACAAACCCTCATGGAGATTTAACACTGGAAATAACTAGAGTGCGCTGCAGTTATATACGTTCCGCACGTTTATGCTTGTGTTGTGTAAGCTGGTGACGCCACTGCCTTTATCTCCTGTGTTTGGGCTTAGTTTATGAAGGGTTACACAAGGGTGAGGGTGCAGTAGAATGTTGAGTGAAAGAGAAGAAACCCTCAGAAGTAAAAAAAAAAAAAAAAATGAACTCTTTATTATATTTAGTGACATTATGAAAAACAATTAAAAGTGGGAAGTGCGAAAAAAAATCTGGAATCAGGGACTACAAGACGTTACATAAAGAGTGCAGAAAAAACGATGACTTGTTAAGTATAAGAGGACTTGCAGCACGCATCAGTACCAAGCAGATGAAAACTACGCTGCTTTCATCCCCCCCCTCCATCTTCCCCAACCCTCTCGTTTGCTGCTCCCTAAATCTTGCTTCACTGTTCCTTCATCTCCTTTATTAACTTATCCTGCCTCCCTGCTTCATGGATTTTCCCTTCATTTCTGCCTCATTTCATCTTTCATTTCTTTCTCCCCATTGTCTGTCTCCATCCTTTCTCCTCTGCTATTCCTTCATTTTTTCACTTTTCCCTCCACTTTTCCTCTTCGTGCCTTCCTCTCCATTCCTTACTATTCCTTCTTCTCCTTTCTCTCGCGTTCCTTATTCTTCTCTCCTTCCTTATATAGCCTATCTCTACTTCAAATAATGCACATACTTCCTGATACTCTCCCCAATCTACCAGACACTGATTGGCAATTCTCTGTTTAGCTATAGACAGTCTTTATTTTTACCCCACATTACATCCAGCTTACACATCTCCACAATCCACACATCTCTCGCTTTATGCTCGTGATTCTTCCTTTCCTCCCCCTCCCCCCGCATCCACTTTCCTGGGTCTTTAACTTCCTCCAGCAGTGCTGCTCCAGCTGCTCTTGGCAAGGGAAAAGGGGGGAAAGCCGAGGGGGGGGAGGAGGAAAAAGAGGAACAGGGTGAAAGAAAAAAGAGAAAAGTGAAAAATAATGAATAGGGAATGGAGGAGAATCGGAGAGCGAACACGAGGAGTATGAGAGGACGAGAGACGGGATGGCGAAGAACAGGAAATGGAGGGAGGGAAAAAAAAGGGAGGGGGAGGGTGGTTATGGGTGATCCGGAAGAGGAGGGGAAGGAGTAGAGACACAAGAGGGGGAAGGGAGGGGTAGATGGAGGCATAGAGAAGAAGTAGGGGGTGGCCCGGGTGGGGGACTTAGTCAAGAAATGGAGACAAAGCGGGAGGTGGCGGTGTCGTCGTTAGTGTAGGGTGGCAGGAGTGGTCGGGTTGAATATCCGAAATCTGGCTTGGGGAGGCAGGAGCAGAGGCAGAGGCAGAAAGGGGAATGTCGGAGAGGGGATAGGGGGACGTACTGTGTGGGTAAGAGAAGGTATGACTGTGGTAGGAGTGAAAAGCCTATTTAAAGGGAAGCCCTGAAGAGTTAGAAAAATGTAGCCTACCCTCAGAATACGAGTATTCAGGAGAGAGAGAGAGAGAGAGAGAGAGAGAGAGAGAGAGAGAGAGAGAGAGAGAGAGAGAGGTGAGTGAGAGAGAGTGCTGGGGGCGGGAAAGAAGGGAAGATGGAGCGTGGGGAAGGAAGAGGAGAGGGAGCGTGACCAGAACAAGGCGAAAGAGGAAGCATGGTTGCGGGAAAAGCGAAAATAGGGTGTATGGAAGGAGCAAAGATGTACTCATAGAAGCCAGCTGTTGGGAAGGAAGCGGGAGTGAGACGAGTTACGGTATGAACAGTGAAGGAGAGTAGCGATGGAGAATGTATCCTGTGCTGGAGAGTAAAGATGGAGATTGGAAAAGAAGTGGATGTGGAGGGGGAAAAGGATGGAGTGGAAAGAGATGAGAGAAGGTTTGTAAGAATATATAAGAGAGGATGACTGTGGTAGGCCAGTTGGCCTGGGCTAGTGCAGGTCCCTACAAGTGTGATTAAACTACTAGAATAAGACAAGGATAGCAAAGAAGGCTCTCTCCACCCACTAAGCCCTCCAGCTAAAACCGGCAGGAAAAAGGTGAGAAGGGACACCACTGGAGAATAGAAACACTTACTTGGCTATTTTATGGGAAAGTGTGAATAGTGAAATGAGGACTATCGTAGTTAAGCTCTGAAAAGGAAAAAAAAGATGAATTGGCATGTTTAGATTTTTTTGTTCAACCCTTATTTTTCATATGCGTATTTAGCTTATGCTTGAAACAGATAGCAGATTCCATTCGTCCACTTCTCTATTGCCAAACCAGTTTCTACCCGTCATCTTACTAAAACGGAATTTACGTAGTTTAAAACCAATAGTTCGAGTTGTGCCCTGTATGTTCACACTAAGAACGTATTTCCTTCGTCCACTTATACACCTCATTTAAGTCTCCCCTTACTCTACACCTTTTTATCGAGTGCAGATTTAGTACTTTCAGTCTGTCTTCAATTGGATTGGTTCCGAATATCATGTTTTGTCATTCTTCCCTATATATTTTTCTTACGAATTTATATCCATTCTACAGTACGGACGCCAAAATTACGTATGCACTAGATTTAGTCATACTAATGTCAGATAAAGTTGTATTTTTACTTTAGATGTCCTATTGCTCACGCTTTGCAAAATAAATGGTAGGACCTCATTTACTTTTTCGCATTAATACACTGCTCACGTGGTTTAAAGTATTTACTAAACATGACTCCGTGATCTCTCGCATTCTGATTTTGTTTTTATTTAAGTGTCATGCAGCATCTGCAATGGTCTTTCTCACGTTAAGCAGTTTACATTTTCAAGGTTAAATTCTGTTTACCACTCTTCAGACCATTTGGACAATATATCGATGTCCTATTGAAGGTTAACACGGTAATCAGCCAAGTTAATGATATGTCCAATTTTTGTGCCATCGACATGTTTAGTAATACTATAAGTGGTTCCTAAGTCTAGATTATTTATATACATAGTAAAGGGATCGAGTACTGATCCCTACGGTGCACCAAAAAAAAAAAAAAAAAAGGATGAAGAAGTGTGTCGTATTAGAATAATCAGAGAGAGAGAAAAAAAGGAGAGGGTAGTCACGTGAGAAGATGCAAAAACTGAACGCTATGTATGAGGGGATTATGTTCAGGGTTTAGGAGAGAGAGAGAGAGAGAGCAGATGTCGGTGTTCCCACACTGTGCATTATCAGAGCCGTAGGTTATCTCTTTATAAGTCCACCTTGTGCAGTGACGCTCGCACCCTTCATACCGTCCCTGTCCTTCCAGAGCCCTCACACCAGTATAGCAGAGCACCAGCATTTACCTTGCAATTCGTCGCTCTCCCCAGAGTCCCCACTTGCGATACCCCTGTCACTCACCGCAGGACCGGACTTTCTCCTGGGGAGAGGAGAAGGATGGCCAGAATTCGCTTTCTCCATGCTGGCGAAGTGCGCATTGGGAAGGGGTGTCGGTAGGAAGAGTGATGCTTGTTGAAGTACTGTAATGGCTGTGTTTTTATGTATGCCATCAGTAGAACCGACAGGATGCGAGCATATGCAAGTATATGAATGAGCATAGTACCTCTACCCACTTTAGTGTCCGCCGTAAATTGGGTTCCAACCCTCAACTCGGGGGCGCACCCATCACGAGAGACAAATACACTGTAATTTCGGGCATAAATTCTGTTTATCTCAATCAAAGTACATTTCCCCCGTGCTGTACTTCAAGTTTTCGTCACATTTCTTCCTCATTTTCTTGATCTCTGGTTTCCCTGCATGATCCTTGTCATTACCTGTGACGTGCTTGTCCCTCAAGCGCCTCCTCCATCTCATCCCTTCCACACTCGCCCGCCCTCACACTGCATGATTATGTTCTTGCCTCTCCTTCCCCCCCCCCCCAAGTCAACTTAGAGGTAAGGGGTCGGACCACCTTACGAGTGCAGCTGGTGCAGGGTGAGTCAGGACGCCCCGGACATGACGGCAGGGGATAGGTGGCGGGCCACATCCTGGCAGGGAGTGTGGCGCACCACACCTTTACCTCTGGTGGTAGGGCTGTCGCGCAGGGGCAGGTGTGGTTCAGGCACCTGGCCGTCCCGCCTCGCACCTGGCTGCCAGGGGAGGCAGTCGTGTCATTGTCCTTGACACTTGCGCCACACCTCCCCGCCCCGGCCCGCGGTGCCGTCACCAGCAGGCCGCGCGAGCCCCACGGGCGGGAGGCGCGGTCGGCTTCTGCACCACCTCGTCCCAGTCATGGTGGCAGTGGCGGGGAGAGGAGGAGGGGGAGTGGATGGTGTCGTCACACGTGTCTCTTTCACCTGATCGATGTGGCGCTGGTGGTGTGGGTGGGGGTGGGGGAGAGTGGAGGTTGAGCGTGCATGCTCTGCTCTGCTGTAGGCATGTCACTCTTATAGATATACAATAAATATAGTTTACCGGTTTGCTGGTGAGCGTTGCCTATACCGGTATTCATTTTTGGTGTTAATGCCTGTGTGTACTTGTGGTAACACGCTCAGCAAATATTTTGTTGCCATAATGTTTGGTTGTGGGTGGGGTGGCAGGTGGATGGGACCGCGGCAAATATGGGGAATGGAGGTCAGACGCTATGCAGGGGTGCAGGTGAAGGTCATCAGGTCAGGGCCATTCAGTGTCGGAGTCTCTTAAATACATGGTTTATATTTTC
>NC_137054.1:6571106-6793909 GCF_032717465.1 Coenobita brevimanus
AGCTGAGGCTATGCATGCTAGTTTGGAGATAAGCAACTGATACTGTTAATATTCAACACCATGCCATCGTGCGCAACGATCAACTGCACCAACAAGTGGTTTACGGACTGTGGACAGGCGTTTCATCGGTATGCCTAGAGCCAGTTTACAGTATATCAGCAACCTACCTGTCTCATTGTATTCTTCCATATTGTATATCTTAAGGTACCAAGGAATGCGTAAGACACATACAATGTCCTGGTTGAGGTCTTTTGGAAAACCTGGATTAATGAGACATCAGAGTACAACGTTCAGTTGAGCCATACCACAGGTTCAGGTTATGTATGTATTCATAGAGAACAAATTCTGACAACATTCGAATGTACTAGAAAATTATTGTGATATGGCATAATTGACACTGGATTCTTTATCCATGCATCCCTATTCTCTCTGTCAGTGTATTTGTTGGGTGCATTTTCCAATAGTAGGGCAAACAGCAACAAAGTATGACTTTTCTGACTGTATTGATAATCAGTGGCCACTCACACCAAAAATTTAATGTCAGTTAAATTGTTGCACGCGACACAGAACTGTGCTTGTTTACTCTCACATAAACTGTTGTTTGATTATTAAACAGGCAGAGTTTGATTAGGCAGTATTTTACGACAAGAGCTTCATGAGTAGCTGAATGGACCATCACTTAGGAAACTACTGTCCAAGGTGATCCTATTCAGGCATGAGTGATTGTGTATGCTCTTGACATATGTTGGATTATGTTGTGACCATTGTATTGCGCTATATGCGATTTCTCGCCACTCCACCGATGTATAACTCCATCAGTTACACCTACTCGCTCGCAATAACCTCGGATATTTGGCTTCTGCGTTTCAATAAACTGCGATTGTTTGTGTGCAGTTTGAGTTTTAAAAAATGCCGTACGCTAAAATAATACTTGACAGCACGAAAAAGGCTAGCATAGACGCATCAGGCTAATCGGGAGTTCACCGATGGGACAGTGATAGTGTTGGCATCATCCGTATTATGACCCTGTGAAGGGCAACAGTGATATGTGGTATAGTAAGTGGGTTTTTCATCACCAGTGACTTTATTTATGACAGTAAATGAGAAATTCCCAAATTAATAATGTAGGTGCCTCAGTTCTGGTAGTTCTCCATTTTTCGGGTCGTGTTACATGTGTAGCCTATATACGCGGGCGTTTGGGCTCGATGAGATCACCTATAATGGCCCTCACGACCACGCACGGGCTCCAGCTGCTGGAGTGTAGTCGTACGCGGCATGCCCCATAAAGTGTATATATATATATTAGTTTCATTATGATAAAGTTGAAGGGAATCATTAAACTAACAAAACTAATAGTCTAAACATCAGGACGAATATTCTTCGTAGCCTAAAACAAATTACATTCCCAGCCTTGTCTTTTATTATAGCTTTACTCAAATAAAACTTTCCGACATATATGTCTACATATAATGCTAACAAAGTCATTTGGCTACAAAATATTTATAGGAGTCAGAAGAAGATTGTATGCATATGCCCATGTCAAGAGTTGGTGTTGTCTTCCTGTAAACATCGGCACTTGGGATTTCGGTCGGCGGCTTTGTCTCCACATGATTTCGGCTTCATAAAGTTCGCCTTTTTTATACCATATAGTCGGTATATTCTCTTCAGCATTTGCCAGATGAAACATTAACCTCTTTGATATCTAAATGATAAGCGTTTCAAATTAAACATGCAGCGAGACTTCTGATAATGTGATGAATGCTAACGGACCACTTGTTTTATGCATTCTAGTAACTGTTCAGCAGTATTTTACTTAGTAAATCATCTATAGATAACTGGTATTATGACCACTGATTGCAGTACTGAAGAATTTATGTCCTCGCCGTCACTAAATATCATGGAAGTGAGTTTAGAAAATATATGGCAGTGCGAGTCAGGAGTAGTTGACCGAGTTCCTAATTAAATTACTGGGCGATCGGTAGCAACGCCTAAGTATGTGAACGCACCCTTTGACCCGTAGCCTATATGTTTGTGTAGACAAAATAATTTAAACAGTTTTTATGTAGTATCGGTGGTAGGTGGTGGTGACCATTATCCATCCACTTGATGTTAATGCTGCCAACTTCTTCCTCTACCTTTATCATTCTTTGTGTCTTCCCTCCTCTCTTCTTATTTGTCTCCTCTTTCCTGTCATTTTTCTTCTCTTATTTCCTCTTCCAGTGGCTTTACATTGAATGACAAGCGTAATGGTTTACTGTATGCCAGGAAACCATTTACAGTGCCTGCACGACACTGTAAATTCTCATGTGGTCTAGTGGCGAGGTATTGCACTTTGTTTATTCACAAAAACGAGCACGTGCGGCAGCTATTGGGATGAGCTTCTAGTCACGACAGCAGTTAGGCTGTAACTGGGGAGAGGAGGAAGCAGGGGGCTGCTCTGCTATGCACGAAAACACAGCTGTTCAGCGCTTCACACTAATTTCTAAGTACAGTACAGTTGAAAAAAAAAAATCTTTTTTTTTTTTTTTTGGGGGGGGGGGGGGGGTGTTACGTTGGCCCGGGCCCAAAATATACAGACATTGGGGTGGCCGGTGATTGGGCGTCCAGGTATTACAGGGATTATTGTACTGTACTTACATATGTACATAAACATTTTTTGTCAGCATACATTTGTCCATAAGTACATACTGTACCTGTTTATGTCTGTAAATGCTTATGTATATGTTTATATTCAGTACATACTTGTTTTATGGGGATAGGGAAGGAGAGGAGGAGGGGGAAAGGATGGAGAAGTGTGGGTGTGTGATCTGTTTAAATTCAGTCATGTGATAGATCAGTGGTTGCTGATTGGTCGAGCAAATTTTCCCAAGCAAATTCCCTGCTCGCTACAGAAGAGACTTGGAAGGGAGCCAAACACAGCATTGGTGAATTGCCCTTGTGCGGTGATCGTTGGCTCCCGTACAACCTCATGCGGCGCTGTCGCCCAGCAGCCGTTAATGAATCCGGGGTCATACCTTCCCTTGTGCTTCATGACCATCTGGTAACCCACATGACTTGGTTGTTACACTGCCATATTGCAGAATTTCTGCTCATCAGAATTCCATTATTCCCTGAACCACTCCCCATTGGAACAAGCTTTCTGATTAGTTCCCCTAAACTTGAACCTAATTACAGTAGTTCCCCTAAACTTTAACCTTCAGCAGTCCATGTCCAGCTGTTACAGATTTTTTATTGAAGGACATCCTCTGCTCATCTTAAAAAAGAAAAGAAAAAAAAAGTTAAGACCAAGCTTGGTGAAAGGGGCCAGACAGTTATGAAGGGATTAGAGTTTGAAAGCAATCAGAGTAAGGTCAAGCCCACATGGCAAGATCAGCGTAAAGTTTTTATTCATTATTGACCAGACTTGATGGAATGGTTGAGGGTAAAGAAAGAATGAAGGAATTAGATTCTGAGAATAAGTCAGAAGTTAAGGTTACAGAGGAAAGTCAGAAAGTGACCCTTGTATGCCAGTGTGAACAAAATGAAAATTAGAACAGTACTCATCAGATTTTATCAAAACTTTGTGGAATGGTAGTGTGGGAAATATTTTCCCCCAGAGCAGTTGCGCTCTCTACTTTTATCATAGTTGCCCTTGGTTAAAGGCAGAGGAAAACTTGAGACCATTGTTAATTGTTCAAGCGGTTTTAATAACCCAGAAATTATGTTCTCTTCTATAATTATTGTTATTGATAAATGCTACTGCGTTTAACCCCCGTGGACAACTATACATTGTAAATACATGTAATTATGTGGAATTTTCCACTGACCTAAACTGCGTCTGCGCGTTAGATGACGTGGCGAGGATGAAAAGGATCTTCGTGTAAAGCAGATGTGGAATTAAGAAATTACATAGTTAAAGGGAATATTTGGTTTAGCTTTAGTTTAATTAAAACTAAGATTAATTTGTTAGATTTGCCCTGTACATATCATGATGTACCGGTAATCTAACTGTATTTAAGTACTGTAATTAATTAATAGTTGGCAACCCACAATTCTCTGAGGAGCTGGGGCTTGCCGCGTTCACTCACTCTGCTCCCAGACCTTGTGGAGTTAGCACTCTGTTCCTAGACATAGTTAAGCTAGCACGTTGTATACAGTATAAGCACCTACAGGACGCTTGATAGCTCAAGCAGCTTACACTAAGCAGCCCATCGTCATCGGTTATCAATCACTCCCTCTTCACTAGCTAAGTACCCTTTACGAATTGGCCAATTCAAGGGGGGAGTTGCTTTGAGATAGAAGAGAAATAGTTATTGTAGGTGAGTTAAGGTTAAGTTACATTTCACCTAACTCTGAGACTTGTTTGAATTACTTAAGGACAACTTTATGGACGAGTAACGACCTACGAGTTGTTTATTAGTAAATACCAGAAATTTCTTGCATAGCGGTGCCCGGCAGGGATACCGACTTGTATACATTAAATATTTTTCACATTTTGGTGCCCAGAAAGAGGGCCCCGATTTGTTTACCAGAACTATTAAACATTTTTCACAGATAGAGCATTAACCAAACAGTTAATATTTTGCTTTTTAGACCTGTAAGTCAAAGGTCAAGGTCACTCTGAAGATTGGATTTTGACCAAACATAGTGTAGGAGTTCAGGGTGAGGCAAAGATGAAGGGATTTGGTTTTGAAAACAGTCAGAAGTCAAGGTCATCTTGAACAGTTGTTATCCAGTTTGATTTAGACCAGGCTTGATGGTAGAGTTAGGGTAAGGTAAGAGCAAAGAGTTGACAGTAAGGTAAGTTCAAAGCTCAGACTCACAGGTAATGTCAAAGTTCGACCATTGTACAGGTATATATGTGAACAGTTCTGATCTGATATAAACGAGATTTGGTGGAAGGGTTGTCAGCCAAGGAGTTGACTTTTTTTTTTTTCTTTAATAGAATACTTGTAATAGGTCATCAGTCAAGGCCTGCTTATTGAGTGCTACCTTGCAGTAGTGAAAAGGCTTGAGTACTGGAACTGCTTTGATCTAGTAGGGCCAGACTAGATAGGTGCAACCACACTAGAAGTTCCCAGTAGCAGCAGTCCAACTGAAAGCGCTCCCCCTACTGGCGACGTAAGCCAGCCGGGATAAGTATGCTGGGAGTTTCTTGCCCGACATCTCTTGACACCCTCTTGAGTCAGAGCCCCAGTCAAAAAGGGTGGTGGCCTTTTGAAGATAGGAACAAGGAGGATGGAAATGCCACTTCTTCCCCCACCTCTCCTGATACCCTCTTTAGCCAGAGCCCAAGCCAGAAAAGATGAAGGCCCTTTGGGAGTAAGGACAAGGAGAACATGGAGGAGAATGGAGAGGCTGCTTCAACCCCACTAGAGTCAGAGCCTAGGTGGATAAGGCGGTGGTGGCCTCATGAGACTAAGGATGAGGAGGGCACAGAGGAGGCTGGCCAGGCCATCTCATCCCCCACCTCTCCTGAGACCCTCTTGAGCCACAGCCTGAGCCAGAAAAGGTGATAGTGGCTCTTCAAGGGTGAAGACAATCCAGTTTGTGGAGTGCTACTTTATAGTGGTGAGCAGGCGTCAGTACTGCTTCAACTGGGTGGGGCCATACTAGAAAGACCTTTTAGCAGCAGGCAGACTAAAAGCACACCTCTTAGCCAAAGGGGGTGTGGGGGCAAGACAGCCAAAACTTAGTGCTGGTCCCAAGCCTGGATAATTAGGGAGGGTTAGCATCAGGAAGGGCATTCAGCCATAAAACCGGCCAAAACCAAAATGGTTCATCAAAGCAGGAGAGCCTTGGAGGTGCAGAACTGAGCTGTATGGCAAAGATTGGAAAAATATGGAAGATGAAGGTCATATGACAAAGTGAATTTAAAGTTGTTATATGATTTAGCCCAAACTTGGAAGGATTCAGAGTAAGGTAAGGTGTAGGGATTCCATTTTGAAAACAATCAACCAAAGGTAATTGAAAATACAGCAGTTTGTCGAAGGTTGGGGTTACAGGGGTACAGTCATATCTTCTGTCAATAGACCATTTGTAGAGCATGGGTATTTTGATCTTTGAATGCACATTCTTATTCACTTTGTTTTGGTTGCAAAGTATTTGGTAGCTCAGTTTGTTAAAATACCAGTACAAGTACAGATGTAAGCAAAAGATATTAAATACATTTTCATCTCAAAGAAAGCTTATGAATACATCCCCATGTATGTTATAAAATGCCTGAATATAGACTACAATATAATGTAATGGTGTCATGAGCATGTAATGATATATATAACTCAGCTTTCGCTCACCCACCGACCCACCCCAGGATGACACCGATGTCGAATCCCGCATCCTAAATGTGAGCTTCTCTGCCAAGCGGCCTGACATACCTGGAGAGGAGTTTTATCCACCCCAGCATCTCAGAGAGCGAGTGTACCTCAACCGTGCCCACCTTGCCAAACTTGCCACAGTCCAGGTGAGAAAGAGAGTCATATGTTTACCTGTTATGCACCTACAGTAATTTTGTACATTACTAGGCCCACATACTTGGTATACACTCAACCCTCAGCTATCACTCCCAATTGGTCCCGCTATGGCTGCGCCATAGCCGAAACTGTGATAGCCGAATTTAAGAACTTATGGTAATAATTCTAATTGGTGCCATGACCTCAATATTTACCCCTAAGATACCCTTTTTGTACCACATATTAATATATAATAGTCTAAAAATGAGCATGTTTTATGATGTGATCACTATTCTTACAAATACCCCTCACAGTTAATTCATTGATGTTATATTTCTTCCCCACACTTCGCTTGGTCTCACCATTCTCTATAAGTTTCACATTTCCAGTTTATCTGCATAACTTAGGTTCTTCCTCTTCTCCGCAGCATTATGTTGGGTGATGGTAGGGGGATGGGGAGGGGGTACGTTGGCCATGGTCATATCATAAAAAAGGTTATTGTTCTTGCTATCACTGTTCACGGTCTGAGGACGCACACTTGAATGGTTTGGTGGGCAGGAGACTCGGTCGGGCGGCCAATCAGCTCTTGGCTGGCGCTGACATCACATGACCAATCACGGAGTGAAGCTTTTTGTTGGCTGGGCGGAGCACTGGAGCCTGGCCTTTTTGAAAATTTCGAACATTTTGCGGTGCGCGATACCAGGCATTTAGTGCATGATAAAGGTATTTGGGTAGTTTTTTATATAGGCGTGATAGCGAGATACGCTATAAGCGGAACCCGTGATAGCCGAGGTTGAAGTGTACTGTTGATAATATTCCCACTCTTGTGCATTCTCATACCTTATTCTTATACCTCACCTTATCCGTTGGTGCGAAAAAGGTTGCGATGATGATAATAAGTACAAGATACTACAGTACACTGTATAGTAATTTTCTCATAATCACTGGCATGGCTAAGATTTTTAAGACTGAGGTTGCCAAATAATGGGAGTAGCCCAAGGGAAGCTCCTCATGAGTGTCCATGGGTATTCTCCCGATAATTTTAGGTGGCCTGGTGTATTTCAGGGATGGCCAATGTCACCTTGACCACATAAATGACAATGCCACTGCTCATAATGCAATTGGAGTTCAGTTTCAGGAATAATACAGTGAAAGTGTACAAAGTCAACTCAGTTCTGTTGCTTATAGGTAAATCTGTTCTCTATATCCTCTGTTTCTCTTTATATATATCTGATGCCAAATGCCTCTCCTATGAACAGGGTAAAGGGTAGCCACAAACAAATTACCTTCATGTTACCCTGTCCTAAGCTTTCTGGCAGCCCTCTTACTTACACACCCCTCTCTCATATCTCTCTGTCCCTCCATCTCATCCTTAGTCCACATACTCCTTGTCAGTCTCTCATTCTCCATCCTCTCCACATGATAAAGCATCATAAAACATTTCTCCTTGTGGTTTTTAGGACATCTACATCAACACCACCACAACATTCCTTCACTTCTTTAATAATGTCTTTTTCCATGTAATTCCATTATGATCCTCTCATGATGTAATTCATTTCCGCTGCTCTTACACAACATGCTCGTATGTCTTTTCAACGATGCCCAAGCTTCACTTCCATAATGTTAGAGTTGGGATCACAGTGCTGTAAGTCAATCACTATTTTTTTTAATACTGTCTTCCATATTCTGTAACACTGCCATCAGTGAAACAATAACCTTTTCTCCATGCTGTATCATTTCCTGCACTTCATCCTCTAAACTTCCATCCTTACTTATAGCACTATATATTTAAAGGCACTCACATTCTCCATTACTCTGTTATGCTGTATTCAGTAAAACAGTAGTAATAGTAGTACAGTAGTTGTTCCCTAGGCAGTCTGGCCGAACAGCCCCGAGTCCCCAAAAAGGCCACAGCCGAGACCAGGCATTCCCACAGAGCTCTCAAGGAGTGTATGTTGTGTTGTTGGTGCAGGTGATTGTGTGCAATGCAGTCTTCCATAATGTGCTTAATAGTATGTGGTGCTGTGCTGCATCCTGGACACAGGTCATCCAGCCTCTTCTGATAACTCAGGAGGGCTGGATGATGTCCACATCTCAGCCTGGCCAGGTGGACCTTGTCCTCACGAGGGAGATAGGATTCTAAAGGATGGATATCAGGAGGCTTTGCATGCAGTTGTGTGTTGGCTTTGAGTGACTGAATGGAGCGGCGAGTGATTTGAGTATGGATATGCTTCTGGAAGCTGGTCTGAGGTGTGCGAGGGGGGGAGAGATGACAGTACAGTATTTGTGTATGATATCGTGTGCTGGGTGTTGTTTTGTTGTTCCTTGGTGTGTGTGGATGTGCTTCCATGTAGTGTAGTGGATGCTGTGGGTTTGTGGAGGCTGCGGCAAGAATTTGGGTGCCTCTCATGTCTAGATGATCCTTGACTTTGAGGACTTTGTTTCTTAATGTAGGTGGGCTATGAGTGTAGTAGCTGTGCAGCCTGTGATTATTTTTAGAGCCTGTTCTGTATGGTCTGTAGAGTGTTGTAGTGTGTTTTAGTGAGGTTAGAAGCCCAAGCAGGGCTTGCATAATTCATCACTGAGTGTATGTATTGTTTGTATACTGTGATGGTGGTTTCTTTGTTGTGTCCAAATGTTGTATGGGCAAGTGACCTCATGGCGTTGAGTTTTGATGTTAATTTATCTTTAATGTTTGTGATGTATTGTTTAAATGACATTGATATATAGTATGTTACACCAAGGATTTTGTGTGTGCATGTATGTGTGTGTGTGTGTGTGTGTGTGTGTGTGTGTGTGTGTGTGTGTGATAGGGTAGTGTTGTTTATGGTGAGGTGTGGAATGTGACTATGTTCTGCTGTCCAGTTTGTGAGAAGAGTCACTGTAGATTTGGCTGGGGCTATTTTGAGCCTGTTTGTGGTGAACCATTCATGTAGTGTGTTGAGGTAAGGTTGGAGGATGTTTGTGGCTGTGTTTGCGTTTGGTGTGTACATGTAAGTGTTATGTTGTCTGCACAGGAAGCAGTGTGTACCTCTGGGCTGTGGGTATCTCGTGCATGTGTAGGTTAAAGAGAGCAAGGGACAAAACAGATCCTTGGGAGACGCCATTTGTGAAGTTTCTGATGTTCGAAGATTGAGCGGCAAATATTACGTGTGCACATCTTCCTGCTAAATAGTTTTGCCAGCCATCTTTTTGTGTTATTGTGCATGTTTGTGTTGAATATTTTGTTTGTAAGGTTGTGGTGGGGAATGACATCAAATGCTTTGCTGATGTCTAGTGTGACTAGGAGTGTTCTGTGTGGTGGCCTAGCTGAATTCATGCCATCAAAAACTCTGTGTAAGGTCTGTAAGAGGAATGTTTGTGGAGTGTAGTGACCTAAAACCATGTTGTGATGGGGCTAGTGGGGGTGAGGTGTAACTAGTTGTATTACCAGTCATTGAGTAACTTTGGAGGGTGCAGGGGAATGTGATGGGGTGGTGTGAGGAAGACAACGTGGGGTCTTTGTTGGGTTGGGGATAGTGATGATAGTGCCATGCTTCCAGATGTTGGGTATTATGTTGTGTGAGTAGCTGTAGTTTGATATGTTGGTGAGTGCTTGTATGCCTTGTGGTCCAAGGAGTTTAAGGTGTATGTTGCTTATGTTGTCCGGTCCACAGGTAGATGAGTGCTTAAGGTTGCTAATGATGTGCTTTGTCTGATTGTAAGTGAATGGTGCAAAGTCTGGGTCTGTGGGGAACTGTCTCTTGTGTCGGATGACACGTCGGTCATCGCGATGGTGGTTTAGATGGCTGACATGTGAAAAGTGATTGATGAGAATGTTTGCTTGTTGTTTATCTGAAGGTATGGTGTCAGGTGTTGTGATGGCAGCATGTGATTGTGTAGTGTTGCTGTTGGAGGGTGTGATGCTACTTAGTGTTTTGTAGAGTTTGCTGGTGTTTGTTTTGTGATCAAGTGTTTGGAGATAATTATTCCAATTCAGTGTTTGCTGTTCTGATATTTATTGTTTATATGAGTGTTGAGTTCTTGTATTTGTTGTACTGTGTCATGTGGATGGGGTGTTGGGGAGTGTCGTAGTGTGTCCTGTTGACTGATGAGGCCTTGAATTTCTGGTGTGAAGTTGGGATTGTGTCTCATTCTGTTGCCTCTAGGGTTGTGTCTTTTGGTTGCATTTTGAATAATTGTATTGGAAGTGTGCATAGTGGTGTTGATGTTTGTGATGGGTGTACTGTTTAATGTTTCAAAGTGTTGTTCTCTTTCAATTGTGAAGACCTCCCAGTTGGCTCTCTTGGGGTGATTCTGGTTTTGGTAGTTATGATGATCGAGAGATGGTCAGAGCCAAGGATTTTGACCACTTTCCAGAACATTGTGGGGGTGAGGTTTGGGGAGTAAAAGGTGATGTCTAGGGATGATGGGAGGAAGAGGGCTTGGTGTGGGATATGGGTATGTTGATGGAGACTATTGAGTATGAATAGATTATCTGTTTAGGATTGTAGTACCAGCCCTTTGTCTGTGTCAGGGTTGTTGACATGCCAGGCTGACGCCTTGGCATTGAAATCACCACCCAGGATAATGTTGGGTATGTTAGTACTGTGGTGTATTTGTGGAGAGTAATTGTGTGACACTGTGGGGGACAATTGGGGGGGAATGTATGTATTGGCGATTATTATGTGTGATTTGTTACCAGTGCTTATTTTAATTGATTGTATTTCTGTTGTGGTGTCATGTGAGGGGAGAAGTGACTTTGTGTGTGCACTAATATCTGAAAAGTTGATGGATTTGCGTACCAGGATGATGAGTCCACCGCCACCGTTGTCAGCCCTGTCTTGTCTCATGGTGGTGAAATTATGAAATGTAGGTGTTTTATGTGTTGTATGTAGTTTTGTTTCTTGTAAGATGGCAGAGTGTATGTTTTGTCGTTTGATGAAGTGTGTGAGTTTTTGTTTTTTGGTGTTTATGCCATCAAGGTTTATTTGAAGAATGTTTATGTTGTGTGTATGATGTGTGTTGGGTGCTGCAGCATGGGAGGGAGGTGGGGGTGTGGGTGAAGGGGAAGGGGTAAGAGAAGTTTGTGATGGAGGTGAGGGTTGGAGTGAATTTAGATTGGGGTGGAATGGGAGGGGTTGGGGGATTGTATGGTGTGGGAAGGATCTGTGGGTTAGGCTGAGGAGGTGTGGAGGAAGTTGGAGATTGTGATGGTGGTAAGGGTTGGGATGAATTTAGATTGGGGTGGAATGGGAGGGGTTGGGGGATTGTATGGTGTAGGAAGGATCGGTGGGTTAAGCTGAGGAGGTGTGGAGGAAGTAGTAGTTTGTGATGGAGGTAAGGGTTGGGGTGGAATGGGAGGGGTTGGGGGATTGTATGGTGTGGGAAGCATCGGTGGGTTAGGCTGAGGAGGTGTGGAGGAAGTAGGAGTTTGTGATGGAGGTAAGGGTTGGGGTGAATTTAGGTTGGGGTGGAATGGGAGGGGTTGGGGGATTGTATGGTGTGGGAAGGATTGGTGGGTTAGGCTGAGGAGGTGTGGGGGAAGTAGGAGTGGGGTTGATGGAGGGGTTAGTGGGTGAGCGGAAGGAGCATAAGGAGCAGGGGTAAGAGAAGTTTGTGATGGAGGTAAGGGTTGGGGTGAATTTAGATTGGGGTGGTATGGGAGGGGTTGGGGGATTGTATAGTGTGGGAAGGATCGGTGGATTAGGCTGAGGAGGTATGGAGGAAGTAGGAGTGGGGTTGATGGAGGGGTTAGTGGGTGGGGGGAATGAGCATAAGGAGCAGGTCCAGGTGTTTGTGTAATATTTTGTGGGTCAGGTTCTTGCAGAATTTCTCTGAACTGAACCCTTTGTGTGTTGGCTCGAAGTGATAGGTTTTGAGCACGTTGGACATATGTATTTGTTTGTGGGTCCTGGATTGCTCTCAGTATCCCCGGCTAGAATAAGTCTTTGAGAAAAGACCATCGGGGAGTCATTCCTTGGTGTAGAAAAAACGGTGTTGTTGTGTGCGTGGTACTTGCCCGAGCGACCAAAGCCAATCCCAGGTTCTCGGGCCATTTGAGGGGCCGGGAGGGTTTGCAGTGGTTTGGCCCCAATGCTGTCCTCCTCTGCTTCGACAACCTCTGGGAGGGTAGATCCCCGGCGAAGGCATCACCGCACCAGGTCCATTAAAACAGTTATCCGCATGCAGTATCCCAGCAAACACATTTACAGTACTTTACTGATTCCCCCCCCCCCACACACACACACAATGAAAATGGGATATAAGCCTGTGAAGAATGTAAGTTTGAATTCTATGTGTTCAAGAAAAAATCCATTAATCAAGACTGACTATAACCATTAGAAAGACTGTATCTGCAAGACTTGACACACATCATCATCATCATCATTAACCTGTATCCTTCTAAAGACATTCAGTTGATAAAGCATATATACTGTATATCTATCTATCTGTCTGTCTATGTATCTATCTTTCTATATCTATACATATATATATACTGTATATATACAGTATACAGTATATACAGAGTATATATATATATATATATATATATATATATATATATATATATATATATATATATATATATATATATATATATATATTGTATATACATGTATGTATGTATATAGCAATTCTTCATTGAACACATATTTCACAGTAAAGGTGTTCAGTAACATAGAAAGAGTTTCACATAGCACACAATATTTCATTACTAAGTGGTCAGCGTATGCAGTGAAGAGTTAGGGTTGAAATAACTGGCAGTATCATTCATCTTAATATGGGGCATTCACCATCCACTCACTTGGTGTAGTGCTGTTCTTGGGTGTCTGTCCGTTCCTCTCTTCCTTGCTCTTTTCCATCCTTCCTATTGTGTCTTTGTTTTCTTCATTTTTTCCTCCTCCTTCTGCCTATAGGTGACTTTACACTCCCTCTTCTGTCTTTCTTTCCTTCATTGTTTCCTCCTCCTTCTGCCTATGAGTGACTCTACACTGAGTGTCAAACCAAATGATTTCCTGTACACCAGGGAACCATTTACTATGCTGGATGGTAACCGTATACCCAAACTATGGCGCCTGATGGCTTAGAGGGTAATTAAGGCACACCAATCAGACTGAGCCTGTGCAGGGTTGTTTCCAAGGGGTGGTTGGGGTTTATTGCTCATGTAATGCCACCCAGGGATGAGCGAGGCTAGTCACTCTCATCTTAAATGTTTAGGACCAACTTGCCTAGCCCTTGGCCCGTACGCTGCTCATGGAGCACCACAGGATTGGATGATGATGATGATGTCACATTTAGATTGTTTATGAACTTTTATAGACATACATACACCCATTCGCAGCTGATACATTTTGCTAATTACCTGCAGCTTCAAATATAAGTTTTGAAAATAATTTAGATCATTTTTAGTTGGAGCACCTTAAAGCAGTTTTAACATGATAATTTTTAGGAACTTCCCTGTTGTGTTACATAAGGAATTATGGTTCCATGTGGCTTAAAACAATCATAACTGTGAATAATTCAAAAGAAGCACAGTACCTATGGTGCTGGAGAAGGATGTCTTCATGTGGTGTCATCAGTATGGAGGATGTGTGTGCTGCCCAGTTATACAAGTACACCTCAGCTCCCTCTTTATCCCCTGAAAGGAGGATGGTGGACTGTGGGAGAAGGCAACTTCAGCCTGCATTCCACTGGATTTTACATATCAGATGAATCTAGGGCTATAACACCTACATTACTGCTGCATTACCCTGATTTGTTAAACTGTATTACCTGTACCTCATTTCTCATACTCAGGTACTGCCCTTTGATGACACCTTGTGTGTGCGAGAGCCATGCCTCAACTATGAAGAATGCCTCAATGTCCTGAAGTTTGGCAATGCATCTGGCTTCATATCCTCCAGTACCATTCTTTTCCGCCCCATCTACCCGGTCAACACCTTTGCTTGCAGGTGCCCCAAGGTAAATATTGTACAATACTGCAACCTAAATTAATCTAACTTTTCTCTAAGCATCTTTGTCACTCATGCCTTACCATAAAATCATGTAAGATAATTAATGCAGTAGCTGTAGAATGTCACCATAGGTTTATTATTTCCAAGCCTAAACCTATGAAATATTTCAGTGTTTAATATGATTCTTAGCAGTGTTGTTATTTACCCCACATAAGTTGCCATTGCCTATATATACAATTCACTGGGCCTTCAATTTGTGTGGTTTATTTATCCATGAAAACTGCCTTCAAATTGAATTGTGCACATTGTTCCATAAGAATCTTTGTTATTTGGCTAATTTGAAGGAGGAACTCCCAAAACTTTCCCGAAGTCCCTATTTTGGCCATCTTGAAAAATATACCCTCACCAAACACGTGCATAAAAATGCACAGATCATCATTAACCATGAAAAATGGTGATTGAACAAGAATACAGTGATGATAAGTGGCCAGTAAGTGGAATTTTAGCTCACCTTGATCCTATGGATAGTAAAGTGACAAATGTTTTGAGAGAGGGGGTTATCTGAAGGGCTAGAGGAAGGGGAATGAACAATGCCTTTAATCACTTGAGTGCCGAGGCTAGGCCTCAAAGTCACTCCCCCTGGTGTAATGGACCAAACTGAAACTTAACAAATTAATCACAGGTCCGGCTGGGATTTGAACTCAGGCCCTCACACTTCATACACACGCACATTACCACTGAGCCAAAGAGAGGATCCCTGCTGTGCCTCTAAGCAACGCGGGCTTTTATACACCCCATTACATCACTCTTTTCTCTTCCTGGTGATTAATTTGGTCAGTTTCAAACACACATGGTAGCATAGAGCGTTGGAGGACACCTTTGGGGATGCTACAGACCACACTGGACAACTAACCTTCGGGGTGTAAGTAACATCATTGCCCTCAAGGCCTTACCTCACATCCCACACCGCTGCCAACCAGTTTAATAACCTGACTGAAACTAAACTAATTAATCACAGGTCTGTCTGGGATTTGAACTCCAGCTCTCACGCTTTATATGCGCGCACGTTACCACTGAGCCAAAGAGAGGATCCCCGCTTTCCCTCTAAGCATTGCGGGCTTTTATACATCCCATTACACTGGATTGGTCAGAGGCTTGTCTTATTGAGTCTGGTGGTGCAGACATATATGCCATGTTGCCTGGTAGGTGTTTTGAATGTTGGTTGGGACAAACTGAATGTTGATCAGCTGTTTTGCCATGAAAAACGTGTTGGCCGGTGTGTAAAACAGGTTGCGGTAGAGGTTGATAGTGCCATGTAAAACATGTTCCACACAATTGGAGGACATGCAAAACAGGTCTACTGTTTCTAGTTATTATAATCAATTTTTAGTACTGTGTCTTAGTCTTAACATTTGTATGTTTGTATATATCTACAGGGGTTCACTGGGATGCGAGAGCATTATGCTTGTGATACAGAGGTGAACCTGTGCTACAGCAGCCCATGTGGCAACCATGGAACCTGCATGCGGCGTGAAGGTGGCTACACCTGTGTCTGTCTCCCTGGATACACAGGTAAGTCAGTCCTTCTCTCATACCATACTTCAGATTCTTGGCTCATCACTAAATTATGATTTTGGCTTATATATGACCATAGTTAATGTTTCTTAAATAAATTGTACAGCATTTCCTTTGAAAAAGATCAAGTGCGTTTACATAACTAGAAACTCTTAATGATTAAAAATAGCCAACACCCAGTTTTTCCGTAGTGCATAATTCAGATATCCACATGCATGTAATGATACTGTATTTCAGTGAAATCTGGTGGATAGGTGGGCAGGGGATCAAGGAAAAGTTGATTAGATTTTGAGATGGATCCAGATCCAGATGCAGGGATAAATAAGAAATTTCATTGGTGTTGGCAAAGGTATTTGATCTGGTGAGATTCAGTAATAGGGCAGGCTAAGACCATAGAAGTTATTGATTGACTATATTGTATCATATTGTATGGTTTATAAAGGCTTCAGCATGCTTGCATGCATCGGTCTTGGTCACCTAATGGTTTTTGTGTGGCTGCTTGATCTCTGGCAGCCTCTCTGTTTAGTCCCTTAACCAAGAACTGGGACCTCATCCTAGGTCTTTTTCGGTCTGCCTTTTACAGCCCAACCCCCTACATTCACACATCTCACCCTCCACACCCAACTGTCATCCTCCATCACCTCATTATGCCCAAACCATCTCAGTCTACCCCTTCTCATCACAACACCATTGCACTCCAGTCCCATCCTTCCTCTCAGCTGTTCAATCGTAATCCTAGCTCTCCCAGGCCTTGCATTCAGGGATGCACTACACATCCATCTCTTGTAAAATCTGCTTCCAAGAGATAAGGTGTGCTAAGCCAACTCCGCTCCTTCTTTACCCCTGCACAATTGTTGACTCTATACGGGGGTTTTATCCGCCCCTGTGTGGAGTACAGCTGTCATGTGTGGGGAGGCTCCCCACATACAGCTCTTCTCAGTAGGGTGGAGTCAAAGGCTTTTCGTCTCATTAACTCTCCTCCTCTTACTGACTCTCTTCAACCTCTGTCTCTTCATCGCACTGTTGCATCTTTATCTCTTTTCTATCACTACTTCAATGGTCACTGCTCCTCTGAACTGTCTGCATGCATTCCTCCACCTCTACGACAGCCGCGTAGCACCCGTCTAGCAACAGACTCTCATCCCTTTTCTGTTCAACTGTCTAATGCAAGAGTTAACCTTTACTCCCAGTCCTTCATTTGTGCAACAGGTCAGCTCTGGAACTGTCTCCCTCTGTCTGTATTTCCTGCTTCCTATGATCTCCAGTCTTTCAAACGCAATGTGTCCAGGCATCCCGACATGATTGGATCTTGAATTTGGCTCTTTCTTGTATTTTGTTTTTCTCTTGGAAGGAACAACAATTGCAGTCTCGCGGCCTTTGGTTCCTTCTTCGTCGCATTAAAAAAAAAAAATCTAATCACTGCAATTTCATTGCATTTGTGCCTGTAAATGTCCTCTTCCTTTACTGCCCATGTCACACTATCATACTGCATTACACTCCAAACATACAGCATACAAAGATTCCTTGGCACGGAGGGAAAGCCCTCTCATTGTCAGGAGTGGCAACAGCTCCCTGAATTCCCTCCAGCTACTCCTTACCCTAGGCACAGAGCTAGCTCCATTTCCACCCTCAGTACATAACATATCTCCCAAATAACAAAGCTCTTTCCCACAGTCAAGAGACTAACCGGTATCAGTCCTTTCAAGCCCGACGATCTCTGCATGCTGTCCCAGGCACACCACACATGGGAAATCAGCATTATCTCACAGTCTGCCTCTAATACCGCTACAATTTTTTGTTTCTTTTTATGCAAGGAAGATGGAAACAATGGCTACAAGCCCACTAGATTGTTTCCTCCAAGATAAAACAAAAACAAGAGAGAGCCAAATTCAAGATCTGTTCGCTTTGAGATGCCTGGACACACTGTGTTTGAGACTAGAAGTTATAGGCTGTAGGAAATACAGACAGAGAGAGACAGTTCTAGAGTTGACTTGTTGCATACGTAAGGACTAGGAGTAATGGTTAGCTCTTGCATTAGAGAGTTAGACAGAAATGGGATGAGAGTTTGCTGCTAGATGGGTGTTATGTGCTCACTGTTGTGGTGAATTGATGTAAGCAGACAATTCAGAGGAACAGTGATCATTTAAAGAACAATAGAAAAGAGATAAATTTGCAACAGTGGGATGAAGAAAGAGGGGTTGAAAGGAGCCAGTAAGAAGAGGAGAGTTAATGAGCTGCAACACCTTTGAATCCACCCGCTATCACAAACACTGCACAAGATGAAGTTACATCCAACACCCTTGTGGCAAATCACACATTGCCACACTCCCTTTGCTTTGACCATACCTTATAAATATCCATCTGGAAGGAAAAAGGAATTACAATAGTAAATATTATTTATTGGCATTGGCAGAGGTATGCATTCTTTGAGTGCATTCCGTTAGATAGGATTTATTTATCATAAGGTATTTACTTAATTGTGAACCTATATCAAATAATATTTAAGGGATATGTATTGAAGATTAGCAACTAAGTTATGATAACATGTTGAGCCCCTTGCCTTGTAGATATAAGTAGCCACCAATGACAGCATCATATCTGGGGGAGTACAATAACCCATCAGCCTTTGGTGTCAGACCAGATCAAACATAAACAACAGTGATATGCTTGGCATTAATCACCTAGCATTTTGCATGTAATAACAAGACACAAAAGTTTTTGCAGTCAGAAAGCTTGATCTCATAAACTGTCCTTTTCAAGCAGCACTCCCCAAGCCCTGTTTTTTCTCTGACTGAGATACCATACTGTCCCCTCAGGCAAAAACTGTGATATAAACATGCTAAGTGGGTCGTGTGTGGAAGGAGTGTGTCGTCATGGGAGCACCTGCACAACAGTCAGCAGTAGCAGCGGAGATGGTAATGGTAGTGGGGGCTTCACGTGCACCAACTGTAGCCGCTCCCTTTACCACACCTCTACCTGTGAGCTCAGGGCCAGGCGCTTCTACAACGGCTCCTTCCTTACCTTTCCTTCACTTAAGCAACGCCATAGGCTTCACATCAAGATAAGGTAAATGCTAATAGCTTTGTCCAAATGATCAGTAAGTACTGTTCATTTTGGTCTCCTTTGATGTCATGATTATATTGCATAATTATACAATTTTTTTGCATGATTTTTATAATTGTTACATATCACATGTTTCAAGAATTCATGCAAGTTTCTGAATTTTAATTCCCCTATATGAATGACTAAGCAGCATTGTGTAAATAGTTTTCCTATGTTTACAGGCATGCAGTAGACTAAAGATCCAACTTTGCACATCTCTACATACTTTCATTCTGTCTTCCAGTCTATTCAGTGATGTTTGTTATTCTACTGAATGCATAAGCATTGATAATTTCCAAGTTTCATCCCCAGTTTTTTTTACCAGTCTCATTATCAGAATTGTGTTTGCATGAATAAAGAAAGGAAAAGGAAAGGGGATGTTAGTGTTTTAATAGAAACACTTATTCAGGTTCACTTTTCTAAATGATTGTCTCTCAGAGTATATCTTTCCTTCATAATTATTGTGATCACACAGACCATGCCGTGTGAGCTGTTCCTGAAATTGATTATGTCCAGTTTTGTATTGCTATGATGGGGTAAGATACAGCATTTATTAAATGTTAATACCCTTTTTTTTTCTTTCTTTCTTTATTTATTTTTTGCAACTCTGAGCATAGGCTTCACAGCCTGCTCACAAGACCCAGTAGTCCTCCTGCATACCGTACACCTCCACATGTCACCACTTCGGCGGTTATGCCCACCGTCCATATTGAATACATGCTAGGGCTGTTTCATACAGGACTGGTGTATTGGTATTAGCGGGGGTACTGTTACGACATGTTGGCAGGTCTTGTGATAGAATAGTAAAGTCTAATTTTATGACGTTCAAATCCTTAAACTGTTCCCTGCCCTAGCAGGTATTTGAACCTGGGTCCATTAGGACATCAGGCCACTTCTCTACCGATTCAACCCCCCCCCCCCCATCTCATACCCATCATAACTCATTTCTGGCAGAGGTGGGCACTGCAAACAGAAATTCAATTCCGCAACGCAGATCCACAGACTCAAAAAACTGCCTTCTGCAACCACAGATCCACAGACTCAAAAAATTGCCTTCTGCAACCACAGATCCACAGACTCAAAAAATTGCCTTCTGCAACCACAGATCCGCAGACTCAAAAAATTGCCTTCTGCAACCACAGATCCACAAAACTCTTGAAATTTACAGTTTCGCAAATGCAGAAACACAACACAGACCATTTTTATCCCTTTCAGTACCACGGTATCAGCTTCATTTTATTCTGGATACCATTAGAGGATTATATTAAGTTTACAATGATACGTTTCATAATCAAGGGGTTAATTATCATTTCTAGTTACTCATCCACTGCAGTTATATCTGTATTTACTCTCTTCTGTCTAACAATAGGTGACTTTATGCAGTTTGGAAATTGTCTGAAGTAATGAATGGGATATATAAAATCATAGTTATAGTAAAACTCTAAAGTATATATTTCAGTTATTATTAGCAGTATATTAGACTTATTTTTAACTACAAAACAAGAGCAAATCCTTCACTATTGTATATAAATGAATTAATAGTACTTGGATGGGTGACCACCTGGGAACACCAGATGCTGTTGGCATCCCTACGTGTCAAGTGGGGTTGGTGGAGGATTAGTGCCCCTCCCTGTAAAACAATTAACTCTAAGCCGTTGGCCACCCCGTTTGGGATACATGGCGTCTGGCAATGAATGAATGAATGAAAAAAATTATTACACTTCACACCTCACACTTGACAAGTTGACACACCAGTCACACTTGACAAGTTGACACACTAGTCTACCTCTATTCCTCGACTCTAACCTCCTCAGTCATCACACCTTAGTCACAGTCAGACTCCTCCAACAACTGAGACAACTCCAACATACAGTACATCTATCTATCTATCTATACTGATACCGCACGGGGAAAGGTGGTTGTCTGGGAAGAAAAATTGTAAAATTGTGTTCAGTTTCATTTTGTATGTTTCTTGTTTAATTTGTTACAGTATTTCTCTACCTAATGATTTTTGTTGAGATTGAAATACAGGCACAGGCAATGCAATAAGCCTGACAAATTTGAAATTTAGACTGAAGGTCATATTCTAGGTGGACTGGGAGGCTTTGTAGCACATCTTGACACTTTTCATCTTGTTATTGGCTTTTATGCTAAACAAGTCTTTCTAGTATCAGTGTAGTTTACATCAGTAACATACATTATAACATCTAAGAATTGGGAAAATGAATTGATCTTGAATTAGGCTTTATATTTTTCTTTATATATTTGGGGGAAAAACATCTTTGCTGGCTTTTATCCTTAGATTCTTATTTCTTACCCTTCCCCCAGAAAACTTAAGATAATGCAGTGAGCAACCCTCCAATGAAAAGTAGAATACAACTGCCAAGACGATGTTATGCTTTATTATTTATTCATGAGTACAAACATTGCCCCTTCTTGGCTTATACCCATTTTCATTCCTTTCTTGAGAGCATGGTATGAAGTCAGTGAATTTCAAAAAGAGATGAATCTGATCTTCAGCCGTTCTCTCTCTCTCTCTCTCTCTCTCACTTTTTTTTTAAGGAATCGTAATATTATCATACAAAATGCACGATAATGAAAAATGTTATTGTGCATCGTACTGAAGATGGCTCTATCATTTACAGTAAAAGCTTGATTAACTGGCATTCGATGCATCGGCACATCCGTATAACCAGAATACAAATTCTACTGTAGTAGGCCTGTAACATATGCTAAATTTTTCGTTAAATAATTTTTGGTAATGTTTGCTAGTTTGTGTTCAGCCCTGTACCATTTCTCTTGCTGTCTCTTTTGTGTATTGTAGTGTACTTGTACTGTATCTTACCTGTACTGTATCTAATACTGAATAATGTACTTTATGAGATAAAGTACCAAACTTGGTCTTATTTCATTTGTTTGGCCTCCCAGAAAATTTCTAAGAGTAACATTTGATTATCCAGAAAATTCCATATCCGGAATGGAAGAATCCCCATGCATTCTGGTTAATCGAGCTTTTACTCATATTCAATATTTATCATACATATGGCAACAGTGTGGGAGTGGCAGGCGACTCACCCAGACGCTGCCTGCCAGGCTAGGCCATGTAGATGTTCGGGGACAGATTTTTGTTTGTTGAAGTGCTTCCGCAAGCGCAAAACGGCGAATTTGTGTAGAATGTTGCAAATGCAAATCCACAAACAAAATCACACTTCTGCAGTCACGGAATTTTCGGTTTGCAGAAGTGATTGTGGAAGTGCCCACCTCTGATGTATTGTACTCAGTAGGCTGGGGTTGATCCGCAGAGGGTTCGGGTGGTGTTCACAACCCCCTTTCATTAACAAAAAAATATTACAAGATTGTTAGAAATGCATAGTTTCATTTGTTTATTTTTCAGTCTTCCATTTTTAAGTTAAACTTTGAGGTCTGCATTATGGAGATGAGCTCCACTGCTCAACGTGGTAAGGCATCTGCACTTTTACGTTACCTAAATCTGTAATTTAGAAAGCGCCAGTAGCCAGATAAGGTATCAAAATTTTCTGCTCAGTAATACATTCAGAACCCCACTAATGGTTACTTGTCCACCCCATTTGAAAAATCCTAAAATCACCACTCTAGAAGTGATGAATGATATTTAAAATATTCTTTCCTTCTGGCTTATGTTGTGCAGTTTTGCAACGAGAGAGGCATATGGGCTCCTGCTGTACAATGGACGATACAATGAGAAACACGACTTTGTGTCCCTGGAGGTGATAGATGGGGCAGTGGAGTTCTCCTTCAGTCTTGGCACCAGCACTACACGTGTCTCAGCCTCTCTGCCGGACGGCGTTAATGACGGCAACTGGCATACTGTCTCTGTTACATATTTCAACAGAGTAAGGTTACCGTAGTTGTAGGTCATTTTCTTTTGTGTTATACAGTACTGATAACCTTCTTCTTAATTCATATAGTAGAGATGCCTGCTCATGTACAAGCCAGCTTTTACAGCACTTACAGTCAGGTATATGATATTGTAGCAAGAATATTTGTGTGTATAAGGTGGACAATTAGAACTAGTAGAAGTGAGTACTGTATTGTGAATTTAGGAGTGTGATGCTTATTGGTGTGCCTTGATTATGTGATGCTCGGCATTGTGATGTTGGAAGAAGTGAAGAATGGTGTGAAGAGGTTTAAGAATGAAAAAGTATTGTGGGTTTATGAGGTACCGGTATATGCAAAGATGATAAAATGTAAGAGAGTGGAAAGAAACATATGTTGAAAATATGCTAGAAAACTTGGTTGAGTGAAGTTGAATCAGTGGAGTGGAAGCAGACTGTGATTCTGTAATTGTACAGAAGTAGACTGTAGGTGATTGAAGTGAAAATTATCCTGTTGTAAATCTGCTGTGTTAAGGAAAGATACATGGAAGAATAATGTATGATATTAGTAGTGCCCCTTGTCTATGTTGTGAATTATTAGACAGATGAGATTGCTGGCATTGTTAATCCAGTAGAATCCAGCAACTTTGGTGTCATATCTTATTGAGACTCCATAATTAATGTAAGGTTATAAGAACTTTATAGTTTACCCCGTGTAACTGACTTCATTCTTTTCTGGCAGAGTGCAACTATTAGTCTGGACAACTGCGACACTGCTCTGGCAGTGAAGTTTGGCCACAAGATCAAAGACTATCACTGTGCCAACACCACTGCACAGATCTTGGATCCAAGGTAACTTAATCATAATCAAAAATAAATTTAGTCACTGTCTTGGCTAATATATAGATCGTAATTTCATTTTCACCTCTTATCAGGTACAAATGTACAGAAATGACATCTATTATATGAATGTGTAGTGTGTCCTTGAATGTGAGGCCTGGGCGGGCTAGCATTGCAATTGTATAGTTGAAAGGAAGGATGGGACTTGAATATGTTGGCTTTGTGATGAGGAGGGGCAGATTGAGGTGGTTTGGGCATGCTGAGAGGCTGGTGGAATGTGTAAATGTCAGGGGTATGGTTGCAAGAGGCAGACCAAAAAAAAAACAGGTTGACACAAAGGCAAGTTGTTTGTGGCCACCCCATGCAGAATTAATTCTCTTGGGAACGATGACGAAAATTGTGTCGTATTGCTGTTGCGCTAAAGGGTAACCGATGATGCAATTTGCGTCACTTTGGACAAAAATATTCACCAAACATTAAGTTTTAACAGGTTAGTGCATCAAACTTGGGTGGGTTACAGGGGAGGATGTACGTATTTACACATATACATGTACATAATTTTCATACTGTGTATGTTAGTTACAGGTTCAGTAATAATATACCAGTAAGAAAAGATCAACAAATAATACATTTTAGACTATTCTTTTTAGCTTTTGGCGATTTACTTAAAAACTATTGGTTGTATTGAAATTCTGAAAACACCATGAGAAAGATTGTGAAATTCTTCATCTAGACATACCGGTATGCTTTGCTTTTGCATGGTGCAGGCAAAATTTTGCACCAGGATGTTGAGAATTTATTTAAAGCTATTTTTACTCTTGAACAAGTTTATTCTCTCTGCATTTCTTTACATTTACTCATCAGTTTTTTTTTTTTTATTAGCTTATCGTATAGTATAAACACCAGCAAAGATGATGGTATACAGTTTATACCAGTACAATACTGTATAACCAATATAGTTTACCAAGAGTGCTGCTCTTGGGTGTCTGCCCTTTCCTCTCCTCCCTCCATTCCTTCATCCCTCTTCTGTTTTTCTTTACTTCATTTTTTCCTCGCCCTTCTGCCTATGGGTGACTGTACGCTCCCTATTTTGTCTTTCTTTCCTTTGTTCTTTCCTCTTCCTTCTGCCTATGGGTGACTCGACACTGAGTGACAAGCCGAATGGTTTCCTGCACACCAGGGTGGTAACCATCCATCCATCCATCCATCATCCAATCCTGTGTCGCCCCACAGAGAAGCATAGGAACTCATGGCTAGGTAAGTTGGTCCTGACATTTAACCCTTTGAGATTCCAATGACTCGTTTTCGAGTCATCACAAATCCAACCGTTGAGATTCTGATGACTGGAATTTGAGTCATATGAAAAAAATATTTGCCATAAATTTACGAGATGCAGCTGCGGTCTTAATTTGGCAGCATATGACACGTGGAGACTTGCCACATCACATGTGAGTGACTCACCGATATTGCGTTACGCGGTGCAGTGTGAGAGGCAAAACAAAGCCAGTCTGAAATTAGTAGGCCTACTGTGCAGGAGTGACCTCCTGACCTCCGCAGATTTCCATCTGCAGTGTCTCTATTTCTAAGTCTTTTTCAATGCCATTTCGTGTGGTTGTTGTGTTAACATCTGTGCATACAATGACCATGTCAAAGTGTTCAAGTGACTTGTTTGGGAGTTCTAGCAGGAGCAGGAAAAGTGGTACGAGCTCCCGCCATGACACGCAAGCCATGTCACAAGGAACATGTTTAACCTAAGCGAGTTATCAGAGCTTCAGAAAAGAGCTGTTACATCCACCAAGTACCAAAAGGTGCTGGATTGTTTCAACAGCGATTCTGGCCCCAGTGATGAAAGTGGTGATGAATGTAGGCTGCCTGAAAGCGATGAAAGTTTGAGCAAAAGTGACATGTGAAAGCATTGTGCAGCATCTATTCAGCTTTACAGTGACAACAACTTATTACTTTACCATGAATATTAAACGTGCAGGAAACGTTTATATAAAGTTACAGTACTTCACAGCGAGCGCGCAGTTGGCGCACAGCTTGAAACTCAAAGATTTTCTTATCAATTTACTTTCGCTTATCTCTGTGAAAACTAACATAAATTGCCATAACCTATATATATATATATATATATATATATACGGTATATCAATAGAAAGGGAATTTACTGTAGATTGACATGGTGCTGTCAAATTTTACATAACTCTAATACCCTTTTTTTGACAAATATTTTTCTATGGAAGGGTGTGTGATTTTTCCTTTTTGTCTGACCTCAACTCGTCCTATTGGCCTTTTAGCTGTCGTATTTACCTTTTTCAACCATACTACGATAAAGAGCAACTATTCAGCTTTAAGACGGTACCATACATTTGTTTACCGTAAAAAGTAAGCGTACAATGACCGATCAAGTATAAATATTGCTGTGCGATGGCGCGCACTCTGAGCGCCCGGCTGAATCTGGCACAGACAGTCGGCGAAGGGCCGAAAATCTCAAAGGGTTAAGATGAGAGTGACCAGCCTCACTCATCCCTGAGTGGCATATAACCAAATTATGGCGCCTGGTGGTTTAGTGGGTAATTACGGCACTCCAGTCGGATTGAGCTGGTGAAGGTGTATATCCAAGGTTTGGTTGGGGTTATTGCTCATGTAATACCACTTAGGGATGAGTGAGGCTGGTCACTCTCATCTTATATGCTGACCAACTTGCCTAGCCCCGGGCTCCTACGCTCCTCATGGGGCAACTTAGGATTGGATGATGGATGGATGGATGAATGGAAATGTTTTTCTCTGTGCACACACAGATGTAGCCACTGCTGGGTTCTCACTCTGTTCATGTCCCAGAAACTACTGAATACTTACAGTTCCCAGGAAGGTTAGGCGTCTGGGTATAGATAGATAGCTAACACACTGTGACTGTATGTTGTTCTCCTAATCAGTGTATCTGGTTCCCTTCTGCTTGATACACTGTACTGAGTGTACATATTTCCCCAGGTGTGCAATCTTGACTGAGTCATGCCACCGCTTCCTTGATGTAACAGGGCCACTACAGGTGGGGGGACTCCCAGCCCTCCCCACCACATACCAGGTTCACCACCATCACTTCCAGGGATGCATCTCAGATCTTTACATTGACCACAAGTTCATCGATCTTAACTCGTAAGTTACCATGGCTGTAGGTTTTGTTACTCCATTGATGATGATGTCAGTGGTTGGATAGAATTGTTTATCACTTGTCGTAGGTACAGTGTGATGTAGAATGGCTTTTACCACATGGATATGATAAAGGATTACTAGGTTACTTGTATGTGCACATCCATTGATATACTGTATGTTACACCTGCAACCAAGAACAAATTTATTTCATAGCAATGGGTTACATGTACAGTATTGTATAATGGCATAATGCAGGTTGCATAAATACCCCAGGTTTTCTTATACCATAAGTCTTTATGTTCTTTTTACTGTTACTTTTAAAGTAAAATGTCCGAAAAATTGCCTCTTTGCTATCTTTAAAGCTGATTTGCCAGTTCTCCCAATTTCCAGTACTATTAGTGTGGAAAGTGTGATATACTGTACAATACAGTCTCAAAACATACCCCTGACATAATGTGGACTACCAATACTTCATAGATCAATTTCACATTTCTCCCTTACTCAGCTATGTGGCAGACAATGGAACATACCTTGGGTGCCCTGATAAGAACAGCTTCTGCCGTGCTCATCCATGTAAGAATGGTGGAACTTGCAGAGAGGGTTTTGGCACACACATCTGTGCCTGTACTTCTGGATGGGGGGGCAAGTCATGCACAGAAGGTTGGTTGTTCTCAGGGATAATATGTATCTTCATGTTTTTTGTGTAATTATTTACAGGGGGTGTTTGATGTAGAACAAAATGTACATTACAGGACAGTGATAAGCAGGAGCATTAAGAAGATATGGAAGGCAATACTTTTCTGTGTCAACAAAGCAGTGGTTTATACTGTGTAGCATTTGTTTAAAGTGTTGTAAAATATTTCAAGCAGCTCTATAAGGATTTGAATTTGGATATTATTAAACCAGTAAACATAGTTTGAACATTGGAAAGACTTTCTATATTGAAGAGATTAATAAAGGTTGTATCTAACTCTTGCAGTTTAAAAATCTCACTTGGAGTGATTATAAGCATCTGAAGATACCATTAATAAAATAAAAACACATCCTCAGATTGGAGGAGGATAGTGGCATAGATGTCAATGTTGTATTACCAAATCTTACCTAATTGTGTGTGTGCAGAGGTGGAGGTGGTGAAGCAGTTCTCAGGGGATGGGTTTGTGGTGTCCAGTCCTCAACTCCAGACCATCAAAATGCCATGGAGCAGTGAGATCTCATTCAGAACCCGAGAGCAGTATGGCCTCCTAATGATGACTGTCGTAGGCATCAACACCAACAGCATCATTGAGGTAAGTTATATAAGACAGATGTAGAATATTCATTGTTTGTAGGAAAATGTCGAATTATTTTAAGCTTCCTAGTTCCTCTATTTGGATTTTCTTTCTCACTCTTATACTGTCCATTACAACACATTTCCTTAGTGGGTCTGTATGGGTTTATAATTCTTGTGTTTCATTGACTGCATAGCATATCCTGCATGAAGTTCATAGAAATATTGTTAAACCTAGTAGTGCAGTAGTGCTTCATATCTTAGGTGAATCACTGATTTTATGCCCATCATTAAAGCATTTACGACATTTGAGAGATACTGTACAGTACATGCATTTTAGTTCAGTACAATACCTTGTCTGGAAATAGTAATTGAAATCAGGCTAGTAATTTTTTTTTTTTTTGGGGGGGATGTTGGGATTCAGACCCCTCCTTTTAAGCTGTGCCATTGCTTTGCCCAGGAGAGAACATATTGTACATACATACATACATACATGTATCATGTATATAATCCAGGAGAGAAAGAAAAAAAATGCCTTTTGATAGTGTACAGTAGACAGCCAACACAACATATAAAAACAGACAGAGATTATTGAAAGAAAAAACAGTGTATATTTTCCTGTTCCTTTATGTATGAATTTTACCATACTGTTGAAGTAAAAAAAAAAATTATATATATATATATATATATATATATATATATATATATATATATATATATATAACCTAATTACCTTCCCTCCATCCCATTTCGATGCATTGGATCCACTCCTGCATGAGTACCACTATAATCTCTGCTTCATAATCTCATTGGCAATGAAGATTTCACACCATCTCTTCCTTAGCCATGCACTTTACATCCCAATATCCTCTTGTGTGTTACCAATAAAAATTATGTCCATGCAGCAGACCATCGTATTACAATGAACTGATATGCAGTGGATCACTTATACGATGACAAAAAATGTTAGGATCTTTTCTCGGCATACAATAGCATTTTCACCTGTACTATCATTATGATCCTGTACGAAGCCTCACTGGTCAATGTACAATTGCTGTTTTTGCTTACACAATTGTCAACATGCGAGCCTACTGTCATGTACTTATTCCAAGATGGCCTGTGAACTCATTCAGTATCAGGTGTGTTATTGTCAGTGATGGAACAGTAGTGTGGTGTTGGAGCTCAAGTAGCAAGTGAAGTGAAATACTGTAAGTACCAGCTGAGGTGAGTTAGAAGATATTTAGACTTTGTTGAGTGGGTGACTCTTGGCCAAAAATGTATCGCCATTGAACCCATGTTATGTAGTTAATAACATGATATACAATAAATCGTTATGCGATTAATTTTTTTCAAAACTTCCTCATTGTCAAACAAGGGCATGCTGTATTGAAAAGACATAAAACAGCCTGAGAGAAAATATGGTGTAGTGTGCAAAATACTGTAAAAAGGTAAAGAAGAGGTACTACTAAGACTTTCATGTCAACAAGGGTACAACCCTATGTGTTCTTCTGGCAGCTTGTGGAGGGTCACATCCAGTACCGCTATGAGAACCTGACCAAGCAGCTGTGGCGGAAGAGAGTGGATGATGGGCTATGGCATCATGTGGAAGTCAAGTGGATGGATAATGAGGTGTGGATTAACCTTGACTACGATGACCATGAAGTGTCTGTATCCACACAGTCCCGGGTGGAGAATCACTATGTTGGAAAGATCTCAGTTGGAGGTGTCCACCCATCAGACCCTGCTAAGGTTATAGGCTTCAAGGGTTGTATCAAGGTAAGGACATTCGCCCCTTTAGTACGATGATCCTTTTTGAAAAACTGTTTTTGCCACCTCCAGATAATTTTATTTAGATGAAAGGAGATTTTTCAAACATGGGAGGGTGAGTATAGCCTCCACAGATCCCTTCGCAACAAAATATCTCCTTCAACCCAAAGAGAATTCTCTGGTGGTGGCATGATGAAAATGAAAATGGCAGCATGAGACTCAAAGTGTTATGAAATGCAAAATTATATTACAGTGTACATTTCATTAACCCCACAACCCAGGGGGATACTCTGTGTTCTTATTGGTGACAACAGATGATTTAATGCAGCTTAGAAGACACTTTTTGAACCAGAGGTTCAGCTGTAGACTTTATTAACCCCTTCATTACAAGGGTGTTCTTCTAAACTGGATAAAATCATCTAGTAGCAGCAAGAATAAAATATAAGACCTGTTCTGACAGAAGGGGTTAACCACACTCTGCCAGTAATTTTATCTTAATGTGACTCCCAGACATAGACCTACATTCCTATGCCACTAGAAGTGTTTCACTCTTATCCTCTCACTTACAGTCCAAAATCGTTGAGGTCCATCTCCCCGCAGGTTAAATCTCCATACAGTATTTTTCAACCTGACAAGATGATGAATGAATGAATGAATGAATAGTTGTGCCTCTATCATGTCACCTTGGATATATTTGTACCACGTATTTTAGTCTTGTGATGTTCTGTATTTTTGTAACAGGACCCCCTGCTTTGCCAAAATTTAAGTTAAGAGATTTCATTAACTGAAATGTTCTTTTGACTGAACAGAAGCTGTTCTAGGTTTAACCCGTTGAAATCCAGGTGATCTTTGTAGTTCAATTATGCTGCTATCAGATAATTTTATTCAGTTTAGAAAAGAACTCTTATTTTGAAAGATTAATTTATACTACATTGTAATCCTGCTTATTTAAAGAGTACAGCCATCCTTTATGGTGAACACATCTGGTTTGTACAGATTAGACTTGCATAGCAACCGAGACTGTGTCCCCAGTCTAACTTGTGCAGGCTGACCTTGACTGAAAACTTAGATTTTCAGAACCTTCAGTGTTTGATTTATTTTTCCCCAACTTGTCTGATGTTTCTGACAGACCATTACCTGTATCACAGCTCTGTAACAGCCAACTAACAAAAGTAAACATCTGCAATAAGATAACAGTAAAAAGACCTTCGGGTGTATGTAGTACAGGTAGATACAGTAATTGAGAGAGAGAGAGAGAGAGAGAGAGAGAGAGAGAGAGAGGGAGTGAACATAGAGGAGAAGGAAAGAAGAATAAAACGAATTAAAGAGAGGAGAGAAGGGAGGGTCACATTTGGATGGGAGGGAGAATTTGTAAGCTCTTCTGGTGATGACAGTAGCTGTGACTTCACATCAGTATTTGTTTTCAAAAGCGTCCCAGATGCCACTGTCTTTTCTCTCTATCTCTCTCTCTCTCTCTCTCTCTTTCTCTTAGTGGTAAGGTATAGCTTTAGAAAGCATATCAGTAAGTAAGTTTGGCCATACAAGAGGGGAGATGAGGATCATGGTGAACATAAGGTTTACACATAGGCCTTTATGTACACTAATGGGTACCAAGTTACACAGAACCTTAGGTTAACACATTAACTACAGTGGACCTTTGCTATAACAGACAGTGTCATAGCAGATATTGAATTAACACACACCACGGAGGCCACTGGACTTTCGTCGGCAATTACAAGCAACGTCCATTAAATGAGGCACAATACATGTGTTTCCTTGTGTTTTTACATCATCCTGGCCTGATATTGTCCTCTTCCTGTAGTGACTATTGAGTTATAATAACAGACTTTAGTAATACTGTACTAGTCATGAAGAAGTGCTGTGACAAGGATGTGAACTAAGCTGCAGATGGGCAAAATCATGGGCCAAGTTAGTGTAAAATGGGTATGATTTACATTTTTAGTACTTGATGCTATTACATCTAAATTCATTTCAAACGTGCTGGAAATACCACCTCATGGGGGGACCGTCAGATATAACAAACTGTCGGCTTAATTGGATCTGGCTTTCTCCCAATTTGTCTGTTATAGCAAGAATCTTCTGTATGTAACTGCGAGGATGGCTAACCTTAATTGAATAAAATTGTTTGGAGATTGGAAGAATAAAATGAAATAGATATTCCCAGACTGAGTGGGTAATGTATTTATCACCTTTCTTCCTCCAACAGGATGTGTCAGTGGGTGGGAATACAAACATGTGGCTGCGTCCAACATTAGAAGATGGGGTGCGGCAGGGGTGTGTCGCCTCAGACCCTTGCACCTCACGTCCCTGCCCAGCCAACTCCCAGTGCATAGACACGTGGCAGGGGTATGAGTGCCACTGCAACAAGGGCTACCATGGGGACAAGTGCTTAGATGTGTGCCACCTCAACCCCTGCAGCAACAATGGCACCTGTATCCATGACATACACTCCCCTAAGGGATACCGCTGCGAGTGTCCCACGTATGAATTCTCTGGTGCGTTAATAATACTAATGTTCTGCTACACTTGGTGGTCTAGTGGTTAGAATGCCTTTGTTGTATTGTCAGTCTTCCTCACACATAGTTTTACTCCTTCGAGTTTTTTTTTTTTTTTTTGTGCCTTCAAGGGAATGACAGTGAATGGGTGAAAGTGCATCATTACAAAGTCTGTCCAAAAAGAAACCAAACTTTTTAAATAATGCAGTGAAATGGCAGGGGACAGAGCGACATGGAGGCGATTTGTTTGTGACCACCCCAAACGGTAGTGAGGCGTCTGGCAATAGATAGATAGATAGATAGACCAACTAGCCAGCTTAGCATGATTGTGATGGGAGCACTGTGTAGTGGCTACTTGAGTTTTAGTCCAGCACTAGCTGCATCATACCATGTCACATAGTCATTGAGGTTCATTGAGGTATATGGTTTGAGTGAAATACATTTAGTGCACTTGGCAGATTTTCTTCTATCTCTTCTATCATCTGAAATCAGCTCTCTCAAGGTTGATTTCAACTTTTAGAACAAAACAGAAGTCTGCAGGGGCCAAAATTTGAGAGTAGGGCAGCTGGGGGGATGTTAGTCATCTTGTGCTTCATCAAAAAGTTTCGGCTAAGGAGTGATGTGTGGACATGTGTATTGTCATGGTGCAGCATCCAGGCTTTGTTTGTCCACGCCCCAGGCCCCTTCTTTCGCACTGCCACCCTCAAACACTTCAGGACGTCCAAATAAAACTCTTTATTGACTGTCAGACCACGTTGAACAACCTTATGATGAATGACGCGTTTCTGGTGAAAAAAAGGCGATCATCATCACTTTCACATTTGAGCAACTCTGACATGCTTTTTTTTTTTTTTTTTTTTTTTTTTTCCCCACAGTGACAATGTTCCAATCCACTGTGATGACTACCCTTTTGTTTTGACATCATAACCATATATCCATATTTCATCACCTGTTATGACATTTTTCAGAAAGTTTTCATCAGCATTCAAACAGTCAAACAGCTTTTGATGGACTGTGATGCAGTTCTTTTGCTCAACTGTCAGCAGATGTGACACAAATTTTGCAGCAGCACAGTGCGGCTTCAGTTCTTTGGTTAAAATCACATGGCACAAACTTTTACAAATGCCTGCTTCTTCGGAAACATCACAGACAGTCAGGCAATAATTTTCACGGATCACAGTACCCATTTTCTCAATGTGATTGTTGTCTCTTAACATGGGAGGCCATCCAGATTTGTGATCGTTTTCTGTGGATGTTCTTCCAGATTTGAATTGCTGGAACCACTTGTGTACAGCTCAGACAGTCCTCCCCATAAGCCTATTGCAACACTTGAAAAATGTCTGTAAAGTTTTTCCCAATTTGAAACAGAATTTCACACAAACACATTGCTCTTGAGGATCCTTCATTGTTCAGTTTGCAACAGTTGCCAAGTGCACTAAACACACAGTCATGCAAGCTCGTGTACTGCAGTGAGTAAGTGATATGACGTGATGACTAAAGTTCAATGTTGCCGTTACACAGCACTTCCATCATGATCATGCTACGCTGGCTAGAAGTGGCTAGAGTGGTTACAGAACAGGGGCTCAGTTGAAATAAGAACTGAATATATTGAGAGCAAGAAGCACATAAAGAGACTAGTGAAGAGGAAAAAAAAGAAGATAAATGATGCTCTAGGAAGAACAGTGAATGCAAACTACTCTAAGAATATGAAGTTTTTCTGGAAAGAAGTGTAGAAGTGACAGTGGAAAGAAATGTGAGGGTGTGAAGGATGTAAGTGGGGATGAAGTAAGGACCAGATGGAAAGAATGTGAAAGTCTGATGAATGGGAATAGAAAGAGTAGAGCAGCTGTAAACATGATTGGTTTTGGGGTGTGCAGAGAAGGAATGCAGTGCCAGGAAACGTGACACCTGCATGGGTGAAGAACACCATGAAGTGGCTGAAAAATGGGAAAGCATCTGGGGTTGATGAGATGTATTCAGAGATGATTAAGTGTAGTGCAGAGAGCAGAATGAAGTGCCTGTTGGCGAATGTAAGAAGGCATGGATGAGAGAAACTGTGCCAGCAGAGTGGAAAAGGGCTGTGATTGTGCCCCTATACAGAAATAAACGAGAACAGTGAGTGCAAGAATTATCGTGGCATAAGTTTATTGAGTGTTGTAGGGAAGGTATATGGAAGAATTATTATAGAGACAGTAAGAAAGATATCAGAGGTCCTAGTGAGTGTTGAACAGGGTGGCTTTAGGAGTGGTGGAGGATGTGTGGATCAAATATTTGCAATGAGACAGATAGTGGAGAAAGCTAGTGAGAAGGACGATAGGGTGTTTATGGCATTTATGGATCTGGAAAAAGCATACGACAAAGTAGACAGAGAAGGATTGTAGAAGGTTTTGCGCATGTACGGTGTAGATGCTAAGCTGCTAGGTGCCGTCAAGAGTTTTTATGATGGTAGTGAGGCGTGTGTAAGGGTAAATGGGCATCTAAGTGAATGGTTCATGATCATTGTGGGTATGTGACAAGGTTGTGTGATGTCCCCATGGTTGTTCAATATATATGTGGATGGGATGATAAGAGAAGTGAAAACACAAGTAATTGGAAGAGTGATGGCGTTGGTAATGAAAGGTAATGGATGATATATCTCAAAAATGCTGTATGCTAATAATGCAGTGCAACTTGCAAATACCAGACAAGAGCTTGACAGACTAGTGCAGAGTTTTGCTGATATCTGTGAGTGTTGTGCCCTGAGAGTAAATGTAGAAAAGAGTCAAGTGATGGTAAACGAGAGAGGAGGTGGCTCTCAGTGTGATGTTACAGTGAATGCAGAGTCTGGAATTGGTGAGTGAGTTCAGATACCTGGGTACAGTGATAGAAAAGAGAGGAGAATGTGCAAAAGGAGTGGAAAGTAGAATGACACGGAAGGAAGGTAGCTGGTGCTATGAAGGCCTTGATAAGAAACAGAGGCTTGAGTGTTGCAGCAGCAAGAGAGTTACATGAAGGAGTGCTAGTGCCAGTTTCAAGAAATGGATGGGAGGCTATGGTTTGGCATGAAAATGAGAAGTCAAGAGTAAGAGCAGTGGAGATGGGACTGCTGAGGAATGTATGTGGATTACAGAGAGTAGATAGGATATGAAATATTGTGATTCATGAAAGATGTGGAGTGAGGAAGTCTGTGGACACCAGAATCGAAGAATGGGATGGTATGATCATGTGGAGAGAATGGATAATAATAGAGTGGTGAAAAAGGTATATCTGAGCAAAGTTGAAGGTGGGAGGAGGTGAAGTAGGCAGAGGAGAAGATGGAGGGATATGGTGGATGAGTGTGTGAGGATGAGAGGTATGGAAGTCGATGAGGCCAGTGTACTGTACTGACAAGAGATTGAGCTGGCTGGATGAATGTTGTGAGAAGAAGTACATGATCAGGGATTTTGCACCTCTTTTAACGCGACAGCGTTCAGATTGACTCTGTCGGATACATTTATGTGAGGCTATATAATGTGGGGAAAGTTTTTGACATATCAGATAGAGCCAGGATTCGTGGGGCTTGCATGACGAGTGAATGGAAGCATGGCCCATTGGAGTGGGCAAAATTGGGCCGCCTGGACATTGCTACTCATCTTGCCCAAGGGTGGGAAAGGAGGTTCGGATGATGATGGTTCCTTTTTGGACAAACCTCATACAGTGCAGCCTCATTATGCAATGGGGTTGCATCAAGTGAAGACCTATTGAACACTGCATTATTGCATAATGAGGTCGATATAACATGGGTTCAGCGGGGTTAGGGAGGGTGACTTCAACTGAGAAGCGTAAAATTGCCAGAAAAAAAAAAAAAAAAAAACTCAGCCACCCACCTGAACCTTGTCTTGTGCTCTTCTGTGTCATCACCAAGGTTCCCTTCTGAGACTAAGGTACAGCTGGAGGGCCTGGATGATAATTCCAGGTCCTCAGAAGGTGAAGAATGATGAGGAGAGTGGTGTGGTGATATCAGGAACAAGTGATGCAGTGAGGCTGAGGGAGAGCAGAGCGGTGTGGGTGAGGGAGAGCTTAGGGGTGTTGGTGAGGGAGAGTGTAATGGTGTGGCGGAGTGGCATATGGGTGTGTCCTGTGACGATGAAGATGAGAGAGACATGACAGAGGCAGGTGATGCAGAACGTTCCATATGAAGACCACTTGGTAATGGCAATGGCTCTTCCTAAGTGCTCTTGGAAGGGAAGGAGGTGATGGTGGTCTGGCAAACTGCCATTTTCTTAGATAACAGCAGCTCCTTGTACTCCCTCATGTGTTGCTCAGTTTCATGCCTTGTTGTGTCACCCCTCACCTGATTTGGGTCCATGTCCTTGATGAAGGTTATGCTCTTTCCATAATTGCAAGGAACTCTTTCAAAGCGTTTATGTCCAGAACACAAATGTGTCCATCCTTGCTGCCCTCCTGTGTCTCTGCCATTTATTCTCTGAGCTCAGTGAGCTCCTCTGTTGACAGCTGCTTGGTTTGGCTGTCCAGGACGTCTTGCACATCATCCTCATCCACATATTCGAAGCCAGCCTCGTACTAGAGGTCGAGGATATCTTTTTGGATGCATTCAACTGCCAGGAACCCCCTGAAGGAGTGCACACACTCAGGCCACACCTTATGCCACACGGCATTCAGCGTGCTTTGCTGCACCATCTTCCATGCCTCTTTGATGTTGTCAGTGGTGTGCTTTATGTTACATTTTTTCCAGAAGTGCCACACTGCGTCACATGCCCCTGCATCACTCACTTTCACCATCTCCTTCATGGTGCACCAAGGTAATATGCCATGATTGCTGTAATAAACCCCTGTTCTGTGGGCAACAGCAGTGATGCCATGCTGGGGGGGCAGATTCACCTCGCTGATATTGTCAACCCAGTCCTCCGTGCATTCTGGGTGGCTTAGTGCACTTTCAGTCATGAACAGGAAACAGTATGCGAGATTGTTTTTGCTGGCATAGTCACGCAGGTAGGGGGACAGGTATCCTGCCATGTAAGACCTGCAGAGTGCAGACGTTAGCCAGATCCTGAGATTGTGTCTCCAAATAACCCCAAGGTTCTCCATTACGAACCTTGCCAGTGCTTGGGGGTTCTCCCAGCAATAAACAAGGGGTGACTTCAGCATAGCCCCATTGCCATGAGGGTGACTAATCTCACACAGTACCCAGCATGAGGCTTCCCCTGCTCATTCCGCCACACTACTTTTCCAGGGAAAATAGCTATGGTGTTTCATATATTTGTTTTTATGTGTGTATGTGAGTACAGTATAGGCATATGTGTGTATGTCTGTAAGACTGAATCTGCCACTGCTTATGTCTGTAATAAAAATAATATAAAATGAAAGTTATTTTTGAGTAGGTTTATCATGAATAATACAGTGCAGCGAAAGATATTTGAATACAAGTTAATTCAATGTACTTACTTATTAGAAATGTTGCTTCTGAACTCACATCTAAGCCAATGTTTTCTTGGCCTTCTGGCCTCTGCTTGACTCAGGCTGTGGCGTATCGTGGCTGTGCCACTGACGGTGGCAAAAACATAGGAATTTCATCATGCTGACAAACTGGTCTCTACCCATCACTTTAGGACAGAACACTGGTGGGCCACCATACAACATACTTTTGTTGCAGTACATGTAAATGCGGGACAGTTTCGTTATTCCCATGGCTAACAAAAGACTGATAAAAGTGCACATATCACTTTCTGAAACTGGATGCCAAATAATGCTATACTTTACCCTCTTTCTGTGGTTGTTCACTGAAAAATTTATCTGCATTCTGATTTGTCCTCTCACATATTTTCCTCACCACATCAGCATCAAAAATTAGTTTGAAAGAGTCCAAAAGTGTCACAATTTCAGATTCACCAATTGCTGGGTTCAGTCCAAAATAATCACTGATAAATTTAGGCACATGGTCGGGACATGTGTCACCAAATATGTTGCTTATCAGGCACCAGCTACCATTGACTTCATTCTCTTCAGTATCATCAAATTCATCACTCTCTAGTTCTTCACTGGATGAGTCATCGATATCTGAGTCTTGCACCGACAGCTGATACTCCTCATCACTTGAGGAACCGCATGAGTCATCGAGAATAGTCTGTGATTCAGCCATAATTCACTGTGAAGAGAGCAACAAAACATTCTCCTATGATTCACAGCCAAGACTGATCATGGCAGTATGCAGTGTTACTATCAACATGTCAGCAATCACATGACCTCCCATATATATTGGGAGTGGCAGAAAAAAAAAAGGAGGGTGGAGCTTATTTATCCTCAGTAACATTTACTAGCCAGTATGAATGGCCCTAGCACAGTAAATGAACCTCTCTGCTGTTTTCTTCGGTTGCATTGATATATGACGACCTAGGGGCATCAGAGTATGTGCACTCTGGAGGGTTATGACAACGTATAAGCGTCATCATGGCAAAGAGGATAAGGTCCCTCTGCATTGACACCAAGGAGGAGGATGCGATGGTCCTTTATGGCCTTGAAGCCGGGTGCATGCCATTCTTCCTGGCTTATGAAGGTTTTCCTCGAGATCCATTTCCAAAACAGGCTGGTCTTATCAAAATTAAGCACATGTTTTGGAGAGTAACCCCCTTCCTCGATAATGGCCTTGAGCTGCGCTGGAAAGGCCTCCGCCACCACATGATCTGCACTTGCCGTCTCTCCATACATTGTCATGTGTTTAAGGCCTGCCTGGGCCCTGAAACCTTCAAACCAGCCTGTGCTAGCCTTGAACTCCCTCTCAGCCTCTATACCTTCCTTCTCCTCTAGGTCTTTGCAGATACAGGTATACCCCAGTTTGACGATGCAATTGGTTAAGTAAGAACCCATCGTTAGGCAAGGTATCGTATATCGGGGTAGATTTAACATGTAATTGGATGCATTTTTCAGCCTTGGATTTCCCCCTCAGCCAAGTCCAAAACCCACCCAAATGAGACCAAAAACAAGTTTAAAGCCAGTCTAAATGGCCTAACAGCTGTAAAAGAAGCTAACCTAAACCTAACACCTGTAAATAACTCACTAAAACCAACAAATAAAATCTGAATATTGTCAAATTTAAGTCTGGAAAAAATCAAGCTTAGTAAACTGTACTCCAAAATGACAATGTTCACCCCACCTATGGCTAAAACACATCAATCTAACTCTAAAAACAGTTTATAAATCAGCCTTAACACACTATTTTAATCTAAAATATCATAAAAATCAGTAAAAAAAAAAAAACATCATAAAACCTAGTATTTGGCCAGCATTAGGCAGGTTATGGTGGTATTTCTACCCCCATCATTAAGCGGGGGTTCCGCATCTAGGGATATCGTATATCGAGGTATATCTGTATCGAGAGCCTTCATGCAAATGAAGGAGCGGTGAAGAGTCTGCCTTGCTCTGTTTAGGTCATTAACTCACAGTGCCAGCAGCCACTCCGTTTTCTCCAATAATGGCTCCCATGGTCTTGTTAGCTGTTTTGCCATGAGGGAAGCCACATTCTGCAATGCCAAAAGTATTGCCTCAGATTTCTTAATGACTGTCGAGACTGTGAACTGGGGCAGCTTTAGGGTGTCAGCAATCCTACTTGGTCCCTCTCCTTCCTTGTGGCATGCACTAACATTCAGTTGAACCTCATGGGAAAGGCTACCCTTGTCCCTTTAGCCTTAGTCTTAGCAGCTTGAGTTGCACCATGTTTTCCACTGGGGGTAGCACTAAACATGATTTCAAAGTTCACAGAGTTCTGCCTTTTTCTTACACAAAAGTTCTCTCTTAGTATTATATGCAGTACTATTTGTATCGTATTTGCTTTATCAGTTGTCAGCATTAGTTCTGTGAGGGTCTGAAGCAAGTGGGAAAATCATGTAACTCAGTGAGTGCATGTAAGATGTTCACAGCTGCAGGACACATAAGCAAATGGTCGAGCAAGAACCAAAGGGCTGGCGTGAAGGTTGCTGCTTATGCATACCTGAAACAAGGTTTCTGTGTATGTCAGCTCAAGCAGCCAGCTTGTCTCTGACAGCTGACTGTCAGCTTGCATGCATCACTGTCCCCATGAGATTCTTGGAGGCATCCATTGAAAATATTGTTGTAGCAAAATTCCACTTAATTTTTTAGCGTGTACCAAGACAGGGTATAACTTCTGAATTATCATTGTAACAGTTTATCACAGAATGAGGTGTTGCATAATGAGGTTGCACTGTACATCTTATTATATGTCATTCATTCATACATTTATCATTTAATCCAGTGTTGCCCCATGAGGAGCATAGGAGCCCGGGGCTTAGCAGATTGGTCCTGACATTTAAGATGTGGGTGACCAACCTCACTCATCCCTGAGCGGCATTATGTGAGCAATAAACCCCAACCACCCTTCTGATATAAACCTGCACCAGCTCAATCCAATTGGAGCATCTTAATTGCCCATAAACCACCAGGCACCATAATTTGGTTATATGGTTACCACCCAACCTAGTATCATATTTTCTGGTGTATAGTGCGCTCTGGCACATAACACACACCCTAGTTTTCAAGGGAAAATTTGGAAAACACCTAGGTCTAGGCCTAGCCTAACAAGAATATGAGGTTGCAGGACTTCCACCTACCTTACCACGATGTTTCGTTGGATACTTGCTGTGCTGCTCTTAACGACTTTATTTCTTTACAAACAATAGCACTCTAGTTTCAGATGTACTGGTACCTGTATCATTTCAGGCTATATCTTTAGTGAATCTGAAATCCCAAAGAAATTACGTCAAACCACTCGAAACAACTGCCATATGGCATTTATTTTGGCCTGACATGCCAGCTTCCAAACTGCAGTGTTACTAAGGCTGGCGAAAGTTCCGTTGTAACTTTGACGTCATAGTTTGCCATTCTCTTTGCTTAAAAACAAGGGAAAATGCTACTTCTTTACAGATACTCATGTAACATCATTATTTACGATATTAAGTTTAGCAGACAAATCCGTTTAGGAGATGAATTACCTGACTGATATGGGTGTACCATTGTAAAGCAGTAGTTTAGCAAGTTTAAAGTTGGACGTAGTGCTTTTGAAGTGTACTGTTTTGCAACACTGTCCATAGAGTTGGCAGTAAACAAACATTGGCAGTAAACAAACCATTCAGAGTGTCGTTGGTCACGTGAAAAGCAAAAGTGTTGGTGCCCTTACAGTACTTTGATAAAGATTGAAGAATTGTTCACTGTATGGTAACATAATAGTACAGGCCTGGTGTAAACACAGTTATGAGACTATGGAGGATAAAAAACAATACAGAGGTACTCCTTCATCAGTTTCAGGTAGACATAGCCACTTCTGGGTTCGACTGTGGCCTATTCCTTCCCTATTGAGATAGGTAGCTTCGTTGTATAACACGCAGGACATACTTTGAGGGCTTTTTTTTTTTTCTTCTTTTTTTTTTCTTTTTTTTTTTTTAATGCACGATATACGACAGGAAATGAGTAGTAAATGGTTTCCTGGTGTACAAGAAACCATTTGGCTTGTCGCGTAGTGTAGAGTCACCCAGAGACAGAAGGAAGAGGAAAGAATTAAGGAAAGAAAGACAGAAGGGGAAGGATGGAAAGAAGGTAGGAAAGGGGAGGTACCTGAGAGCAGCACTACATCAAGTGAGTGGATAGTGAGTGCCCCCACCAACCAGATACATCTCATTTTGTACACAAAGTTTTTTTTTATTTTTATTTTTATTTTTTTTTTTATTTTTTTTTTTTTTGCGAGGAAGAAGGAACCAAAGGCCATGAGCCCGCAATAACAGTTCCCTCCAAGAGAAAAACAAAATACAATAGAGAGCCAAATTCAAGATCCGATCATTTCGAGTAATTCCAATTCTCTGCAAATAGCACACAACTCATCCCCTTTCATTCTGTTTACTATTTTCTCAGTACACACAAGTGCTCGTGGGCCCTTCGGGCCCCTTGTACTTGCTCCTGCGTGGGGCTTTCACGTTTATGTGCTGTTCTAGTGTAATGTTGTCACTTGGATTTTTTGCAGCTAACCAATTGATCATGTTATTTGCAGCTTCGGGAGTGGAACCCAAGTTGTCCGAACACAAGTCCGAAGTACACACACAGACACGCAGCTACTGCTAGTTTATTTTAGTTCTACCCCTAGGAAAAAAGTTCTACGGAGATCCTATGCCGGGCTTTGGGAGCGGCGTTTTTTGGTCAAAATGTGATCGCTCATTAAATATAGTAAAAGTTTTTCAATCGTGATGGAACCAAGTTTTTTCACATCAGCGATTTTTTTGCAATTTTTGTGCCAATTTTGATGCAATTTGAATGTGTAGTTTCAGCTGCCCAAAATACACACACACACACAGACACACGGCTACTGCTATAGTGTATTAGATTATCTGATATTTGAGGACTGACTTGCTAGCAGGTTCAAGCTGCCCCACATTTGCGGCATTGCCATTCCTGACATGACTTGTAATTGAGGGGTAGCCACCCAGGTGAGTAAACTGACATTTTTATTTAACCAGCAGCTTGAACACACCCAAATTGTTGCTTAACAGGGATTCTGCTAGTCACAAAAAACCTATGCCAGTTATCCCAGAAAAGTATGATACTGGTCATTTACTGTACAAGCTAACTTCTCTCGACACTTAAACTAGTCTAGCATACCAGATTATTTGCAGAATAAGTAAGAGGCAGAATCATCCTCTTCATCTGACTAACAGTTGTTAAAAATTATGTCTGGATTATGTTAATTGCATTGCTGTACAGGTTTCTCTTATAACGGCATACTCTCAAAAGTTTTTTTTCCTAATCGTTAATTAAAATATAGAATGCGTTGCCAATAATTGAGCACAAGCATCATCTATCCTTGGCAGGTAAAAAAATAAAAAAGCAGCAATAAATAAAACTATAACAGATAGCTCCATAGTACCCGCTTTGAAGTTGGACCCCAAGGCTAGGCTACTGCAGTCAAGTACTCTTAAGGGTATAAAACCAGCTTACTTCCATTGATGGTATTACATGATTAAAAAAAAAAAACTCTTGTCAACTCTTGAGGATTTAAACTGTGCATGTGGAAGACCAACAGTCCAAGTGGGGCATTCTTGTATGTTCATTAATTATCAAGGTAATTTGCAGAAGTATTTTAGTGTGCTGTTGCTATGTGGATGCCATTTTGGACTTTCTTGGGTATATTGACAGTTTTTATTATACAGTTTGAAGTGCAATGTACAGTACTCTATGCTCTACATTATTGAGTTGAAGTTGTAGTGAAGGTGTTGTGGCACTTTTGTGACACCATGGAATCAGTAGGCAATGGTGACCATGCTATAAGTACAGTAGCAGTACTCCACTCCTGAGACAAGGTTGTACTACAATACTATATACTGTAATGAGTTTCATAATTGTAATGTGAAATTTGTGCAGCTATCCTATCCAGTATCTGTATTGTTTGAAGTAAACTAGTGCTCAATATTATACTTAGAATTACAGTAATTAAAACCATTCTTAAAATTCCACGTGATCCCTTTGTATGTTCACTAGTTTCAGGTCTCTTACAGTTTTCAGGCATCAACAGTCCAGCACTTGCATTTGATATGAATCTCAGAATTGATTATAGACATTTCTTAAAGTTCTGTGAACCTATGTTATAATCACTCCTTTTAAGTCTCTTATAAATCTCAAACTGCTGTTTGAGATTACCAGGTATATAATAACATTGTTAACAACGTCCCTTTCAGTTTCTTGGAATCAGTCGTGGAACTGTCAGCTGTTTATGAGATGCATTTGTCTGTTTCATTGGCACAGTAACATTCAAGCGAAGTTGCTTTCACATCATTGCATGTGGTGTGGTAGGTGCGGGACTGTTGTGTCACATTTGCAGACCTCTTTGACTTTCAGTGGTGTATGAGACTGCTTGGCTGTACTGTACTTCTGTCATCTTTCATACAACTACCATACTCTTCTCACCCAAACCAAAAACAAATAAATTTTTATAGTTGTAAACTGCCATGGAGATCTGCTTTTCCTTGAGATTGGTTAAGAGCCTTGTTTGATACAATCCCTTGATCAAGATACACTCAAACAAGAATGTTTGGGGTGAAACACATAAGAATGTTTGGGGAGAAACACATCTACCTGGCGTAGCAGTCTTGCATGGAGTCATGTGAAGTCCATTTTTTAATTATTTTTTAAATTATTCTTTAAATAGTAGGGTAATATTTTTAATATTCTTTCTGAATCTCCTGGCTGTTTTAAGTTGCTGGATGTGTGAATTATAGTTAACTGGAGATACAGAATACTGCATTAGTTTGCATTTTGAATAAACTGTGATTATATAATATCCACCCTTGATAGGTAAGAAACTTGGAAATATTTTTACAGTAGATATATGGTGTTACAGAATTATTTTAAGTGCTTTTACCAGTAACAGTGGGGACACCCACAATTTATTCATCCAGCATTGTGCTACCTTTGAGTGACAAGCCAAATAGTTTCTGTAATGCAGGAATCTATTTACTGTGGTGGGTGATAATCATATAACCAAATGATGACTTGTGGTTTGGTTAGATTGTGCCTTTTAGGGTGTATATCCAAGAGGTAGTTGGAGTGTATTGTTCACATAATGCCACTCATGGGCACAAGTGAGACTGGTCATTATCATCTTAAATGTCGCAACTGAGTAGCGTAGCTTCAGTGTTCTGTACTATGGATGAGGAAAAGAACAATTTAATGATGTATGGATAGATCAATAATGGTGCATACTGTACTGTACTATCATAATCTGCCTGTCTATCCATATCTCTAGCCAGATGCATAATCATGGAAGGGTGGCCATAAACAGATTGCCTCCATGCCATTCTGTCCTCTCATAATGCTTGTACAATATAGTGATTATGGGTACAGTATTGGGTTTTAAATATGTTAGTGTTTTGTAAGAACATACCAACATGAATGTATGATATATATATATATATATATATACTCTGTGGTACAGTGGTAGAGTGTGCATTTTGTACATGGGTGGACCAAGGTTCGCGCCCCGCCAGGGTAATAACCTTTGGGAGTTTTCACCCGGCCACATACTGCATTGGCGGACACAAGGGGTGCTGTGGTTGAACCAGTGTCGCTTACTGTAAAGTATGCTTGCACCCAGTTGGCTTGCGTGGGCTGATTACACTTGGTTCACAGACTACACACACATCCAAAGCCACTCCAACACTACAATTACACTTACAAGCATTTCTGACCCTACATACAATCTCTACCAGACAGCCTAATCCACTTGGTAGAGTTACATTGACTGTATCGTCCCGACTTCGGTCGGGATAGGCCGGTCCTGCAGTGGATACTCAAACGGCTGATGATGATGATATATATTTGGTGCAGGGGAATACTGTGAGGTGGTGCTGGACCAGCCATGCCCAACCAACTGGTGGGGATACCCAGTGTGTGGCCCTTGCCACTGTGATGTTGACAAAGGTTATGATGGAGATTGTAACAAGACCACTGGAGAGTGTCGCTGTGAGGTAAGTTTTGATCATTATGTCAATTACTCATCTCAGATTTGCTGTTAATAATATAGTCTATAACATATAGATCCCTAAAGTGTGAAAGGAATGACTATGAATTGGCTGTTATCATGTTGCATTTACATAGGGTCATCATGTTCTGCATTTTATCACTAAGTTTGAAGCATCAGAAATACAGTTTATACTGTTTATGTACCAATACATGGTTTCTAAGGTACAGCCAGTGATTACTTGAAGGAATTGTAGGTCTTTATGTTCCTTATTTTCAGTGTACAGTATATGTGTTGTAGTGAGTGATTAATATAAATGAGTAAAATGATTGGCTCCTATCCACCAGGAAAACCACTACCAGCCTGATGCTTCTGATGCCTGCTATGACTGTGATTGTTATTTGATCGGGTCATTTGGAGGCTCATGTGACCCAGTCACTGGTCAGTGTCGCTGTCGACCAGGGGTCATTGGCCGCCGATGTGACCAGTGTGCCAACGCATTTGCTCAGGTTACAATCATGGGATGTGAAAGTAAGTTCTAAAGGATGTCTGTGTCCAGCTGCAGGAATAGAATTGACGGTCCATACAGTACCATAAGACCCAATTATGTTCCTATATGTCACTACCTTAACATGTTACCACTTTGGCACTACTGTAATACCCACATGTATTAAATACATGCAAGGGCTGTCACAGTCGTGACTGGTGCAGTGGTATTAATGTTGGTGTTTTTATGGTATATCAGTGGGTCTGGTGTGATACCAGTGAAGCTTTTTTTTTAACAAAATCCAAATACTGTATTCAAACTTCCTAGCCCAAGCCTGGGCTAAAACTTTAGTTCATTTAGATAACAGATCATTGGCTTGTAGTTGCTGTGACTGCAGGTTTATCTGGATGTGAATCCGGTGGATTACAGGAATCTGGCAGCTTAATTTAAACTCTTTGAGATATCTTATGTTGAGACCATGGTGAAGGTTTGTCCATGTTACGTAGGTGAGGTGCAGGTGTTGAGCACAGTGTGTTGTGATGTGAGGGACTGCATTACAGTGGAATCAGAGTGGATTGTATGTGAGTTGTATTCCTGTCGGTAGAGAGGCAGAAAAGAGTGATTGCCACTTCATAGCATGGGTAAGGGAACTCATACCTCCATAAGAAATGCAGTTTCTATGAGATGAATGTGTTGGGGTTCATGGAGGATGCCATTTGGATGAAAGAGTTTATGATGACTGTGTACCAGTATATTGTGTCATAAAATATTGAGTGGAGGAGGAGGGATGTGTGAAAGATTTTATGATGACTGTGGTGTCAGTGTTTTTATGTAGTGAAGTGTTTAGTGGAGGAGGTGGGATGTGTTAGAGGCCTCTGTGCAGTGCAGTGAGGTTGTGTATTTTTTGCTTCTTTTTGGTGGGTTTGGTGCAACATAAAATTGAGGATGGGATGATTTTGTGCTGAAGCCACATACAGTAAAACCTCGATATAATGGACTTTAATAGTCCGGAATTCGCTTTTATCCGAATCAAGGAGCTACCAGACTAAATTCTTACACTATATATCGGAAAAAGTCCTTTCAAGCCAGAAGTATTCCGGACTGCCTGACCACTTCAACTGTGTTCATCACAATAAGGTAAATAGAATACAGGTTTATTAATGTACATTGTAGTATTATTATGTATGTTATACCATTTGATTACTGTAGTGAAGGTATAATACAGTACTGTACAGCAGTGATAGTGAAAACAGTTTAAAAATCATTGGTGCTATCCGGAATAATGTTTGATATGTCGGAAAAAGTCCGGGTTAGCTGAGGGAAGGCTGGATGTCGCTTTTATTGGAATTTCACTTTTTTCGGAATGGCTAGGGCCCCAATTATTCCGTTATAGTGAGGTTTTACTGTATTATGTTCCTTTCATGTTCTTGTAATCCTTGATTGGGAGTACTTTTTTTTTTTCTTGGTGAAGGCAAACTGTACATATGGGCTTTGTACATCCTTCTGTTATTTTTAGGCTTTGTTCTTTGTGTGTGTGTGTGTGTGTGTGTATTTACCTAATTGTGCTATACAGGAAATGAGCTACGCTCATAGGGTCCTGTCTCTGTTTCTCAGTAATTCAAATTTAGCTTTAAACTTATTTAAGTTTTTAGACTGGACGATCTCTTTGTCCAGACTATTCCACAGGTCTGTACATCTATAAGGAAAACTATATTTCTTGATGTCTTTCAAGCAGCTTGGTTTCTTCAGTTTCATTCCGTGTCCTCTTGTTGCTCTCTTATCCCATAAAAACAGATCTTCTTTGTCAATTTTATCTACTCCCACCATGGTCCTGAACACTGCAATCATGTCTCCTCTCTTTCTCCTTTCTTCCAAGGAAGGCAAATCCAGCTTTTCCAGCCTCTCTCTGTACAACAGATCTGCCAGACTGGGGATCATTTTGGTTGCTGTTCTTTGTATTCTCTCAATCTTGTTTATATCTTTCTTTTTGTGTGGGGACCACACTACTGCTGCATATTCTAACCTGGGGTGTATCATGGCCACTATCAATTTTTTCATCATCTTATCCATATAATGAAAGGCTACTCTTATATTATTCAGGAGTTTATATGTCTCTAACTTCCTTGTTAATGTGTTTTTCAGGTGACAAACTGTCCTGGACCAGCACTCCCAAATCTTTCTCTTCTCTCGCTTTTGTGATTGGTTCATTACCCATCAAATAATTCAATGATGACCTCTTGGTACTTTTACCCATTTCCAATATTTTACATTTCTTTGCATTAAATTTCATTTCCCACATCCGGCTCCAATCGTGGATCCTATCCAGATCCTCCTGCAGCATTTTACAATCCTCCTCAACCTCTGCCTTCCTCAGGATCTTTGCATCATCAGCAAACAGACTTGCATAACTGTTCACTCCATCTACCATATCATTTACATAAATCAGGAACATTACTGGTGCCAACACTGAGCCCTGTAGGACTCCACTTGTTACTTTCCTCCATCCAGACATCCTATCCTTTATTACTGTCCTCATTTGTCTGTCTCGCAAAAAGTCTCTCATCCATTCCAGGAGGTTCCCCTTCAGTCCTCCTATATGCTCTAGTTCCCACATTAGTCTCTTAGGAGGTACCTTGTCGAAGGCCTTCTCCAAATCTAAATACACACAATCCACCCAACCATCTCTCTCCTGTAGCACGTCAATCGCTCTTGAGTAAAAAGTCAACAAGTTGGAAACACATGACCTTCCACTTCTAAATCCAAACTGACTATCAGCCAAAATATTCTTCTCTTCCAGATATTTTATCCATCTATCTTTCAGAATTCTTTCGAACAATTTTGCGACCATGCTGGTTAGGGACACCGGTCTATAATTCAGGGGTTCTTCCCTGTTTCCTCCCTTATAAATTGGTACCACATTTGCCCTCTTCAGGTCATGATAGTTGCCCTTTTTGTAGATTAGATTCTTTTTGTAACTGTTATTACTGGTAACGTCATATGCAATCCTGAAGTTACAATTTAATACTGCATGGTCGTTTTTGCCGAATGGAGGGCGATACATTATATTGTCAGTATCATTTTCTTGCCTAGTAAATAGAAGATCTAGTACTGATGGATCATCAGGTCCTCTTTTTCTGGTGTTTTTCATTACATGCCATGTTAGGAAAAACTCCTGCACAAGATCTAGAAGCTTTTGATCCCAACAGCTTTCATGACTTTTTACATCTTGAGTATTCCAATTTATATTTGTATTGAAATTTCCAGTTAATATAATTCTTTCAGATTTCTCTTCCATTCTTTGTAGTAATGTTCTTAAACTCTGAATTGTACTTTCTGCCAGGTCTTCATATTCACCTCTTTCCGAAGTGTTTGTTATGGGTGGCATGTATAAATTTGACAATTAATTTTCCTTCAGATGTGTTAATCTCCAATGCAGTCAGTTCTGCTTGTGAGGGCATATCTAGTTTTATTTCTTTGACTTGCAGATTTCTCTTTGTTAAGATTATAATTCCTCCTTCCTTTCTTAAATTTCTGTCTCTTTTCCATGTACTGTATTCCTCTAAGTAAAGAGTATCGTTTGATGTCTTTGGGGTTAATTTTGTTTCAGTTAGGCAGATAATATGTGGTTCCTTTTCTTTAGTATAGTCTTTTATCTCTAATATTTTAGATGCCATTCCAACTGCATTTGAGTACATCAGCTTAATCATCTTGTTTACATACTTGCCATAACTTGAGTCTACTACCTTCCTCATTTTTATTCCCTGTTGGTTATGTACCACTTTCGTACCTGCAATCTAATTACTTTGTTAAAAAAAGTACTCTTCTCGTCCACTGATCTTCCCTCATTCTTTGTTTTTGCCTCCTCCCTCTTCTCCTTTAGTATTCCCAATTCCTCTTGAGTTAAGCATCTCTTTATCCATACTTTTTTAAATTCCTCTTTTTCCATGAGTTTGTTTGCATTTCTTAGTATTTCCTCCACAGGGTTCACACTATGGGAAGTTACTTCCAGGGGCCTTGACTTCTCTCATATTCTCTAGCCTTTTGTGTTCCTCAGTGTCATTATCACAGATTTTCTCAGACACTTCCTCCAATATACCCATTATATTTGCCATCTCCTTTTTGTCTCGAAATTTGGTTTTTTATTTCTTCCTCATCAATATAAGTAATTACTCTAGATTTGTTGATATCTGCTGAGTCTTTTACCAATTTTGGGTTGTTTTAGATTATTTTTTCACATCCTTTCTGATGCTTTTTTCTTTGACTCTTACTTTTAAGTCTTTCTTCACTTTCGCCATATCAGCATACGTAGTTTCCACATCATCTTACAACTTTGCATCACTTCATTCACCAGGGTTATCTTCTCCTCAGTATCACTGCTTTGTTCTGTCAGACTGCTTGCATGCTTAATTGTCTCTTTATCATTTCTGAAATCCTCCATAATACTCTCATGGTTGAAAACTGTACTTTCCATTTCACCAATCTTCCTTGTAAGTGAACCCACCTCAACTGACAGCTCATCTGTTGTTGTGTCTTTCTTGTTTAATTCCTTTTCTACTCTTTCATTTTCCTCCTTCTGCATGCACAATTGCTTCATAATTTCATCTATTTCACACTGAAATGCCTTCTCCAATTTGTACACCCTCTCTACTAGTTTGGTATATGTTTCCATTTCAACTGGTTCCTGGTAGAAAAATTTATTCTGTTTTCTACCTTTATTTGTTTTCTTGTCTCCTTCCATATTCACTTTACTAAAGATGGTGGTTATCTTGTGGTATTACTGAGAAAAAAATTCTACTTACAAGTATGCATCTCCTTGTGAGGAGTAGACTGTAGCACCAGTCCAACAGGGCAGTACTCCTGAGGTGGATGGCAAGCTGGTGATAGGGAGAGCTGGAGCTCCCATTTCACCAGCCCTCAGGACTTGATCCTGACCATCTCCCTTTGCTGAACATTTTCAGTGCATTCATTTACACAGAGAGTAGGCCACCATGCTCTCATAATACCTCTACCTTCAACTGTCTACACCACACTACATGCGCATTACATATCACACCTTTTCACATTCTTTAGTAATGGCAGCTGCAGTGTTACTATCAAATGAGGTGGTACCTCGGATTGCCACCACCGGCAGGGTAGGGCTGGCGGCACAGGGTCTTCCCGGTCGCCATCAAACGACTGTGCTGGCAACGACTTGCTATTTCTGCTAGTGCTCGTCAGCGAAGAAGTGAAAGTGCAGCCTTTTTCTTCACCAACATCCACGGCCTTACCACAGATTTAAACTCAGTTCATTTTTTCCTTCAGTCCATATCCCCTTTGGCCCTTTTTCTCACAGAACCACAAATCTCACCCTGTACTGATATATGTATCCCCATTTTGTTTTCCCGGTTACCATCTCCTTACAAACTTCCGTAACAAGGGCGGCACCTGTTGTTATATCAGATCCCAATATGCAGTTGACACTGTTTTAAACTTCACTTCATCCAATTTTGATTACCCATTATATAAACTAAATTGTCAAAATGTTACCAAATATATTTGTGTAGTTTATCGCTCCCCCAATGCTTCTTCGGAACCCAGTGTATTTGATTCCATATCCACACAGTTGAGTAACCTTAACCTTGCCCTTAGCACCGAAATAACCATTTTGGGTCATTTTAATTTACATAATGTTGAATGGTTAATGCATTCTGCCAGGACTGACGACGCTGGTCTAGGGTCCGAGCTGTTTGTGAATCATTTAATCTCACCCAGCTGGTAAAGCAACAACCAGAATACCTGATAATCCTGACTATAATGCCCATCTCTTGGATTTATTCTTGACAAATAATCCAGATCAATACAGGATAGAGGTACTGTACTGTCACCACTTGGATCCTATGACCACAATCTCATCAAAGCCTCATTAGTTAGCCCCCCCAAACCTCCCCGTTCTGAACCTGTCTGGGTGACCCGATGGCACCTTCATAGGGCAAACTGGGGTGGATTTAGTAATTATCTTGGTGACATTCCATGGTAGTCTTTCTTCTCTAGTGATCCCAATTCCACTCAGTCCCACATTTGTGACTTAATACTAGCTGGTATGGATTTATTCATACCAAGTTAACAGTTCACTAAAAGATCGAACTCTCTAAAATTGTTTGATGGCAACTGTGCCAGAGCAACAGCCCAAAAGTCATTAGCATATAACTCTTACTTAAAATCAGAAACATCTGAATCACTCTTTCAATTTAAAATTGCTAGAAATCATCCAAAAGCTGTATTAAATCTAGCTAAATCAAACTTTCTTCAAAAGCAAGCATCAGAACTACTTAACAACCGTAATGACAATAGAATATTCTGGTCAACTCTTAATTCTTTCAATAATAACTTAAAGAAGTCATCTTCCATTCCCTCACTAAAATCTTCAGATGGCAACATTACAAATGACCCGTGTGGGAGAGCAGATATTTTTGCCAGTACATTTGCCAGAAACTCTACCATAGACGATACCAGCCAGAATGTCCCAGTACTAGAACTTGACTCTGCCGAAATTGCCCTACATAAAATACAGACAAGATACGTAAAATCTATCCTAGACAATTTACCTACCAACAAAGCTCCAGGCCCAGATGGAATTCCGCCAATTGTTTTGAAAAATTGTTCCCCTGAACTTGCCTCTGTTCTAGCTAAATTATTCAGACTATGCATACTTACTTCTTTATTCCCAAGCTCATGGAAAGAAGCCAATATCCACCCAATTCTGAAGAAGGGAAGTTCCTCTGACCCCTCTGATTACAGACCAATAGCTGTCACATCTTCTCTTGGTAAAGTATTTGAAACTTTAATTAATAAGCACATTATTAAACATCTTGAATCCAACAACTTAATTAGTGATAGACAATATGGTTTTTGCCACAGAAGATCCACCATTGACATACTCAGTCTCCTAACTCATACCATCCATCAATCAGTTGATCTACATGGAGAAACTCATGCAGTAGCTCTTGATATTTCTAAAGCTTTCGACAGAGTATGGCACCATTCCCTGCTCTCCAAACTCCCTTGCTATGGACTAACGTCTTTTGTTCCTTTGATTTCTTCATATCTTAGTGATGAAAATAAGAGTAAAAGTAGATGATGTATATTCCAATTTCCACTCAATTAATACCAGCGTGCCGCAGGGGTCAGTTCTGCCGCCAACCCTATTCCTAGTTCATATTAATGGTCTCTTATCTGTCACCCACAATCCCATCCATTCATATGCAGATGACTCAACACTACTTAGTTCATTCACACTCAGACACCCATTTACAAAGTCTAATATCTCAACCTCTCAACTCAGTACAGCCATCTCCATAAATCAAGACCTATCTATGATCAGTGAATGGGGACAAAACAACCTTATCTCTTTTAATGCTAGTAAAACTAAATATATACAATTTACTAATAGACAGATATTGCCAGATTCGTACATTACCTTCAGTGCCACTAATATTTCCATCTCCAAAATTATTGAAATTCTTGGCATCTCACTTAACAATGCCCTCAGCTGGACCTCTCATGGTATATCTCTTGCTAAAACCGCCTCAAAGAAACTTGGATTATTGTACAGAGTCTGTAACTTCTTCGCTGATGAGCAGTTAACTATAATTTATAAGAGTCATGTGCGCTCTCAGCTTGAATATTGCTCACCCGTGTGGAATGGATGTGAAGAGGTTGCATTAAAACAACTACATAAAATTCAGAACAAAGCTGTTAGACTTATTAACAACCCTGCCATTACAAATAAACTACCTCCCCTGCAAGTAAGAAGGAATGTTGCCTCCCTTGCATTAATTTACAGATATTATTTTGGCAAATGCTCAGACGAAGTTGTGTCCACGGTGCCACCTCTCCATGCTTTCCCTCGTGCTACTTGGGCATCTGGTAACGCTTATGACTGGAATGTCACGCAGCCATATTGCAGAACTTCTGCCTATCAGAATTCTTTCATTCCCCGAACTGCATCTCTCTGGAACCGCTTCCCCAGAGTTGTTTCCCTCCAAATTTCAACTCGCAGCTGTTCAAGTCTAACTGTTACAGATATTTTATGAACAGAGGACACCAGTAATCTGGTGTATGGATTTTTTTTTTTTTCTGTTATTAAAAAAAAAAAAAAAAAATCCATGGTATTCGTCTGAGGTATATGAAACGGCTTGAAGCTTGATCAGTGCATTCCCGCACTAACTAGCTGTATTCTGTTATTTGGACAGCACTTTTACTTAAACCTCTATCTATCTGTCTATTGTCAGACGCCTCAATCCTGTTTGGGGTGGCCACAAACAAATCGCCTCCAAGTTGCCCTGTCCCCTGCCATTTCACTCCCCTGCTCCCAACTCACACCCCCCTCTCTCATATACCTCTCCACCCCATCCCTCCATCTCATCCTCGGCCTCCCCCTCCCTCTTCCCCCCTCCACCTCACTCACATACACTCTCTTTGTCAGTCTTTCACCCTCCATCCTCTCCACATGGCCAAACCACCTCAGTGTGTTCCTCATAACGCTTCCTATCACATCCACATCCACACCACAACGCTGCTTTATATCCTCATTCGTCAGCCTGTCTCTCCATGTGACTCCACAGGCTCCTCTTAAATAACTCATTTCCACTGCTCTCACTCTTGACTTGTGTCCTTCCAACAACGTCCAGGCTTCACTTCCGTACGTTAGAGTTGGTATCACAATACTGTCATGTAATAACTTTTTCACTTCCATGCTCACTTCCCTGTTTCTTATCACTGCTTTCAAAGAACCAGCAACCTTTCTTCCCTGCTGTACCCTTTCAAGCACTTCACCCTCCAAACCTCCATCCTTACTCATCACACTACCCAGCGTACTCACGTACTCACATTTTCCAATTCCTCACCATCCAACCTCGCTGTACATTCACTGACTTCACCTCTCTCAAAGACCATCACTTTACTCTTCCCTACATTCACCTTTAGATTCCGTTTCTTACACACTCTCCCACACTCATCCACCAAGCCTGGCAGCTCCCCTTCATCTTCACTCCACAACACTGTATCATCTGCAAACAACAGTACAGGGAGTTTCCAAACACTATCCTCTCTCACCAGGGCCACTCCAGCATATAAAGATACTTAAACTTGCTGTACTATATTACAGCACCCATTTAGTTTAACCTAGTACCGAGTTTGACTCATATAAAGATACTATTTAGGTATGGCCAGTTGTGGCCAAGGGTAGCCATCACGGAGCAAGGAGACAGTGGTGTTGATACTGACGCTGTGTGTGTGTGGGGGGGGGTATTGTGGGGACTCCAGCTTTCATTATTTATTGTTTTTTAGATGAACTGTTGGTAGATTGTTTTCAGTAATATCTTTCATTGTCCAGTCATTGTCTAAAGGTGGTACCCTTGAGTATTTTCAAGGGTAATTAATTTTATATGTGAATGAAAGTTCCTTAACCTTGAAAATAATCAAGGGTACCACCTCATTCCTGGAGCTTATATAATTTAGTATATGATGTGCCTAATCTTATTGAGATAGCCTTTTTTTTTTCTCCCAGTCCACTCTAGTAAGATATTGAGATAAAATGGTGATGAAATGGATGGTTATAATGCCTGAGTTGCATAGAAAGTTTTAATTCCTAGACATTTCACAGTTGTATATGATGGCTGCCCCAAGAACTTTGCTGAGATGATCTGGTGGGAGGAGACTCCCTTTGATGGAACAGCATTGCAACCATGCCCTTATGGGGCTCAAGGCCAGGCCTCTCGTATTTGCCACAGGGAAGTTGGCTGGGGTCCACCTGACATGTTTAACTGTGTATCAGACACCTTCATTGAACTGCGAGACTTGGTAAGCTCACTTATACAGCAAAATGCAAGGATTTTCAGTTTTGGGTTTTCTGATCAGTTAATTTTGGTTCTCATTATTTTACACTGGAATCACTAAGTACAAATGTTATCATGCATGCTTGCATAGGTTGTTATTAAGAAACCCTGAATATTATTGTGGGGATTGCTAGTCTTAATTCTTTGTAATAACACCAACAGTTTAGGCCAAGGAGTTTCAAACTTTTTCCTAGTATGTACCCCTTGATTTTTAGATCACCGGCCTGTACCCCGATAACCACTGCACTGAATCCACAGACACTCACCCGTTACGGAATATTAACACACAGTCTGTTGTAAAATTGGCTAAAGGGTAATTACTTTTTCAAGCACATATGTGTTAACAAATTTTTACAACACTGTGTCAGTGTTAACACAGTATTTGAATGATGGCATCCAATATTATATTTCAGTGTTAATGATACTAGTGTTTTATGGAACTGTATTCTCATTACTTTAACTTGGCATACAATTGATATTTCTCTGTTGTAACTGTGGAATTCTAACAAAAAACTAACACAAGAACTTAATGCTAGTCATGAAGGAGTGCTATAGAAAGGATGTAGAGCTGTAGTATTGTCAGTCTGCCACTGAGCTACATGAAGTAAATTGTGAAAGGACCATAGTGTGGGCCAAGTTAAGGTGAAAATGTTATAGTTTCTCAGGCATCATTACTGTATAATCTCATGAATCCATCCATCCATCCATCATCCAGTCCTACATTGCCCCATGAGGAGCATAGGTGCCCAGGGTTAGGCAAGTTGGTCCTGACATTTAAGGTGAGAGTGACCAGCCTCATTTATCCCTGAGTGGCATTACATGAGCAATAAACCCCAAATACCCCTTGGATATAAGCCTACACAGGCTCAAGCTGACTGGAGCGCCCTAATTACCCACTCAACCACCAGGTGCCATAATTTGGTTATATGGTTACCACCCAGCATAGTAAATGGTTTCCTGGTGTACAGGAAACCATTTGGCATGTCACTCAGTGTAAAGTCACCCATAGACAGAAGGAAGAGGAAAGAATGATGGAAAGAAAGACAAGAGGAAGTGTAAAGCCACCTGCAGGTAGAAGGAAGAGGAAAGAAAGACAGAAGAGGAAGGAAGGAAGAGAGGAAAGGGCAGACACCCAAAGCAGCACTACATCGAGTGAGTGAATGGAGAGTGCCCCCGCCTACCACATTATGTTAATAAAATTAGTACAGTACCTGTGTAGGTTTACATCCAAGGAGTGGTTGGGGTTTATTGCTCACATAATGCCACTCAGTGATGAGTGAGGCTGGTCACTCCCATCTTAAATGTCAAGACCAACTTGCCTAGCCCTAGGCTGTTACACTGCTCATGGGATAATGTAGGATTGGATGATGGATGGATGGATGGATTAGGAATACACACATGGGCAATAGTGTGTGTATATACACCAACAGAAGACCATGCGAGCAGAGTGAAAGAAGAGTTCTGGACATACGTGGAAGCATGCATGGAAAAGGAAAAGAGTGAGAGAGTGTTGTTAATTGGAGATAATGGAAAAGTAGGAAATTTGAAGGTGGATGGGGTAGTTGATGAGTGAGGTGTGCCTGCAGAAGTAGATGAGAATGGTAGTATTGTAGTGGACATTCATGCAGGGAGGGGGGGAGGCAATACCCAGTATCCTCTTTAGGAACAGAATGAACCACAGGTATACTTAGCAAGTGATGAGGAGGGTGGGTGGTGAACAGATTGAATGGAAGGCAATGACTGATTATGTGTGTGTGTAGATGAGAGAATGAGAAGATACGTGCTGGATGCAGGACTATACAGAGGTTGGGGAGTGGACTCTGACCACCACCTGTTGGAAGTGGAAGTCAGGGTACAAATGTGATGGATAAATAGAAGGGGAAAAGGGTAGGAGGAAGCAGTCCATATGAGGAGGGTAGGAAGGTTGCAAGAGGATGATGAAGAGAAGTGGAAGAGCGATTGGGTAAATATGATTTGGAGCAGATGGGGGAGGTGGAAGTTGTGTACAAGGTATTCACAGAAGAGTCTGTGCAGCATGTTAGGTGGTGTGTCGTGTGAAGAGATGACGAAAGGGGGTGCAAGGAACAACATGATGGAACGAAAAGATGTGACAAGCTGTGGTGCAGAAGAGGAAAGCATATAATGAGTGAATGGGAAGCAGAGGCATGGAGGAAGTTGCGAGACATAATAGAGAGTTATATGTAGAGAAGAGAGAGGCAGAAAGATTTGTATGAGAAAGAAGAGACTGGATGAGGAGTTTGGAAAGAATTTGAATGTAAATGGAGGGAATGTAAGAGAATGTTCTGGAAGGAGTTATGACTTTGACAAGGTGATAAAGAGGGTATTAGGGGAGTGAAAGATAAAAATGGCAGATTACTAGTGGAGAAGGAAGAAAATGTGAGCAGATGGAGAGAACACTTTAAGGAATTGTTGATCAAGGAAAATGAAAATAACGTGAATATAAATGGCTAGGGAATGGGTGGGAGAAGGAGGGAGGTGAGAAAGGAGGAAGAGTTCAGTAGAATGGAAGCAACAGAAACAATGAAGAAAGTCAAAATGGGAAAAGCCCCAGGAATTGATGGAGTGTGTGGTGAAATGCTGAAGCATGGGGGAGAGGTAGTACAGTAGCAGAATGGATATGGAAGATGTGCAGGTTGGCCTGGGAGGAAGGTAGAGTCCTGGAGGATTGAAAGTCAGGTATAATTATTCTGCTGTACAGAGGAAAAGGAGAAAAAGAAGTGTGTGATAATCATAGGGGTATTTGTCTTGTTAGTGTAATAGGAAAGTTGTATAGTAGGATACTTACTGATAGAGTTAGGGAAATAACAGAGGAAGTAGTTGGAGAAAAACAGGGAGGTTTTAAGAAGGAGAGAGGTTTGTTTAGATCAGATATTCATCCTTCGGCCTTTAGTGGAAAAGTTTCCAAGAAGGAAAAGAAGTTAACCATCATGGATTTGGAGAAAGCATATACTAGAGAGAACAGACAAGGAATGTAGAAAGTGTTAAGAATGTACAGAGTATATGGAAAGATAATGAATGCCATGAAAAGTATGTATGAGGGCACAAGGGCAGCAGTGCATGTGGATAATGAACTGAGTGAATTTTTCTATCTGAGTGTTGAATTGAAACAGAGTTGTGTCATGTTTCCATGGTTGTTCAGCCTGTTTGTGGATGGAGTTATAGAAGAGATACAAGGTAGGCCAGTGGATGTTGGAGCAGCCACAAATGAAAGAGGGCAGCATTTGGAAACATCGTGTTCTGTTGTTTGCAGATGCTGCTGTATTAATTGGGGATGAAGGGGAACTGCAAGGCTTGGTGAGTGAGTTTGGAAGTGTGTGTAAGAAATGGAATCCATGGGTGAATGTAGGAAAGAGTAAAGTTGTGGTCGTCAAGAGAAGTGAAGTCACTGAATGGACAGGGAGGCTGGATGGTGAGGAAATGGAAAATGTGAGTGCAGTTAAGTACTTGGGTAGTGTGATGAGTAAGGATGGAACTTTAGAGGATGAAGTGCTTGAAAGGGTTTAACAGGGAAGAAAGATTGTTGGTCCTTTGAAAGCAGTGATAAGAATTAGGGAAGTGAGCATGATAGTATTGTGATGCCAACTCTAATGAATGGAAGTGAAGCTTGGACCTTGTTGGAAGAACACAAATTAAGAGTGAGAGCAGTGGAAATGAGTTATTTGAGAGGAGCATGTGGAGTCACATGGAGAGAGAGACTGACAAATGAGGAGGTAAAGGAGCATTGTAGTGTGGAAGTGATAGAAAGCATTAGGGAAAATACATCGAGGTGGTTTGGCCATGTGGAGAGGATGGAGAGCGAGAGACTGACAAGGAGAGTGTATGCGAGTGAGGTGGGGGGGGGTAGAGGGAGGGGGAGACCAAGGATGAGCTGGAGGGATGGAATGGAGAGGTATATGAGAGAGGGGGGTGTGAGCTGAGGGGAAGGGCAGCAAAATTGCAGGTGACAGGGTGACATGGAGTTGATTTGTTTGTAGCCACCTCGTAAGGGGTTAAGGCATCTGGCTATACGTACATAGAAAAAGAGCACATTGTGTATTAATTTTTCATCAGTTGTCAGAGTACCCTTGGAAACCCTCTTGCATACCCCAGATGATTTACAAACCCCTAGTTTAGAGTTTTGTTGCTTGAAACTGGTTATAGAATGTGGTTAAATAAGTTTAGTTTAAATTTTCAAGATAATGAAGATTTTTTGAAGTTCCGGTTGTAACCCAAAGAGTGGAAAATGTGTGTAAATTGTGTTATGGTATTAGGTGGCAATCCGATATTCATTTTACAGCTTGAAAGCCTTGAGAGTGAGGACTTAGAGGTGACCACCTACCTGGCAAAGAAAATCTCTGAGGACCTGAACTATGCTTGTTCAGTTACTCCTGCCATGTGGGGCTCAGATGTTCTCATTGCATCACGTCTCTTGATCATCCTTCTGGAGTATGAAACCCACCAGGAGGGCCTCAACCTCACACATCGGCAAGAACGCCACTACATTCAAGTGAGTGATGTTCCAGTGATCTTACTGTGGTTGGTTTGCTGCTGTAAACTGAAAACTCTGATGGTGCATTGGCATGTTCTAGTCTTGCTGATGTCACTTGTTTAATTACGTGGCATAATAATCACTCATGGAGTATGATAGAAATAAAGCAGATATAAGAATCAACATGAAGCTATAAAAGTATATTATAAAAATAGGTTTCACAGAGTGTGGTACATTATTAATTTGTTCTTATTAAGTACTCTGATAATTTACTTCTATTTAGTCTATGTCTTTCTTTCCTTCATTCTTTCCACTTCCTTCAGCCTTTGGGTGACTTTACACTGAGTGACAAGCCAAATGGTTTCCTGTGCACCAGGACACCATTTACTATGCTGGGTGGTAACCATATAACCAAATTTTGGCATGGGTAATTATTGCACTCCAGTCGGATTGAACCGATGAAGGTTTATATCCAAGAGGTGGTTGGGGTTAATTGCTCATGTAATGCCACTCAGGGACAAGTGAGGCTGGTCACTCTCATCTTAAACGTTGGGACCAACTGCCTAGCCCCAGGCTCCTACAGTCCTCATGGGGCAATGTAGGATTGGATGATGGATGGATGGATAGTATGATCTGACTTTCCCAGATTCATAATAGCTTTAAATTACCTTCAGGAATCAAATAATGGTGTTTATATTGCTTTACCTGGTATGGTGTACTTTAGTAAATTTGCAAAAGATGCTAAAAAGTATCATTTTTCCATTAAATGCCATATTTATCCCATATCTTGCTTGCCTTTTTAGTAATCAGTTCTCGATACACATACTACAGTCCAGATCACCCATCTTAACATTGAAAGCACAGCTTGTAGCAGAAAAAAATAACTTTCACTGTTGAGATTCTGTTTTTCCTCCTGGTAGATGCAAGGTTGGCTTGGCTGTGACATTTCCATTTCATTTATTTACCATACTTAATCATTCAGTAACTACAGGCATACTTGTATACAGGTGTAGAAGAATAGAAAATAATGCTGCAGTAGATATATTCTGCTGCATAAATCAAGTGAATAATTGTATAATTTAATTTGCTGAAGATTTATGACTTACAGTGTTGTATGCAAGGTAACAGTGTGTCTGTACCATGCTGAATCATTCAGTAACTGCAGGCATACTTGTAAACGTGCCCAGAAGAATAGAAAATAATGCTGCAGTAGATATATTCTGCTGCATAAATCAGGTGAATAATTGTATAATTTAATTTGCTGCAAATTTATGACTTACAATGTTGTTTGCAAGGTAACAGTGTGTCTGCTCTGGCAATTTTGGTGTATTGTTGGTAGCACTTCTATTTTTGGTATCACTCTCCCTTCTAGGAGAAAATGTGGTCTTGCAGTGAGCCAAATGATGATTACTGATACAGAGGATTTTAGTGAATCCATGTTGGTCAGAACTGTGTTGCAGGACACACTATATATCCAGAACAGTAAATATATATCACAACAAATCACTGTAAACTGATTTAAGATGATCATTTGTTAGGGTCAGGGAAGGTTCAGCTGGAATGAGTGTTGGGAAGGATTGTAGGTACAGTATAAACTAATTTGGAAGGGAAGTGTGAACAGATGTGGTGGTGTGTCTGTGCTGGTTGAAGGGAAGTGAATGGAATGTGTCATGACTATAATGAGAGTAAATGAAGGATTATAGCAGTGAAAATATTGTTTGGTAACCAGATGATTACAGTTGTATTGGCATATTCTCCACAGGTTGGCTTAGAAGTTGAAGAAAATGATAGATCTGGGATGACTTGATACGTATGGTTGGTGGTATAGGGAATGATAAGAATGTAGTTTAGGTTGGGCTTTAAATGGCCACATGGGTGCATATGCAGCAGCTCAAAGATACAAATAGGTGCACAGAAGATGCTCATATGGTTCAAAGAAGGTGGAGGGGTTAAGGATACCTAAGTTCAGGGAGGCAGTGAATAAGACTGTGTGCAACATGTTTTTAAGAAAACAGTGAGTAGACTAATACATATAAGTTAATAGGTAGCAGAAGCCAGACTGACTATTTCCCGGTCAGGAGGAATGATAGGAGATTTGTGAAGGATGTTATTCATAGGAAGAGAAGCATGCCTGCTCAACACAGATTACTAACATGTGACATGGTACTAAAGGAGCAGGTAGTGAGGAAAAGGACCTGTTCACCCAAGAGGAAAATGTGGAAGTTGAAAAAACAGACAGTAAGGGATGCCTCCTATAGTGAGACTAGTAGAGTGGTGACCAAACAGGGAGCTGTAAACAGAAGAGTTAATAAGCAATACAGAGCTCTTAAGAACAATCTTTTTAGAGTCACCCATTCAGTGTGTGGATGAACAGCAGGCCCTCCAAGGTAACATGGTGGTGGGATGAGGGTGTAAAAGCAGCAGTTAAAAAGAAAAGAAGACTTTACTGGGAATGGAAAAGGGGTTGTAGCAGAGAGGAATACTTGACTGCCAATCATAGGACCAGAAATGAGATACACAAGGCAATGTCTGAGACTCAGAAACGTTTACTGAATGGCCTAAATAGTGCTGAAAAGAAGAATGTGATATTTAAGGTGGCATATCAGATGATGAAAGAAAACAGGGATATCATGGTTGAGCAGTTTGTAAAGAATGATGCAGGAAGGGTGGTGGTGGAGTTGGGACATGAAAGTTGCTTGGAGAAAGCAGTATAACCAGTTGCTGAATGAGGAGTTTGAATGGAACAGGGAAGTTTTGGAGTCAGCAGATCCAATGTTTGGCCCTTGGCATTTGATTGATGATGCTACTTTGAGCAGGACAGGCATGATGCAGTTGGGGAAGGTGGCAGGTGTGTATAAGTTGAATGCTGAAATGTTGAAGGCCTCAGGAAATATAGGAGTGGGTTTAGCTACTGTTATGATAAATATGAGTATACAGGCAAACTCTGATTTAATGATGCAGTTGGTTAAGTAAAAGCCCGTTGCTAGGCGGGGTATCTTAAATCGGGGATGATTTAACATGTAAAGGTTAGGGATGCATTTTTAAGCCTTGGGTCTCCCCCTCAACCAAGTCCTAAACTCACCCAAATGAGTCCAAAAAGAAGTTTAAAGCCAGTCTAAATGGCCTAACAGCTGTAAAAGAAGCTAACCTAAGCCTAACACACTTAAATAGCTCACTAAAACCAGCAAATAAAACCTGCAAATCATAAAAATTAGAAAATATCAAACACCTCTCATCACTTACTTCTTGCAAGTCCATGTCCAGTCCTGGTCATCATCCTTGCTATCTCCCCCAAGGCTAGGGGACGTGTGGTGCTCCCTAGCACTCACTCATCCTCCTCAAAGCCCTCAAACCCTGTTTTCAGGGGAGGGTCGGGATAGGGGAAGCCTGGCAAGGTGGGGTGATGGTAGTGGGAGACTGATGCACTGGCACTGGGGTTGGTGATGGGGTGCAATGTGATGACTCACGAGGTGGCAATGGGGTGCAATGTGTTGACAGACGAGTTGGTGAGGGAGACCACTGTGATGACTGACAAGGTAGCAAGGGAAACAGATGCTATGGCTCACGTTGTGGTGAGGGAGACAGAGGCGGTGGCTGAAGTGGTGTCGGAGATCGAGGCTGGGGTGAGGAAGGTAACAATGGAGTGGTGAAGTGTTGCAGTGGAGACCCAGGTGACATGGGAGACAGGAATTGGCTTGAGGTAAGGTCCACCACTGGTGGCCAAGCACATCCTTGTCAGGAGAAGGACCTCGGTGTTTTTCTGTTGGTTGATGGCTGGGAAGATTCTCTGCTGGTCGAGGGCTGGGGAGATCCTCTGTGGGTTGCTGGTGTGGTGGGGGCCTGTTTGAAGAAGGCAGTGATCGTCGTCTGCTTGGCCACCCTCTTCTTTTCCTTCAGCATTGCCCTGTACACCTTCATCCCATCCTCCAGCCGATCAGAAGCGTCCCTGCTTCGTACTGGGAGAGGGTCGTGAGTGCGCATAAGCACGATGACCTCGTTAGCATTGGTCACCATCTCCTTCAGAATTTTCATACTGAGGGCTCACACCTCAGGGACGACCTCCTCCTCCTGTGCCTCCTGGTGTGCCCGCTGACTCTCCATATTGAGGAGCTCCTTATTGCTGAGGTCCTCCCTGTGGCTTCTAGGACCTCCTCCGTGTCCTGCTCGTCAACTTCCCCAAAGCCAGCCTCATGTGACAGTTGCACAGTGTCCTGCCGCACCCGTTCTACCCACAGTGCTTACACACCCTCGGGGAAGCCGGTGAAGGAGTGAACACACTCTGGCCACAGCTTGCACCACACACCATTCATGGTGGCCTTGCTTGCCTCCGTGCAGCCGTGATGTTCTTGATGGCGTGATGTATATTATATTCTTTCCAAAAGGAATGCACCATCGTCACACGCCCTCGCCAACTGCTGCATAGTGTGGCGGAGGTAGTATGCCTTCAATGTTGCGATCACCCCTTGGTCCATGGGTTGCAACAGTGACGTGGTGTTGAGGGCAGGAACCCGACTTGTGTGTTGCTTTCCCAGTCCTTCATTGCAGGAGGGTGGCTAGGCCCATTGTCTGCCACCACAAGAAATCTGTTGGCAAAGTTTTCCTTGGAGGCATACCTCTTGAGGACACAAGAGAGGTAGGAGTGAAAATTTGAAGAACAGATGTCGGAAGTCAATCAGGCCTTGTTTGACTTTTAAATCACCCCTAAATTCTTCTTAACATACCCCACCAGAGCCCTCAGGTTTTTGGAGTGGTAGACAAGGAGCTGCTTTAACTTGAGGTCACCCTCATTGTTACCCCCCAGCAGCAGCGTAATCCAGAGGACTTGAACCCTGGCATAGACTTTTCCCCTGTTGTGAGATATGTCTTTGAGGTCATTCTCTTCTAAAGATCCCAGTCTCGTCAAAATTCAGATCCTGTTTCGCACTGTAGCCACCCTCCTTGATGATGCACTTAAGTTCATCAGGGAACACTATCGCCACCACTGCATTCGCACTTGCCACCTCAACAGACATCCTGATGTTGTGGAGGCTTGCCTGATTCTTAAAGCAGTCAAACCACCTTTGGGTAGCCTTAAAGGTTTCACTAGCATCAAGATTGCATCTCACCCTTATTTCATCCCAGAGGAAGAGAGCCCTCGTGCATATGTCCGTCTACTCATCGGTGCCTTCCTCCTGCTCTGGTCCTCCACCCACGTGCAGAGCATCGACTCCAGCTCCTCCATTGCAGGCTCTGCATGGCGGGTGAGACGGGAGGTGGTGAAGGTAGCAGCCTCCTCAGTGGCAGCCTTGATGGCCTCCCTTTTCTTGATAATGGTGGAGACAGTCAACTGGGCCAGGTGGAGAGCCGAGGCAATGGCACATGTGCCCTCGCCTTTGTTGTGGCACTTAAGAATATCTAACTTCACTTCAAGAGACACGGTTTTACGAGCGTGCTTTGCAGGAACATCACCAGCACTAACACTAGCAGGCTGCTTACCACCTTGACTGGGGTCACCACTACCACCACTAGCCCCACCACATGGAGCATCCTTACCAGACATAATTACACTTATTTAGGGCAAAATTCACACAAAATCTCACTCCACACACAATTAGTACGGTATCACTACCCTACTCATGGCACTGCTGGGGTACAGCTACAGTGCACTACGATAGCAGCTTGCATAATGTTGGTGATGCAACACAATGCGTGGCAGGCGAGCGTAAGAGAGTTCCTCATTGAGAGACAGCTGGTGCAAGAAGAACGATATATATGGGTGTGCACGGGGTGAGCGATGGGTGCGGGTTCTGCATGAATGTTTCTGTGCATTCTGGTAGGCGGGCGGGCTCAGCTGGCCACAGGAAGGCGTGTAATTCAGTCTTTTGGCCCATCACTCCTGGATGAAACATTGGAGGACCCGTCATTAACCTGGGCTTAGCCATTGTTAGGCGGGGAATGGTGGTATTTTTACCTCGTCACTAATCAGGGTATCGCATATAGGGGTATCATAAATCGGGGTTTGCCTGTATATGACAGTATTCTTACTGATGATTGGTTGAAGAGTATGACTGTAAATGTGAATAAGGGGAAGGTTGATGCCCTGGAAGGAGGAAATTATAGAGGCATAAAATTTTTGGACGAGAAAATGAAGGTAATGGAGAGAGTCGTGGAAGGTATGGTATGGGAATGAGTGAATGTTGATGAGATGTAGTTTGAGTTTATGCCAGGCAAAGGGACCACTGATGCCATGTTCATTACCCAACAGCGTCAGGAAAAACACATATGTAAGAAGAGGGAGCTGTACTTTGTTTTTGTTAATTTGGAGAAGGCCCTTGACAGTCTCTAGGGAGGTGTTGAAGTGGATAGTGAGAAAGCTTGGGATTGAGGAGTGGCTGATTAGAGTGGTTGTGGTTATGTACATGGGTGCTCGCACCCAGGTGGGAGTGAATGGAGATTTAAGAGATGTGTTTTTTGTGAATGTTGGCATGCATCAGGGGTCAGTCTTGGGCCTGTGTTGTTTGTCATGGTGTGTGAAGCTTTCTCACATGACTTCAGACATGACTTCCATGGGAGTTGTTGTATGCTAATGACTTGGTGTTGAGTGCAGAAAATGAAAGGGGGTGGAGGAAAGATCTTGAAAGTGGAGAGATGGACTGGGGCACAAGAGTTAGAAAGTAAATGCTGATAAAACAGAAATCATGATATCTAGGTCTGGTGGTGGTTCTGTCAAAGCAGAGAGAGTGTGGCCATGTGTGGTTTGCCACAAGGGTGTAGGAAGTAACTTCATCTTGTGTAGTGTTTGTGATAAGTGAGTGTGTAAGAGATGTAGTTGTATTAAAGGTAGATTGCAAAATAATGCTGATTTTGTGTGTGCGGTGTGCTGGGGCTAGCATGTAGAGATTTAGATGTGTGAAAGGACTTATCATGCTGGAGTGTCCCTTGAGTGTGTGCTGGAGTGTTACTTCAGGGACATATTATGTACTGAAAGTGAGGCTGGAACTAGTTCTGTGACTAGGATAAGGAGTGGTTGGAGGAAGTACAGTACAGGGAGTTGTTGCCTATTCTGACATTAAGAAGGCTTTCCATCTGTGCTAATTCAGCATGTGTTAGGAGTGTAATTCTATTTGGTAGTGAGACCTAGGCAGTAAAGAGGATATTTGTAGGCAGAAACATACAGAAATGACAGTGATTAGATGAATGTATAGTGCATCTTTGATTGTGAGGTCTGGGGGGCCAGGATTGCATCTGAAAGGTTGAGAGGAAGAACTGAACTTAAATGTACTGTATTTGTGTTGTGATGAGGAATGTATTTGTGTTGTGATGAGGAATGTACTTGTATTGTGATGAAGAATGTATTTGTGTTGTGATGAGGGTTAGATTCAGGTGATTTTGGGATGTGTAGAGGATGGAAGACAACAGTCGGGTGTGGAAGATGTGAAGTGTGAGCATCAAACATATGGTTGTGAGAGGCAGATCAAAAAAGACCTTGGAGGAGGTCATAGAGTGTGAGCTCAGGGATAATGGACTGAATAGGAAGGCTGCCAGAGATCAAGCAACATGGAGAGCCACCACTAGGTGATCAAGGCTGACGCATAAAAGCATGTTGGAATCTTCATAAACAATGTGATAGGATTTACTGTATAAATATAAAAAGGTAAATTGGAAGGTAATTCCGCTCTTTAGACTTTCTGGATGGAAATATGCATGGTGCTTGTATTAAGTCTTAAGTAATTTATGTGTTTTGTTAACTAGAACCTTGTGGAGTCAGCCTCAGTGATCCTGCAGCCAGTGTACAGCCCCCATTGGCAGCGAATCAATGGTGTCGAGGGCTTTGGAGCTGATTCCCTCCTCACCAAGATGGATGCATATGTTGCAACACTTGCCACCAGTCAGGGGGACACCTATACTACACCCTTTGAGGTCCCCACCACACATGTTGGTCAGTACTGTAATAGTTTCAATCTTAGTGATTCTATATTATGATGATCCAATTTATGTATGTATGTGTGTTATTGTAACGCAACAAAAATGGCACAACATAGCACACCTTTTGTTAGAGCTAGATACCATTGAAATGCTCTTACTTGAAGAATAAAACCATTTCCAGTCTAATCAAGTCACTGGTTCTCAAGTTATGACTCATTTTTGCCCTTTTGACATCGAGAGTTTAAGCGAGTAATAATAATCTGTATTATAATGATACGATTTTTGTATGTTTATTTCTTACCATAACAACAAAAACAGCTTATGTAGCGCAAATTTTTGTTAGAGCAAGATACCGTTAAAATGCCCTAACTTGAAGAGTAAAACAATTTTCAGTCCAGTTGGGCCACCGTTCCCAAGTCATGACTCATTTCTGGCCTTTTGTTACAAATTTAGTGTTTGCTTTTTGTGGAGGGGATGGATTTGTACTTCGTTTGGCATTGAAATTACCAGCATGACAGAAGAGAGAATAGTGACGTGTTGTTTTATCACTCTCTCACCACTTATACACCTAAATTATAAATTGTTTAGTATAATGCTATAGTATAAGTTAGTATAATAGCAAACACTGCTATTCTGCCTCTCTCTCTCTCTCTCTCTCTCTCTCTCTCTCTCTCTCTCTCAATGGGTGTCCCAGCAGAATAAAAATAAGGGTAATTCCTTGCTCTGTCTCACTCGTGGCATGAGAAGTTCAGATTTCTGTTACCTTTCGACTGAAAACAGGAATTGACTTGACATCAAGCAGTGGCTGCCAATGGCGGCCTTTGCTCAAGGTCACCGAAGGCGGCCTTTAAGTGAGTCATATGTAATTTGTCCATCCATCATTCACTCCTTTATTGCCTCATCAGGAGTATAGGAGCCAGGAGCAAGGCTTCAATTAAGCTATAATATACCATCATTTTTGGATTGATAATATCACACACATACTTAAGGGGCCTTGGAAAGCATATCCACTTCCCTTGATTTTCAGCAAACTAATGAGTATTAATTGAACAACTGTGTTATATACCAAAATAAATCCATTGAATATCTTATATAAGTTGTCAATACTCATTTTAGTAAAAGCATGTAACTTAAAACTGCATCTTAATCTGATTGCTTAAATTAATTAAGTGATTATTCTGCTTATAATCATGCCCCCCCCCTTTCCCAAGTGCTGGATCCAGCCCTGAATGTGGTGTAAAGATTATGTGTAGGAGTAAATGAGGCAGGACAGGAAAAAAATGATGATTACCAATGTAGCTTTGTCACAGTCATCCTGTATGAGCTCTGGCTTGAGGCTTGTACCAATAACAATTGATAGCTCCATTAGTGGAGTTAGGTACCGCAGTGAAAATGATTGGTGGATGTGATGTAAACTGCTAGAAATAAAGATATGGACAGAGTAACAAGAATTTCTATCTTTTGTTTCTTTTCAGTTTTTGGAATGGACACAGTGTCAGCAGAAGAACTCTATGGTTACAGTCAGTCTGGGTTTGTTGTCGGGCATGATGACCGAGTGGACCACGTGGTGATACCCGAGACCTCTGCTCTTGTTGACAAGTCATACCCAGGCAACAGTGCAGCCTCTGTCATAGTGCCCAAATATAATAACTACCTTAGGAACCAGCAGGTGTGGGCACACAGTACCAACATCCGCATCCCACTGTCTCTGCTGGCTATCCCAGATATAAAGCGAGGTTAGTTAGTTAACCACTCAGCCGCAGTGGCTGAGTGGCTTTGACTGACAGCAAAGGGTCCAGAGCTTTGTGTGAACAGTTGGTGTCACTTGATGCAGGTGTTCGTCCATCTCTTGTGGGTTGGTGGGTAATTTGAGTACTAAGGGTAACACCTAGGAGAGGTGACTGTGGTAACCTGGATGATGCTGTGGCCCTGTATCCCAGAATATTGGGTGAATAACCCACCACAGACTCAGATGCCTGTGTTATTGAGATGAGCACCTCAGCCAAGCACATCAAGGCATTTGCTTCCATCCTTACCTATTACCTTTAGTTATTTCAACACAGTTGTTGTAGTATGTAGAAAGCTGATATAGTTCTGTGATTGACTTACTGACTGATATATTAGATTAAATTTCTTTGCATTATTGCTTTATGCTTGCTGTTATGCCAAAATATAGAGGAGTCAAAATTAATGTGACCAAACTATGCTAGATGAGACCTCAACATCCGGAACACTTGGGCAAACACGTGCAGTGGTGAGCTACGTGCTGTTTCGATCCCTGGGTCAGCTGCTGCCAGAGTCTTATCACAGTGACATAGAGCAGCGTTGGGGTGTAGGCCTGGCTGTACACTCCCCAGTCCTCACCTTGGCAGTCCACACGTCACATGCCGGCCTCTTGGACTCGGAGCTAGAGGTGGATGTGAGGCTCAGATTTCGGCTGAGTCATGTTGGGAGACGGGCTAATCCTCAGTGTGTCACTTGGGTCACACCACCCAACAGGTGAGTGCACAAACTTTAACAGTTATGCCTATTGATATACATTACATAGGCTACATCAGGTACCCAAGAGTAATTATTAAAAATATAAGATTGCAAGAACCACAGTAGCAACATCATTGTAATGTAGAGACTTGACCAGTGAATAATATGGATGGTTGTCCAGAAAGATATTTTCATGCTCACAGTATTGGGAGAGAGTTTAGAAATGCGTGGTGAGGAGCTGAAATTTCTGCAGAATACAGGTATGTAATTTGCATTTTGCTTATGGCACCACCTTAATTCAGGTCAGCCATATAAGAGCCCCATTATTGGGAGCTCAGTGGTCTGGTTAAACTATGGTAACTGAAAAAAATAAATAGATAAATAAAAGTAGTTCACATTCTGCCCTTACTAACACAGCATCCTATGATGCATTCAGTCCTGAATTTATTGATCACAAACTGATATTTTAACACGCCAACAATACTGCAGAAGCTTATGTTTTGATATAATGTTCTGAAGATGCTTAAATGCAATAGCCTAGGGAAATTTTTCCTAATCCTTAACCCCTAAAGGTCGGTCCTCATTCTGGAACGTGTCATGGGGACGTCAGTCCCCGTTCCAGGACGTTGAGCATTGTGCGCCATTAATTTAAATACTAGTGCCAATGTATGAGTCACAAAATTGACCAGGAATCTGCCATCATTTTGAAGCTAAAGGTTAGTACTTTCTTACATATAAACATTATATTGATAGATGTTACAGTTTTTACAAAAATAAATTTTAAAAATGGCCTATTTTCAGCATCTATGAATGGGGGGAGAAAAAGCCTTTCCTTAGACACTCTTATGCTCTTGCCACTGCTCTACAATAAATTATCGTAGGACATTGGAACATCACATATTTTAAAGCTAAACAGTTGTACTTTGCTGGGTATAAAAATTTTTATGATAGGTTTATTAGTTTTCTTAGTGCAGTTTTTGAAAAATCACCCATTTTTTTTGCAAAAAATGCCCACTCCTGATGACCAATTTTAAAATTCAGTAAAAGTCCTGTAATTCAAATGGCAGGGGACTGACAGTCTTTCGGACTACTGGATTTTTTGGACTATTAGGAGGGACCTCTGAAAGCATTAGAAATGTCTACACTCACAATCACTAATTTCTGCCCAGGGGTGCCCCCTTCCAACTCCTGTATTCCCAGGGAAGAGGGGATTGGATGGGTGGACAAAATGAGCTCCACCCACCTCTATCCCAGCTCCCAACCCTCCCTGATACCTCTACCCAGACCCCCCCCACCTATCATTCTCAACTGGCAGTTACATCTCAAGCAGATTTCATGCTTAACACTCTTGGTCCCATTGTTAATACAAACATAGATCACTAGGATATGTTAAAAGTATGTAATATAACCATCAAGATGCTGCAGCAAGAAACTAATGCATTATGACATTGACAGTAAAACAAAAACGATAGCAACGGCCACCTCAGGCCTTATGTGTCGGGTGCACTGCTTTGCAAGCCCCCCCCCCCACGCACGCGCACACACACACACACACACACACACACACACACACACAGACTTACAAGCAGACACAGACTCACACGCACGCAAGCACCCAACACATGAGCTCTGGGATGACCGTTGTTATCGTTTTTGTTTTACTGTTAACATTGTAATGCATTAATTTCTTGCTGCAGCGTGTTCATAGTTAAATTATATACTTTTTACATATCCTAGTGTTTTTTTTTTTTTTTTTTTTTTTACTGTAGTACGGTAATGTGATTACGAGTGTAAAGTATGAGGTTAGCTTCAGATGTAACTGCCAGTTAAGAATGACAAGTGTGGGGTTGGGTTGGGTAGGGTATGGGGGAGGGTTGGGAGTTGGGGTAGAGGTGAGTGGAGCTCGTTTTGCCCCCCCTCCTGTCGTCCCTGGGTATATAGGGGTATGAAAGGGGTACCCTGAGCAGAAATTTTTTGTGAGTGTACATAATCATTAAATAAATGCATAAAATTATATGGGTTATTGTTTTACTCACTGGAAATGCATAGAGTGTAGATGGATAGTTGCAGGCAGGTACATCCAAGTCCAAGCCAGATAAATCCTTAGATAAAGCCCAGAAAAATTAGAAAAATTTCACCTTGACAAATTTGGAGTATTGGGATTTTCGGTTTATTGGTGGCCAGGTTGGAGGAATTTAATGTCCAACCCCAAGGGGTTAAAGTACAAGTGGGATACTGGTATTCCCTTGCTTATTCTTCAGGCAACAATGGACAGAGTGTTGCCCATGTACTCTTAAGGCTTCTGCAGCACTGTTTGAGTGGTTGCATGCTTGTTGGATTGCAGTAGCTGATGGTGTCTGGGACATTAGAAGACTGTGTGTAGCCATTTGCTACCCTTCCTATCTCAATCCTGGCTTAGCTCTTGTGTCAGTTAAATGTGCTGACCCCCCCCCCCCTCCTCCACTTACTGCTAGCTGTACCCACTGAAAGTACATGCATATTTATAAAATAAGTAAAGCTGTATGATACATAAATGAACCAGTAACGTTTATAGAACTCAGTGATGATTTTGTAAGTATTTCTATGTGACTTTTAACATATATTATGGGAAAAAACTGCATTTGTGTGTTGGAATGAGAAGATAGATATAATAGGCAAAAATAATTTTCTCATGCATTAGTACTACATGATATTTTGGTGCCTAGGTGGTTATTATGATATAATTATACAATTACAGTTGGTATATACAATTGTAATGCAAAATTCTTGAATTAGCGGCTTTAGCTGAAGTGCAGAAAATGGAAAATGAGCTCTCATGACTATGAGATACCCATGCAAGGTTTAAAAAAATAAGCATTTTACTATTCTTTGTGATATACAGTAATCGCTCGATTATCTGATGTAATAGAGCCAAAGGCACATCTGGAAATGGATCCGTCCGGATAATGGACTTCTCCCTTGGCCTGTCTTCGTACATAACCAAACTTTGAAAGATAGTGTAAAAGGCCTCTACAGTACAGTGTACAACACTTGTTCCTGTTGTTTAACACTACTCTGTCTGGTCAAGCAGACCTATAAACCACAGCTAAGCAGTTACTATGGTCAAGTAGACCCAGCAACCACAGACAAGCAATCACCACTGCAGGGCCATAACCCTGCAGTATTGTAAAAAAAAAAAAAAAAAAAAAAAAAATGAAGTGGGCATACAAAGCATAATGGTAGAATGGACTAAATCATGGTAAAATAGAATAAAATCATGATACAGAGTCAGTAAGCTAGAATAAAATCAACATCAACACTCATGATTCCTCGTGGGGTGTCTTGCTGAATAACCTGCTAGCTCTTTGACTCTAAGTGTTGCACTGTGGCTGGCAGAGCTGTTGCATTGCATTTATACTATATCCCGTGTGGCCTAGTGGCTTACCATGATGAGCTTGAAGCACGTAGAGAACAACCACAAAAGTCGCCACATCCACCACCATAACAGCTGTTCAAGAGGAGCTGTTCACTACACGGATGCTGGACAGGTAACAATGAATGACAGTTTGAGTGATAATTTTTCTGTGAATGTTGGTGTGCATCACGGGCCAGCCTTGTGCCCCTTATTGTTTATCATGGTGCTTGAAGCCCTTTCATGCTAAGTCAGAAATGGACTCCTGTGAGAGATGTCGTATACTGACGGTTTGGTATTGATTGCAGAGAATGAAAGGGAGGCAGAGGAAAGATTTAGGAAATGGAGAGACGGTATGAGGCACAAGGGCTTTAGAGTAAATGCAGATAAAACAAAGGTGATGGTATCTAGGATTGGTGGTGGCATTGTCAAAGAAGAGGGAGAGTGGCCATGTGTGGCTTGTCTCAAGGGTATGGGAAGTAATTCAGTCATGTGCAGTGTTTGTGTTCAGTGGGTACATAAGAGATGTAGTGTTAATGTGGTAATCTGTGAGGTTATGCTGATTTCGTTTGTGCTGTGTGTTGGGGGAGAGCATGTGGAGAATGTCAGGTGTGAAAGGATTGATCTTGCTGGTGAGTCTCTAGAATGTGTGGAAGAGATTTGTTTTTTGGGAGACATGTTATGTGCTGGAGGTGGGGCTGGAGCTAGCTCTGGCTAGAGTGAGGAGTAGTTGAAAGAAGTTCTGGGAGCTGTTGCCTTTCTTGACATTGAGAGGGTTCTCCCTCCGTGCTACGGGATCTTTGTATGCCGCATGTGTTAGGAGTGTAATCCTGTATAGTAGTGACACGTGGGCAATAAAAGAAGCGGATATTCACAGACTCAAATGTACAGAAATTACAGTGATTAGGTGGATGTGTGGTGCATCTTGAATGTAAGGGCTGGGGAGGGCTAGGTTTATGAAGGAAGAGTTAAGAGGTAGGATGGGACTGGGGTGTATTGGCGTTATGATGAGGAGAGGTAGATTGAGTTGGTTTGGGCACAGCAAGAGGATTGGGGGATGACAATTGGGTACACAAGGTGAGAAGTGTTAATGTTAAGGAGTAGGCAAGAGGTAGACCAAAAATGGCCTGGGACAAGATCATTGAGTGTTATCTCAGTGATAAGGGGCTGAATAGATAGGCCACCAGAGATCAAGCAGCATGGAGAGCAGCCATTATGTGACCAAGGACAATGCATGCAAATATGTTGCAGCTTTTATAAACGAAACAAACGAATTTAAATGAAACAACCCTTCAATAGCATTTTGTCTGTAATGGAGCCAATGGAGTAAGTCCATATCCTTTGAGCCATACCACATACAGGTTTATTCATCATCATCATCATCATCATCATCATCATCATCATCATCATCATCTGGATCTCCTTTCCCACCCTAGGCAGGGTGAGGAGTAGCAGCGTCCAGACAGCCAAAGTTTGCCCAGTTCAATGGGCCATGCTTCCATTCATTCATCATTCAAGCCCATGGAATCCTGGCTCTATCTGATAGGCCAGAAGGTTTCACCATGTACTGTAGCTTCATAGAGTCAATCCAAACTCTGTCGTGTTGAAAAGCAGTGCCAAATCCCTGGTCATGCACTTCTCCATGCAAAATTCATCCAACCAGCTTCATCTCTTGTCAGTCCTTTTAGCCCCACCAACTTCCATACCTCTCTTCCTCACACACATCCACCATATTTCACCATTTTCTTCTTGGCCTACGTCACCTCCTCCCTCCTTCAAATTCGCTCAGATATATGTTTTTCACCACTCTGTTGTCATTCATTTTCTCCACATGACCCTACCATCTCAGTACACTTTCATCGATTCTGGTGTCCACAGACTTCCTCACTCCGCATCTTTCACGAATCACATTATTTCATATCCTATCCACTCTCTGTACTCCACATACTTTCCTCAAAAGTCCTATCTCAACTGCTGTTACTGTTGACTTTTCATTTTCGTGCCACGTCACAGTCTCACACCCATATGTTAACCCGTCACGTCCTGAGGTTTTCCGCCCCTCCGACATCCCCCAGTCCCGAGGTATTTTCGAAAAATTTTTTTTTGGCTAAAACCTTCGCTTTTGGTGAGAAACATCGAAAATTCATAGAGAAATCGCTCACCTGAGGTTTAAAATACTCATTCCAGGTAGGCATGATAATATATATTGGAAGGGAGGCAGTGGAAATGATATGTTACAATTCTGTTCACTTTGTTTTCATCTTCAAAGGAGGGAGAAAAAATTAAATAAACAAATAAACAGAAAAAGCCTTTATTTTCCTTAAGCTGTCACCTATCACTCGTAGCACCAACTTATTTTTCTCACTTAACCCGCCCCATCCCGACGTTTTCTGGGCAGTGGTATGCCCCAGTCCCGACATTATTGGACCTTTTTTTTTTTTTTTTTTTTTTGGCTCAAACATCCACTTTTGGTGAGAAACATCGAAAATTCATAGAGAAATCGCTCACCTGAGGTTTAAAATACTCATTCCAGGTAGGCATGATAATATATATTGGAAGGGAGGCAGTGGAAATGATATGTTACAATTCTGTTCACTTTGTTTTCATCTTCAAAGGAGGGAGAAAAAATTAAATAAACAAATAAACAGAAAAAGCCTTTATTTTCCTTAAGCTGTCACCTATCACTCGTAGCACCAACTTATTTTTCTCACTTAACCCGCCCCATCCCGACGTTTTCTGGGCAGTGGTATGCCCCAGTCCCGACATTATTGGACCTTTTTTTTTTTTTTTTTTTTTTTTTGGCTCAAACATCCACTTTTGGTGAGAAACATCGAAAATTCATAGAGAAATCGCTCACCTGAGGTTCAAAATACTCGATCCAGGTACGAGTACCTCCTTACCTGACTGGGTTTTCTAACATGCTGGCACCAAAGAAAACGAGTTGTATGGGAGGGTAACTATTTTATCCACTCATAAACGGTATTTATTTATTTACTTGGTACGAATTTATATGTAGTATGAGAGTATATTGGTTTTCAAGCAGTAATATAGGCATTATAAGCATTGTTTCACTCACTAACTAATCACCATTCATGACCTTTTTTTTCCCACATTACCTGATCATCATTTCTGACTGTTTCTTCCTGTAATGCTATGTAAACCTTGTCCTCCACATTATCATCGATTGGGGAATCACTCTGGCCCTGAATGTCTTTATTGGCCAGGTCACTGGTAACAGGTGAATTGCAGAGACAATGGCGTGAAGGGAGGAGGGGGGAGGTTATGTGGTGTAAGGCATTGTCCCTGCTTGGCATCTTGTAGAGGAATAGAGGAAGGTGTCCCATGTATACATACGAAAAATCATGCGCGAAAATCGAAAATTGTGAAAATTAGGGACCTTGCAATTGCACGACGTACTGGTACGTCGCCAGGACTGGCAAATGCAAATCGTTGCAACGTACCCATACGTCGACGGGACGGGGCGGGTTAAAGTTGACACTAACACTACATCATGTAACCCTCTTGCTGCTGCAGCACTCAAACCTCTGTTTCTTGTCAAGGCCTTCATAGCATCAGCTATTTTCCTTCCTTGTGTCACTCTACTTTCCACTTCTTTTGCACGTTTTCCTCTCTTTTCTATCACTGTACCCAGGTATTTGAACTTGCCAATTCCAGTCTTTCTCCATTCACCATAACATCACACCGGGAGTCACCTTCTCTCTCAGAAACCATCACTTTACTCTTTTTTACATTTGATCTTAAGGCACAACGCTCAAAGACATCTACAAAACTCTGCACTAGTCTACCAAGCTCTTGTCATGTATTTGCAAATAGTACTGCATCATCAGCATACATCACATTTGAGATATTCCATCCATCACCATTCATTACCAGTGCCATTCCTTTCTTCAACTTGCTTGTGTTTTTGCTTCTTTCATCACCTCACCCATATATGTATTGACCAACCATGGGGACATCACACAACCCTTCCGCATGCTCATGTTCATCATGAACCATTCACTTAGATGTCCATTTACCCTTACACATGCTAACTACCATCCTAAGAACTCTTAACAGCTCATAGCAGCATACCATCTACACTGTACATACGCAGAACCTTCCACATTCCTTTTCTGCCTATTTTGTCGTATGCTTTATCAAAATTCATAAATGCCATAAACACCCTGTAGTCCTTCTCACAAGCCATCTTCACTATCTGTCTCACTGCAAATGTTTGATCCACACATCCTCTGCCACTCTAAAGCCATCCTGTTCATCACTCATTAAGTCTTCTGAAATCTCCCTTACTTTCTCTATAATAATTCTTCCATACACCTTCCCCACAACACTCAGTACACTTATGCCACGATAATTCACTCACTTCGCTCACATTTATTTTTTTACAGGAGTACAATCACAGCCTTTTTCCATTCCACTGGCACAGTTTCACTCATCCATGCCTTTTTACATATCTCCAACATGCACTTCATTCTGCTGTCTCCACTACACTTAATCATCTCTGCATACACTTCATCAGCACGAGCTGCTTTTCCATTTTTCAGCTGTTTCACAGCACTCTTCACTTCTGCAAGTGTCACGTTTCCTGGCACAGCATTCTTCCTCTGCACACCCTCAAAACCAATCATGTTTACAGCTGGTCTGCTCTCTCTATTCCCATTCATCAGACTTTCAAAATATTCTTTCCATCTGGTCCATACCTCATCCCCATGGGATAATAATCTACCACTTACTTCCTTCACACTTTCACACTTCATTCCAGTGTCACTTCTACATTTCTGTATCTCTAACTTCCTATTTTTGGAGTAATTTGCATTCATTTTTCTTCCTAGATCATCATTTACCTCCTACTTTTTCCTCATCACTAATCTCTTTATGTGTTTTTTGCTTTCAGTATATTCAGTTATTCTTTCAGTTGAACCCCTGTCCTGTATCCACTCTAGCCACTACTTCTTTTCCTCCACTGCTGTAATATCCTTTTCATCCCATTTATCCCACCATGCTGTACCTTTCTTCATTATTACTTTTGCCACACCACACACCGCATTAGCATTCCTAACTAAGCAGTCCCAATATGCATTCCACAAGTTGTCCAGATCCATTTCATTCCAATTCACCGATTTCAACTCCTCCCCTACTTTGGTCCTGTATTCATCTGCCATTTCTTTAATCCTCAGCTTCTCAACTTTCAGTCTCTTTCCCTGACTGCTCCTCTCTCCTTGTGGTTCACCTCACTCCTCACAGCTTGATCTTGCATACCACGATCACATGATCTGACAAACCTCCACATCGTCCTCTCACTGCCCTCATATCAGCAGCGCTTCCCAGCATCGATTTCTCTACAAGCACATAATCAAACTCCTTTCAACATGATCTCCTTTCATAGATACGGTAGAAGTCCTGTAATCTGAACACTGGTAATCCGAAAATCCCAATAATCTGAATTTTTGAAGAAAGCTGACAAAAACTCCAAAAGTAAAAAAATAAAAATTAAAACATTCAAACTGGGTGCCAAATTCGCCAAAGTGCCGAGCAGAGTGGTCATGGAAGTTTCATGGAAGGAAGCTTCTGTATACTCTGATAAACTGGTGCATTTCGTTGAACAAAATAATCATTACATTGGGGCTGAGGTGATCAGTTTCCATATCATGTGAAACAAGTTCTACAAGAAACGTGCGCAGGCTGACAGGCAGGCTGATATCCGTGACTGACTGAAGTGCATGAGCAACCAGGCAGGTAAATCTACTGATGGTTTCGAGACAATTCGCCGTCAAGTCAGTTTGCCGTCACAACAATAACAAAACAATTCGCCATCAGGACAATTCACACCCTGGACAATTCCCCGTCATTTTATAAATATACTTATTATTGATTAATTGATACTTTAATAAATAGTTTTCAGGGGATCTATCAAAGTCTGTGTTCATTCAATAGCGTAGGCTTTGGATGTCATTTATAAGTTGCACGTTTAGACAATAATAAACCTGTTTCTGCCTTGCTGTAGTTGACTTTGAATTATGTTTTAGCATCACCCATAGCTGTCTTCATTAATTTCCATTGGTACTACAACATCCTGGGTATATTTTAAAATTACATTGAAGAGGTACAAGTATTCAAAAACTAGTGTACTTGCTAAATAAACTTGTATGTAAATAAACGACGGGGAATAGTCTATTTTTTTATGGCGAATTGTGCTTTTACAATATGTGCATATTATTATTAACCCTGGACTTTCTCTAATTGGATTTACCTGCTTACAACTGCTGTTTTCAACACAATGCATTACTGGTGAGTTAAACAATCCATAACATCTCTTAATTTACCAGTTTGCGTCTTCAGTAAGGTGTGTGGCACGATCCACCACCTTCTTTCGTTGTACTAACACTCTGTACCTTTTACAACAAAAAATATTTCAATCTAATTTGGTAATACATTATTAAGTAAAAAATATGTGTAATACATAAAGTAACGTTAACATGTGCCATATTGTATTGTGAATGAATGAAACGTGATCCATTCAATAAAATTTCAGTTTAAACGTGAAATTGTCGTTGTGGTCTCACCCAAAAATCCGAGAAATCTGATAATCCGAATGATTCTTGGTCCACTGCCATTCGGACTAATGGACTTTTACTGTATTTACTACATTTCAAGTTTGAAGACTAACAAAAGGTGACAGACCAAATGAACATAGGCCACATAGGCAGCCATTCATGAGTAATGTTACATATCCCTAATCCTGGCCTTTGTTTGCAGCAATGAGGGACTGTGGACTCGTGCTGGATGTGAAACCAGTAAGCCAGAGCCAGGCTTTGGTCAGTACATCAATGACACCTTCATCAATTGCACCTGCAATCACCTGTCCAGTTTTGCTGTCATTCTCAATGATGCAGAGGCTGAGGTCAGTAGAGACATTAGCAGACAGCAGTGTTTACTGGATTCTAGCAGAGATGTAGACTGTTGAACCATACAGAGACAATTATTTTGCAATATATACTCATTATATTGTTGGAAGTTTAGTACTGTATTTATGAAATACTGAACACAGTATGGTATATTAATGGTACACCCGAAAGCGATAATCAGTACCCCTCTACTAGCTGAAGCCAAGGGAAGGAAAGAATGGGTGAATGAACATGGCCTACCCCCCACCCACCCCCACTCCACCCCTCTCTATCCAAGACTGTCTAAATGTTGCTGGGTAGGTTTGTATCAGTCGTGGCAGGCAATGTTACGTTGTGTCCATGGCTTCATGATTTAACATTTGTGTGCGTTGCCATTAGCATTAATAACACCATGGAGTAATGTGCATTAATGTGTTGCTAGCTAGCATTTTTTTTTTTTTTTCTTTTATACATGGAAGAAGAAACTAAAGGCCAGGAGCCTGTAAATTGTTAAAAAAAATAAAGAAGCCAGATTCAAGAACTGTTCATTTCGAGATGCCTGGACACACTGTGTTTGAAAGACTGGAGATCATAGGCAGTAGGAAATACAGACAGAGGGAGACAGTTCCAGAGCTGACCTGTTGCATACCTAAGGACTGGGAGTAACGGTTAACTCTTGCATTAGAGAGTTGAACAGAAAAGGGATGAGAGTTTGTTGCTAGATGGGTGCAACGTGCCCGTTGTAGTAGAGGAGGGATGCAAGCAGACAGATCAGACAAGCAGTGACCATTGAAGTAGTGACAGAAAAGAGATAAAGATGCAACAGTATGGTGAAGATACAAAGGTTGAAGGGAGCTGGTAAGAGGAGGAGAGTTGATGAGACGAAAAGCCTTTGACTCCACTTTGTTGAGAAGAGCTGTATGTGGGGAGACTCTCCATACATGAGGTTTGTACTCTACACAGGGGCAAATAAGACCCATGTATAAAGTCAACAGCTTTGCAGAGTTAAAGATGTAATGGAGTCGGCTTAGCACGCTTATCTCATGGAAGCAGACTTTATGAGAGAGGTAATATGTTCTTTCCAAGATAAATCCCACGAGAATGAAACCCCAAGTATGTTTAAAGATGATGCAGGATTAAGCTGGATATTGTTAAAAATTTAGAGGGTACTCCTGTGGAAGATTTTGTGAGATTGATAGATGTAAGAACTAAGTTTTTGATACATTAAAAACATCAAGATTACCTTTACCCCAATCAGAGATATGAGCCAAGTCAGACATTAGGTGTGCCATAGCCTCAACCCTTGTTTGTTGAAGTAACTACTGAGATGGACATTGTGGGAAATGAATGGAAAGGTGAAGGATGGAGCCATCAGTGTATGAGTGGCTAGGGTTAGATGTACAACTTAGAAGGTCATTGATGAATAGAAGGAAGAGAGTTGGTGATAGGATAGAGCCCTGAGGAACACTACTGTTGATAACTCTAGTAGAAAAACGGTGGTCATCTACAGCAGCGGCTATAGAATGACCAAAAAGGAAGCTAGAGATAAAGGCACAGACAGAAGGGTAGAAACTGTTAGAGGGCAGTTTGCCAGACTCGATTGAAAGCCTTTAAGATGTTAAGTGCAATGGCAAAGTTTTCGCCAAAGTTCCGAAAGGAGGATGACCAGGAGTCTGAAAGGTAGGTGAGAAGATCGCCAGTGGATTGTCCCTGGCGGAACGCATACCAACGATCAGAAAGAAGGTTGCGACAAGAAAGATACTTTTAAAAATTTTTGTTAAGAGCAGTCTCAAAAACTTTTTAAATACAGGATGTTAAAGCAGTTGGGTGATAGAGGGCTGGGAATGGTCACCCTTCTTTGGGACAGGCTGAACGAGAGCAAACTTCCAGCAAGAAGGAAAGGTACAAGTTGATAGACAAAGGCAAAAGAATCTCTCCAATAACATCTAATTGGTGCCAGAAAAACACCATTATTAGTGAAAACGTTATTTGTGTGACATTAAAATACATGTGCAAAGGGTTTATTGGTGTTGCCACCCTAGGACTTTTACCTAGTTTTCCCATTTGAAGCCCCTCTGTTACTGATCTACATTTTTTCAGCTGAAATAATATTAGTTATTAAATCGTTATGAGCAATATCAGACTTAACTTAAAGGAGCTAATGAGGTGTTTGGTGTGAAGTTTGTTCCAAGGCTTGCACATGGAGACTACTGCGGCGTACCCCCTGACCCCTTGTTGGTCTCGTCCCCACTCCAGCCTCTTGCGCCAGCGTCACCCACCTCCATCAACACTTCATCAAACCTCACAAAGTAAAAATCTTCAGACAGAACTCCATTGTCATCAGTGTCTTCGTGTACTTCAACCCCTCTCTGTTTTTCTTCCTTGGCTAGCCGGCGTTGTGAAAGAAAGCGAGTGATGAGTGACTGATGGCGGGCATTCACTCGGTTTTGATACTGTTTCTGGTATTTTCTTGAAACTTGATTTACAAGTCCAATCATTAGTCATTAATTCCAATGGCTGCCCTCGCCTCATCTTGGCAGACTTGAGCTCTAACAGGAGTGCCAACCAGGCATGTTTGCAGTTGCCGGTGCTGTATTCATCCTGGCTTTGATGAAGAAATTTACAGCCTGTCGAATGTTATATTTCTTCCAGAATGCAGCAGCAGTCATTATGGTAGGGGTTGTAGGTATGCCAAGTGGAGCAGGTGAGTCAGGTGGGGCTGTGGAGATGGAGGGGAAGGCAGCTGGTGAGTCAGGTGGGGTTGTGGAGGTGGAGGGGGAGGTGGCTGGTGAGTAAGGTGGAGTGGTGGAGGTGGAGGGGAAGTGGGCGGGCGAGTCAGGGGAGACGGCAAGGGGAGGATCCTCCATCTCCTCCTTGTTACTGCTCACATTTTCAGCAATTTCTTTCATCTCTTTTTGTGTGTCAGTTCCATTCCTCATCTTCTTATGGACCTATTTTTAGTATAACAACTTCACATTTGTGAAATAGCCATTATTAGAGTGAATCCAAACATTGTAAAAACTGGGCATCTATTCTAACTTACCATTATTGCTGAAAACATTATTGTTGAAGTCATTATTGGCTAGATCGTACTGTACCTAGGCAGGGTGTAAGCACAGAAGCACAGTTCTTGAGGACAAGAGAAGGGACCCCATCAGGCTCATGTGCCTTCTTAGCACTGAGGCCAGTGATGGCAGAGAATACATCATCGGTCCATCCATCATCCAATCTTATGTTGCCCCATGCGGAGCATAGGAACCCAGGACTAGGTAAGTTGGTCCTGACATTTAAGATGAGAGTGACCAGCCACACTCATCCCTGAGTGGTATTACATGAGCAGTAAACCCCAGCCACCCCTTGGATATAAACCTACACAGGCTCGATCTGATTGGAGCACCTTAATTACCTACTAAACCACCAGACGCCATAATTTGATTATATGGTTACCACCCAGCTTAGTAAATGGTTTCCTGGTGTACAGGAAACTCTTTGGCTTGTCACTCAGTGTAGAGTTACCCATAGGCAAAAGGAAGAGGAAAGAATGAAGGAAAGAAAGACAGAAGAGTGAGAAGTCACCTGTAGGCAGAAGAGTGCGGAAAGAATGAAGAAAGACAGAAGAAGACGGAAGGAAGAGAGGAAAGAATATTTTGTTGTTTTCTTGGAAGGAACAGTATTGCGGGCTCATTGCCTTTGGTTCCTTCTTCCTCACATGAAAAAAAAAAAAAAATACATTGAGTGGATGGTGAGCACCCCCACCTTCCACCAGAGAAATTGAAGAAATTTTAATGTCAGCCATGAGGAAGTCAGGGGGGGGAAACAATGGAGGAACAGCACTAGAACCGTCTAAGGTGGAATTGGAAAAGAAAGTCAGAGCAAAGAGTCCTGCTTTATCAGTAGAAGAAATAGCGATAGAGCCATGAGGATGGGAAAGAGGAGGGGAGGATGATAAAGTAAAGTTGTTAGAAAGGTTTTTGGCAAGATGCCAGAAAGAGTGGGAAGAATTCAAGTTGGAGAGTTCAAGGCATTTTGTATGGATGAAATTATTTTTAACAGAATGAAGAACAGATTTAGCATGAATCTGGGCAGAAACAGAAAAGAGATGAGATTCAGGGGTGGGTTGGCTCCGGTACCTTTTGTGGGCCTTGCCCTTGTTGTGGACAGCATTAGAACAAGTGTGATTAAACCAAGTGTTTTTTTTGCATTAGTTAAAGATATGAGAAAAGAATATATGCTTGCATGCCCGAGAGAATAACCTTCATAATTTGCAAGGCACACACTGATGGCTTTCGGCCATGGAAGCAACAATCATTCCAGGGAAAATCAAAGAAGCACTGCCTGAGGGCCTCCCAATCAGCGGCTCTAAAGTTCCATGACCAATGTTTCTTTGGAGGATCCACAGGCTGCACTGGAACGATAGGACAGTTAAGGTGTGATCAGGGAATCCCAACGGAGAGAAAACCTTAACAGCATAAGCAGAAGGGTTAGTTATAAGGAAGAGGTCAAGTATGTTGGAACTCTCTGAAAGGCAGTCATGGTTATGGGTAGGATGCTGTGCAAGTTGTTCTAGGTCATTAAGGATAGAAAAGATGTAGGCTTGTTCACCAGGTAGATCAGTGAAAGGAGAGGAGAGCCGAAGGTGGTGGTGAGCATTAAAATCTCCTAGAATGGAGGTTTCAGAAGAAGAAGTGGATAGAATGTGTTCCATCTTAGAAGTAAGATAGTCAAGGAATTTTTCATAGTCAGTAGAATTTGGGGATAAGTAAACAGCACAGATGTACCCGGTATTTAGTCAGAGAATGACGGGAAAGCTGAAGCCAGTGTAGAGAAACTGGAAAATTCAAGTTCAAGAACACAAGAGCAAGATATATCGTTGTGTACGTATGCACAACAGAATTCAAGTTCAAGAACACAAGAGCAAGATATATCGTTGTGTACATATACACAACAGCAACCTTTGGCTTTGAAATGAGTACCTGTATAAAGAAAGTAGGAGGATACAGAGAAGGGTTTGCTATCAGTTGCCTCAGACAGCTGATTCTCAGGGAAAGAAGGGAGGGTTTAGAGGAAGAGAGGTGGTGCTCAACAGAGAGGAAGTTAGAGGAAAGGCCACAAATGTTGCAGAAATGAAGAAGTGAACCAGACAGTGATTCCAGGCATCTCGCTGGGTCGTCAGTGGGAGAGGGGCAGATGATGGACTCTGAGGCTTGTTGAGACACCATTTTGCAAATTTTGAGTAGGAAGTGTAGTGTGTAATGTGCATGTAGTTTAGTGTTGACAGTAAGAGGAACTTGTATTGGAGAGCATGCTGGCCTACTCTCTGTGTTATTGAAACACTGAAAAAGATTAGCAAAAGGGGATGGTCAGGAGATAGTCTTGAGGGCTGATGAAATGGGAACTGAACCTCTCCCTGTCATCAGCTTGCCATCCACCTTGGGAGTACTGTTCAGCCCTGCTTGACTGGTGCTACAGTCTGCTCCCTGAATGTGGAGAAGCAGTGTGATGTAAAAAAAATGCAGAAGAATGAAAAAAAGCAGTGAGTATAATTTTATTGCTTTTTAACCCCTTAACCGTGGGGCGTCACTTTCGTGACGCTTGGGAGCAAGGGATCATACCGCGGGGCGTCGCTTTTGTGATTCTGTGTTATTTTGAATTCACCCGGGCTTCCAAGTTGGGGCTTGTATCATCTATCGGTACTGCCAATGTCCAACACTAGTCAGCACTCCTAATCTCATCTGTACTCCCATCCATTGTTGACAATTTAGCCATTTCTCCCCGTTCTTGACTCCCCTCCCTACCCCCCTCCATTACCCTATCCTCTCGCCTGCCCGGCCGTGCTACGCTAAGTAAATCTTCCCTGGAATTTTTCACTGATTTCATCCATTGAAATAAGCCCTATGTCCTATTCTTATACCAAATAATATATACAAGAAAGAAATAAGGTAAGTGAGAGTGCCATACACCTGGAATTGGCTAATTATCACCTGACAACACCTCACGTGCACTCGTTCGCTAATTTTCGCTGTTTTTTTCCCCTTGAAATATGCCCTATAATCTATTTTCGTAATAAATATACATGTAAGGAGGGAAGGGAGAACCCTAAGTGATATTTACATTCACCTGGAACTACCTAATTTATAATGTATTGTCTAGATTTCCTGCCAATCATATCAGTGCTAGACAAAGCTGTTTCAAGATATAACATTGGTAGCTCTGAATATATATATCTCCTAAGTAGGCCTCTAATCTATTTTCGTAATAAATATACATGTAAGGAGGGAAGGGAGCAACCTAAGTGATATTTACATTCACCTGGAACTACCAAATTTATAATGTATTGTCTAGATTTCCTGCCAATCATATCAGTGCTAGACTTAGCTGTTTCAAGAAGTAATATTGGTAACTCTGAATAACCCCTAGCAGGCCTCTACGTTGGTGGTCCTCCGTTATCACTCAGTTCTCTCTCAACTTCTGAAGCGAGAGTACGTATGTTTCTTCTTGCTGACTTCAAGGCCTTTTTTCACCCCCATGCAAATGGCCCTGTGACCTTTACCCCCTACTAAACCTCGTGTGGAAAGAGGTAAAGGGCTGACAATTGATAAAAGAGTGACTATGATCTTTCTATTGAGTAAAACAGTGCAAGTGGAATTGTAAATAATGTGTAAATAATGTGTAAACAGCAAGTGAAAGTAATGAATGTAAATATACGTGAACAGTGGAAAATAGTTTTATAAGTTATTTCAAGTGACAGTGCACAACACAGTGTAAATAAAATAGAAATGTAAATAACGTAAATAAAATAGAGAACGTAAATAGAAATGTAAATGAGTAGTATTATAAGAATACGAGTATATACCCTAGGAGTAATGAAAGTGAAAGTTTCACTCTAGCATGTCTGAATGCTATGAGTTATGAGAGTGAAGATGAAAGTGACATTCACTCTCAATGCCAGTATACAGGACGAGAAAGTGAATGCTACGTATTTTACTGAAAGAAATTGAATCCCTACAGTGACAATAAACTAATACTACTGAAGGAAACTTATGGATAAAGACTATAGATATATATAAGTGTTATATAGTAATAGAAATATAAAGTGTGAGGGGTTTTATGAATAATAAATGACAGACTACCAAGAGCGAACTAGTGCCAGTGCGACGATCAGACGCGCTCGTAATTTCCATTGCTTTCACAGTGTTTTTTTTTTTTAGTATGGATCCCAAACTACTTGAAAATTGTAGAATAGTGTTTATAGTGTTTGTATCTGGCTGTGGTAATCATATTACGGGTTGTCGGGAAGTGTAAAGTGGAGACTTCGTTACCCTACTTCAAAGGTCTCCACAAGTCCTACGGTAACCAACAAAGGCTCAACAATCATTCCAGGAGAAAGCTGAAGGTATGTGCCATAAGCATATATAATTTTATTATTCTAGGACTAATAACTGATTTTTGGCAAATATTTTTTGAGAGTCTGTCGGAGCCCAAATAACCCCGCGGCACACGCAAGTTATTGGTAAACAAGCCCGCGGTGTAGGGGTTAATCCATGGATTGCGCAATTACCCCTTTTTATCCCACCCCATGGTGTGCAATTTTTTTTTTTTTTTTTTTTTTTTTTTTTTTTTTTTTTTAACTTGAAGATAAACATCCAGGGCATCATCTGGTGAAAAAAAAAAAATCTCTCTCTCCGTCTTTGCATAGGGCCATGCATAAGTTTACGTACGGGAGTAGTGAAAATATGAAAAAAAAAAAATTGTTTATTACAGACTTGAAGATAAACATCCAGGGCATCATCTGGTGAAAAGAAAAAAATCTCTCTCTCTCTCCATCTTTGCATAGCACCATGCATACGTTTGCATAGGGGTCAATTTGTTTACAGTAATGCACGGGCTGCACAGCCTGAGCTGTGGCTTGCAATGCGACGCCACCCAGCCTGAGCTGTGGTTCACAGTCCACAGGTTTGCAATACAATCATATTAATATCAAGTAAATAATATTCACATTTCAAGCTTATGAAACTGTTGCACTCACATTACTATATCTGTTACCGTCTGTCACTCCACTCTCCACCACCCACACCCTTTGTTGCCATTTCACCATAGTGCAAACCAACAAATCCCAGAACATTATCGAAACATCTGGTATGCTTTGAGCACACATTTTATACACCTGTATACTGTATTGTGAATCGGGTGGACAGCATGATACCATACAGTATAGGATCGAGTTCTCTGTGGCTTAAATTAGTAGGTGAAATACACCCAGCAATTTCCATTGTCACAAGGCCATAAAGTTGTGTATTGCTAGCAGATTGTATGGGGGTTATGACCTTTGTATGCTGCCTGTCCTTACAGAAAACAACTTAGCATTTACCATACATGAATCTAAGACTTATATGTGAGACGTAGAAGACTTATATTGCTCTAGGCATTACTTCAGCAGCCAAACAAAATTATTCCTCATGGGACTAGCTGTGTAACTGTTTGCTCTAAAGTAACATGATTCCACTTTGCAGTCATTACACTTACATATGCTGATGTAATTATTTGTGTCATTAGGATGAAGGCTATGATGCTGGGGGAAGTGGTAATTGATTTCAGTAAGTAACAGGACTATAGTCCTCATCTTTAAATCGAATGGCTATGCATAGACATTGTGTTGCAGGTCTGTGTGTACACACATGTGCAACTATGCAACATGTGTGTGTGTGTGTGTGTGTGTGATCCATACCAGAGGATGGCTCAAACCTTTGAAGCAAAGCCTCATATGTAGAAGGAATATTATTCGTAGTTGATTATGTGTCTCTAAATAAATATAAATAACCAGAAAACATTTTTGTGTGATTGATAACCTGGAACACCATCAGATAGTAACAGATATCGTAAATGTGTTTGAAATAGCTTCATACACTTTAAGTGGGAATATTATTTACTTGATGTTAATAAGAATATAGTATTATAATGCATTAAAATTATACTCGCTCAGCACTTTTCATACTAATGCCTTTATTTATATCACATTGCTTCTCCACATTCATATGCGAGCTGGTAACTCAAGTTAATGTAAATTCATGTAGACATGGACACAATGTCACGTCACCAGCCATGAATGTTAGAAACCTACCTGGCAACATTTAGACGGGGGTTGGGTAGGGAAGGGTTGGGTGGAGAGGACCGGGAGGGGGGGGTGGACACCATGTTTGTTTGCCCGGTCTAACCTTCCCTTGGCTTCAGCAACTAGGGGGACTACCAATTATTGCTTTTGGGCGTACATAGGGTTTGATGATGATGATGGAGCATGGTTAAATGAACATCAAGTGGTAAATATTTGATTAGTCTAAGAAAAACTACAATTTTGACTTTATTTGTGAAATTTCTTATTGTGGTATAGTGCTATTATGAATTTTTTATGTGCTGTACCATACTGTTCCAGAGTTACCATATTGTATTCCTTTACCACTTCACTCAGATGACATATTTGTAATACAGTATTAATCTTGTCATACTCTGATTATTTTATTCAGCTCATGAGAGAGCTTTCAAATTGTGGAGTTGGATATAGCCTTTAGTAACACCATCACTTCTAGAGATCCCTCCAGAGACGAATAAAAAGTCATCAGGAGGTAGCCAGAAACATAGAAATATGCCATCAGGTTGAAAAGATTAATCTTGCTTGGTTGAGGAAATGAAAAATTGCACATGGCTTTTCTTTTATTTTTCATGTTTTTTCCTTATAAGTCATTTTGCACACACAGTTCCTGGCTGAACCGTCAATAGCAGAGGATGTGACAACATACACAGGTCTGATCCTGACACTGGTGCTGTTGCTGGTGGCATTTATTGCCTTCTGTCTGTTGCGTGGTGCCCAGACAAACTCCAACACCATTCACAAGAACCTCACTGCCTGCCTCTTCCTCGTCCAGCTCCTCTTCCTCACAGCACTGAAAATCAGGCACTTCCTTGTTCAGCAAGAGGTATATATGTGGACAGCACTTAAAATTAGGCACTTTGTATTTCAGCTGGAGGTGTGGCAATGATTTCCACCATTATTCCTTCCCTTGTAGCATCAAAACATTGAGTGGGAAAAAACATACAATATGCATATAATATTTCACTGCTAGTATGTATTGGGCAATAGGAAGGGATAGGAATACAGTCACCGCTCACGTAACGCAGGAAAATTGTCCCCGGAAGCTCCTATTGTATGAGAATTCTGCATTATAGGGCCACATGTTTAAACGTTAAAGGGTATCGTGGTACCTAAGCTAGCCCCAAGTTCACCTTTTGGGGCCATAGGTGTGAAACGAGCATGTCGGAACGCAGATGTGGTCGTGTACACGGCTCTCCCAGTCCTCCCTCCATCCCCTCTCTTCTTCCTCCCGTCCCTCCTTCATCTCCGAGAGAGTGAGTGAGTGAGAGAATGAATGAGTAAGAGAATGAATGAGTGAGTGAGTGAATGAGTGAGACGGGGTGGGGGGGTAGTAGTTCTTGTCTCCCTCCCTGACCCCCATCCTCCCCCACTGCTGCTTGTCTCCCTCCCTTTCACCCTGCCCTCCCTCACCCCCACTTGTCTCTTTCCCTGCCTTGCCCCACCCCCACTTGTCTCCCTCCCGTCCCCCTTGCCCTCTCCCCACCCCTGCATATCTCCCTTCCTGTCCCCCTGTCCACCCCTTCCCCCTGCTTAGCACACTGCTTCATGCTGTAAGTTGCCCTGAACCACACCTTCCATCATGTTATGTTTGATGTACCATTTTAACAGATGCAGTCCACTCTCTGTCTATCACTTGCTGCGTTTTGTGATTTCCAACCGTAATTTTGTGCCTCGCACCATGTTCTATCTATCATTGGCTGCGTAGTATGCCTTTGAAACATAATTTGGGGTCTCCCACTGTGTTATGTTCATCATCACCTCATAGTCAGGTGCTGTAAAAAATGAGCAGCTTCCTCAGTCCGCGTTATATATATTTTTTTCTGCGGTGTGACATTTTTGGGACACAAAATGGCACCTCCCGTGTTATGAGCGATTCGCATTTTAGGATCACATGTTATGCGAGGATTGACTGTATTATGTAATGTATGTAAATAGTTATTTCATGATTATTGTTTAGTTTTTGTGATATAGGTAAAAAAGGAACCGTTAGGATGCTGTCCAGTCATCCATTTGACATGTAGGAAATACCACTCCCCACTGCTCCTCAAGTCATACATGTTAGACAAATCTCAGAGAGTACAGTAGTTATGGACTACACCTACTTAGACTCGGTTCCCCTTGTATTTGGAGTCCCTTGTGTATTCGTTTTATGTTCAGTACTGTTCACAGTGTATACTAGTAGCTTGTTGTCCCTGCTTGATGTTCATGAAGTTGCCTATCATCTTTTATGTTGATGGCACACAACTTTGTGTGATGATGACAAATATTAATAATATAAAAATTAAAATGAAATCCCTAATGTATGATATTAAGATCAGGATGTCTAAGAGGAGACTTAAGCTGAATGATGGCAAAACTGAGATGATGATCATTTCCAGATGCTTTTGTTCTCTATAAGTAACCACATAGATGAATATTCTTTCTGTTATCATCTGAGTAATTAGCACATGTGAAGTATTATTACATCATCTGTTGATTGATTATGTAAAGTCAGATCCTATGGTTTCTTACCTTTTCTAATTACAGGTACTTACGTAACTGGTGCTGTTCATTACAGTGAACCCTTGGTTATTGTGCACTTGGTTATAGCAGTTTTCATTATCACCATGAGATGAAAATCTCCATTCCTGCCATTATAGTGCATTTTTCAGCTAAAAAAAACATTGTTATTGTGCACCTGATCAGTTTCTGCCAACAATGATGATGCAGTACATGTATCTGTGGTTTCTGATGGCTTTGAGGGATTCAGAGATGAGCCCTACTTGAGGAGTTAATCCCAGGTGGTTGAGACCATTACCGTATCTCTCCACCCCCTATCCTCAGAACCCCTTACCTCAAGTCCATCACGAGTCTCTCAGTGGTATATATTTCTTCCTTATTATGCCCATTTCATCACTTTCTATTAACCAGACCATGCCTATGTGTGTTTTTGATACATACCGTAGCATAATTTACTCAGTGGGTAAAAAGTGTTATAAAAGGGAAGATCTGGATTTACGAATAGATTGCCTGCCTCCAGTTGGGATAACATTGGTTCTGTTCTATCGCAATCATGCAGTTTCATTATCATGAACTAGGCATGGTACCAATTAAGCGCAATAACCAAGGGATCACTGTATTTGACAATGACCTATTTGTGAGACTTGAGATAGGGAATTGTACTCCTCTTATTGTTAAGCACTACTGCATTCTTGCAATCATAGTTGCTTTCTTAATGCCAAGTTCTTGTGTGAAAGAACCACATATTAATTGTAATTTTAAAGAAGAGTTAAGGAAGCTTAGAAAATGAGCAAAGTTAACAGAAAAGAGGGTTTGGAAAGACAGTATTGATGTTGTGTAGATTTTTTCTAGTATTTCAGTTATGCACCAATAATGTAACTTTTTCTTCACACTTTGATACCAAGCAGTGTCCCTCTGTCTTACCAGTTCCCCTGCAAGCTTGTGGCCATTGGATTGCACTACTTCTGGCTGTGTGTCTTTACATGGCTGTTAATTGAGGGTGTTCACCTCTACCGTATGCTGACCGAGATGAGGGATGTCAACCATGGCCAGATGCGCTTCTACTACTCTTGCGGCTATGGCCTGCCGGCAATCATTGTGGGCCTCTCAGTGGGCGTTAGAGCTGATCAATATGGAAACTACCTCTTGTGAGTCTCGTGTAGTTTTTGTTGTTTTTGGTGGCAACACTGGATGTACAGAGCTATTATAGTGCATTAGCTGACTACATTCTAACTCACACCCATACAAATGCAGATGTTGCTTGTTATTAGTGAACATGTTTGATTATTGGTTCAGAATGTAAACACCTTTGAGTGGTGTGATTTGTATATCACTGTAGATGAAAGTAATGTTGTTGAGAGGGAATGTAACTCGATATGATGTGCTGGTAAAATGGAGAGAGACATGAATTGAATAATGAGATGAAGTACCTCAATGCAGTATACGAGAAAAGAGTGTCTGACTCTGCAAAAGCAATGGAGGGTAGAGTCACTCAGAGAAGAAAGATGGCTAGCACTGTTAAGTCCTTGATACATGATAGAGGTCTGAATATGAAGGCTGCAAGAGGAATGAATGAAAGGCTGCTGTTGTGTAGATGAACATGTGGGTTCAAGATTTCGGTATGGTATCAGTGTAAAGTCAAGAGTGAGAGTGGCAAAAATGAGAAAGGATTTAGGTAGGGTGGTGAAGTAATGTGAATTAAGTTGGAGATGGAATGGGACATGGCTGTCCAAGAAAATGATCACTAGATATAGTAAGTGAATGTGTGAGCAAGTGAGTTACAGAAGTTTCATCCATCCAATCATAATCCAATCCAGTATTACTCCATCAGATGTATAGGGACCCAGAGATAGGGTACTTATTTTCAATACAGTATTTAAGATGAATTTGACCAGTTGCTTGCCTCTTGCTGGCATTATGTAATTAGAAAACCTCACCCAGTCCTCAGTACTGGATCCTTATGGGTCACATCCAGTTGGAGTGCCTAAACATGCTAGACCAGGGTTCATCAACATTTTTTGCTCATGGCCCAGTTCTGAGCCTCATTTACATCTGTGACCCTCCTCATAGCCACTGTTAGTTGGATAAGCAGTGGTGAAATTTGAATCTTATAGTTGGGAGATAATAGTAATTAAATGCACATGGAGCTTTCCAGTGGGAGGCAGTTTCGTGCTGCAGTGCATTAATGTCAGAGTTTCCAGGCTTTGCTACCCCAGAGCCTTTTAAACATTACAGTTTGTTTCTCTTGAATAGAAATTCCATTTCATGCAAACTGCCTTTTTCATTGAGAGAGATATGTTGTCATCATCATCATCATCATCATCCAATCCTACTTTGCCCCATGAGGAGCGTTGGAGCCCGGGGCTAGGCAGTTGGTCCTGACATTTAAGATGAGAGTGACCAACCTCACTCATCCCCGAGTGGCATTACGTGAGCAATCAACCCCAACCATCCCTTGGATATAAACCTTCACCTGCTCAATCCGATTGGAGCATAATAAGTACCCACTAAACCACCAAATATATAACCAAAATTTGGTTATATGGTTACCACCCAGTGTAGTAAATGGTTTCCTGGTGTACAGGAAACCGTTTGGCTTTTCACTTAGTGTAGAGTCACCGACAGGCAGAAGGAAAAGGAAAGAATGAAGGAATGAAAGACAGAAGAGGGAGTGTAAAGTCACCCGTAGGCAGAAAGACGAGGAAAGACTGAAGGAAAGAAAAACAGAAGAAGATGGAAGGAAAGAAGGATGGAGGAGAGGAAAGGGCAGACACCCAAGAGCAGTACTACATTGAGTGAGTGGAAGGTGAGCGCCCCCACCTTCCGCAATCAATTATAGTAATTTTCAGTATTTATGCTGCTGAAATTAGTACAAAGAATGAAATGTGAAGGTTATGAAAACTGGTCATATGCCTGGCAGCTGATTGGGTGTCCCCCTCAGAACCTTACTGTGACCCCTCTGTGTTTCATTTTTTCCATGTTGCCCATAGAAATATGGCAGGGTTCCTTTGGGGGAGCCTATGGCCCTCATTGAGAAGCAGGCAACTAAAAAGTAAATGAGAGCAGTGGAGCTAATTCACTATATCAGTACACAACAGTAAGGCACACCCTTGATATTGCAGGCACCAGAGAACTGTCCCATGAAGGGGAAAGTGTCCAAGTGTGGTAGCCGAGTAAGGAAGTTAAAGAAGCAAAAAAAACTAATGAAAAATAGAAATGAATGGATTAAATATGTATGGAGATGCACATGATAAGAGTTGCACTCCTTTTTTTTAGTTGGTGGTCAACAGACTGATTCTGTCCCACAGATATTTATTAAATGAATACTGTTTAAGAAGGAAAAATATGTTTGAATGGTTTGCCAATAAAGTACAGATGAGAATAAAGTTTGAAAGATCTGTAAATAGTTGTGTGGCCCATTTCATTGGGCACTGTAAATAATTATGTGGTTGACTTCCTGCTCCAGTTTCTGTTTCATTCCCATTTGATTGGAGTTTTGTGTGATATGTGAGGAGTTACTTAGTTCTGATAGTTGTGGTTGGTGAAGAGTGTAAAGGTTGATGATTATGGTGAATATTACTTGTAGTGTATCCCTAATTATTCCCTTCATTGTGTATGACCTTGTTATGACAGTATGTCAACCATCGTTATTATTTTGCCCATTAGATGCAGGTTCTTAGTGATCTGTGGCATGATATGTTCATATTTCAGACCAGCTCTGCATTGTCTTACCCCCTTCACATTTCTGTGTACATTACCTTTACTTTTCAGTCCTCATCTCACAAGCTCATCTTTCCATATTTCACCATGCCATATACCTTTATTTTGCATTATCTTCTCTTTTGTGTCTTTCCACCTTAACTTTTTCATTGTTGGAATGAATGTAGAGCTTTGTTCCAAATATGCCAATTATAATAATCTGAAATTGAATAATTGGATGAGAATGTTCATATTGCCAGTGTTAACCCACTTATGATGTCAACTCTAACATTGTATTTTGACTAACACCAAACTATATTATTTATTAGAGATTGGGCCAAAGAAGCTGGATACAATATGGTAATGTTAATACCTTTGTAACTCCATTGCTGTACCATATACTGTATAATTTTCTCATCTCTTGTGCCCACAGCTGCTGGTTATCAATCTATGAGTCTGTGGTATGGGCTTTAGTGGGGCCTGTGTGTGTCATTGTTTTGGTCATTCTTCTCGTGTACGTTATGGCCATCCGTGCTTCACTGACACTTAAGGGACATGTTGAAGGATTCGGAAATTTAAGGTAGAGTGGCACTGATGGTTTTCATATTTTAAGTGTCAGGTGAAGGATATAGTTTAGTGTATTGTCATTGAGGATTTTTATGTTTCACTATAAGTGTCAAGTGAAGGATGTGGTACCTGGTATTTAAATCTGTGGCATGCCGATGACAATATTCTCATCATCCAGAAAACTCCCATAGGCCCGCCAGTGACAATATTCTCGTCATCGAAGTAAAATATTTTCCAAAAATCCATTTACTGTATTGTTCAATTTTCATGGGATGTGGTTTAAAATGAGTGCCATTGTCTTCCCATTTTCTCTGTGAGTCATGTGACTGCCCCAGGCTGCCACGCAGCTACCCACACTAAAGAAAACGTCAGTAAACTTGCCATCTCTGATTGTGATCAGACCCTGCTTACAGCCACATCTGTTTACCTGCAGTTTTCTGTGGATTTTTCATCATTTTCTTTGTCATACTGCCCTTATATTCACAGTAAATCTTATCCATGATGGATAAAACACTTATGTTAGATGCCTATGTTTTTTACATGTCATTGTACTTTCTTTTATAGTACCAGTAATGCTTATATTCTCTTCAGTCTTATATGCGTATATCCGTATAGAAAAATCTACTTCGAACAATTTAAGACCAAATTGAGTAATACTGTACAGAGTGAAAAATAAGGTCAACAATAAGAAAATGGCATTAACATGTGTGAGTAGTTACGTATGGCCTGGCAATGCCCAGCCAATTCTTGGGTGGTGCGGGCCAAGCGCACCGGACGAACCAAAGTGTTAACATTGTCACTGAGGGATTTTGTTTCTTTGTAAGGATTAGATGATGATGATGTAAGGATTAGATGAAGGATGTGGTACCTGGTATTTTATGTAGTGTCTGTCTACCTACCTATCTATCTATCTATCTGTCTGTCACTGTCTGTCTATAGCCATACACCAGAATCCCATGAGGGGTGGCCGTTTGTCTTTGAGTTGTTTTATGGACAGGGACATTAACCCTCCACCAGTCCACTTGCTGACATGTAGGGAACATATATGGTTGGTTATGTGGTTACCACCCAGCTTTTAAATGGTTTCCTGGCTTTCAGGAGATCATTAGGCTTGTCACTCACTGAGGGTTTTTATGTTTCATTCTCAGTGTCAAGTAAAGGATGTTATATTGAACCTGTTGGTTGCATATAGCTTTCTGGCAGTGCCAATCGGTAGACTGCGTCTTACATTCCGGAAAAGCCGCATGAAATATTGTGAAATTTTCAGTCATTCTTTTGCACCCACTGCATGTTTATACTTGATGAAAGAGTTGCAAGTCATCAGTATGGAGTGTAATCTTTGTGTGACTAAAATGTTATCATGTTTGATTAGGTATAAGTGGGTCAAAACACATGATAAAAACACAACTTTTTAAACTGGTTTTCCCCCACCACAGATATAGGAAATATTTAGGGCAGCCGCAGCCTAGGGGTTAGGGTAGGTTGGCACTGAGAAATTTTATGTCATCATAAGTGTTATATCATTGGTTTATATCATGGTATATCTTGAGTTATGAAAGACATGAGACTTTAAAGATCAGATGGTCTTGAGAATATTGTAATGCATAACAGTAATGTTGTGTAGTGATTGTATTGAGTTACTACAAATTTCTAAAGAAAATGTAATCGGCTGTCTCAGAATGTAACGTAGTATCCTGGAGTGTTTATAAAAATGAAGGCATTATCATTACTGGTTTCAGAAATTCATACATGCCTCCTGAATGTTAGTGAAGATTTTTGTGTTATAATCATGGCATTAAGCCTTTAGAATAGATGATGGAATGTCATAGTAATACAGTATTTGAGCCAGTTTAACCCCTTCAGTCCAGTCCAGTAACTTTTTTTAGTTTATTCTTGTTACCTTCACACTATCTTATTCAGCTTAGGGGAGACTTTCAGACTTAACAGATTATATGCAGCCTTTACTAATTCCTTAAGTACTGTAGTAGGTGGTGGTGATCATCATCCACTCACATGATGTAGCTGCCTCCTTCTTTCTTCCCCTTTATGATTCTATTTTTTTTTTTTTTTCTGACCTCCTCTCCTCCTATTTCTTCCAGCCTTCTTGTCACATTTTATTTCTCTTCTTTCTACATCAGGTGGCTGTACACTGAATGACAGCCCTAATGGTTTTGTATAACCCAGGTAACCATTTTCGGTGCTGGGTGGTGGCCATATAACCAAATAATTGGGTGATGTGGAGCCTGCTATGGTGTCCCAGTTAACTGGGTGAAGAGAGAGACAAATGTAGTGTCCATCCAGAGACCAAACCTCCACACTCTTCCTCACACCTTGCTGTGGCAAGGTGCAGTCCACTGCAAGGGAACATCAGTTCATTGAACAAGATTGCCCTGCAGGGACAGTTATTTGCCTGTGGTTGATGGGTCTGCCCAGCCAGGTAGACCGAGGTTGATCAGTAGCAAAATAATTCCTTCAGAATCAGAAAGCTTTCCCTGAATTGAATATAATTATGTGGAAGTAGCAAGAATTAATTCTGCAGGTACAGTTAGTTGCCTGCAGTTGATGGTTCTGCCCAGCTAGACATACAGAGGTTTATCAGTGGCAACAATAATCCCATCAGAACCAGAAAACTTTCCCTGAATTTAATATAGTTGTGTGAAAGTAGCAAGAACAAAAATGTTATTGTAGTGAAAGGGTTAGATTTTTTTTCCCCCCTCCCTCTCAATAGAACATTATTATGGCTGGGGATTCTGTTCCTACCACTACTGGGAGCTACATGGGTGCTGGCAGTGCTGTCTGTGTCTGAAGACTTGGAGATCCTGCACTACTTCTTCTCGGTCTTCTCCCTCCTGACGGCCATCTTCATTCTGGTGGGCTACTGCCTCCTCAACAGCCGTGTGCGGGACTCCCTCTACTTCATGTTTCTCACCTGCACTGGCAAAAAAGTTCCCTACCAGGAGTCTGTTAGTGTTACCAGGACTTCAGGGGTTTCAGTAAGTGTTGGGCTTGTTGTCTCATGGACTAAGGAGGCTTACAAGCACCTCTTTCATGGTAATTTGCACATATTATATCAGAATCTCTCATGTATGGCTATCCTGTGCAATTCTTTTAAAATGGACATAGTTTGCATCAGTACATTTCCAGAGATTTTTAACCTGCTATATGAGTAAATGAAATTATGAAAATGAGGCTTAAGAAGCCCCTTACCATACACAAAGAAAATTATCAAAAAGAGGTGCTAGAAGAACTTTGAAGCTCATGAGAAATGGACTGTGGTACAGTATTGTGACAGAGGTAACTGTGGCAGTTGGATGTTCTTTTAGAAGCAGATGGGATACACTACAGAGGAAGTGATGCTGGATGCTGGAAGTGGGAGTTAGAATCAGTGAATGAGAAGCAGTTGGATTTTGAAAATTTTTTGGCATGCATACGAGGACTCTTTTTATAGGAATGCTAAACCTGTTTGTCGTGTTGTAGTGTTGTCCAAAAAAAAGGTTAGTTAGATATGAAAGTTGAGAGGACAGTGGATCTAAAAGGGAAGAATGGTTCAGGAGGAAAAGTTATGAGTGGAGTGTGGCCCATTCATTGAAGATTATGTACTTTATCCAAGGCTGGAGGAGACTGCCATTGGGGTTATGGATGTTCTGAATGTATTGTTGAGTTTTGCTGCATCGACCATCTTGGGTGGTACAGAAGCTAGTTCAGTCATGAGAGCTAGAAATTATTGAAGGATGTTTCAAGAGTTCTTGCCCTTGTTAACAATGACAGGGCACAAACAGCATAAAAAAAGAAAGTGTTGTACTTCATGTGAAAGGTACGATGCTCTGTGGTAGTGAAATGTGGGCAAGAATTGGAGAAGGTGTTAGCAGATTTCCACTCAGTGAAATGAAGTGGCGAAATGGATGTTTAATCTCACACACAGGGACAAAATATTGTGTGCAGATTGAAGAGCATGCTTTGGCATTGGAAATTATTGTTGTGATGTATTAATGGTAAGATAAGATCATTTGAACAGTGTAGAGAGAATGTGTGAGAGTAACTGGAAGAATTGCTGTACAGACCTGTTTGTGGAAGAGAACCCATGTGAACAAACCAAGGAAAGTGTTGGCCGAGGTCCAGAGGAAGGACCTCAGGATTAGGTGACTTAACCTGAGCAAGACAGAATACCATGCAACTTTGAATGCTGTCGTCCGGCGAAAAAGGCTGACCAATGCAAGCATGATAATGTTGTATGTATTAAGCTGTAGGGGGATGAGTGATGTTTATGGTGTATCAGGAAGAGTGTGTAAGGATAGAAGGAAAGATTTGCAGAGAAATATAATAGTTATCCCCCCTTGCTAGATCTACTCATCTTGTATATATTTTTAACTTGTACAGCGATCTGCTCTGACATACAATGATGACTTCAACATCCTTCGACGTAACATTGGGATCTCTACAGCCAGTACCACATCACGCTCTACGTGTAAGACCTCCAGCTCTCCTTACAGCCGAGGCGAGTGTGTGGTGGGGACAGGTGGGCGTGTGGCTTCATCCAGCACTCCCAGCAACTATAACTCTAACACTGACCTGAATTCTCAGTCAGTCAAGTCACCCTATGCCTACAATGATTCCACCATGTTTCATAGAAAGAATGGTGAGCTTTTGGTATACAGGATGTTTATATCCTCAAGTGTCATGCTTTTGGCCTTGTTTAAATGTGAAATTGTACTAAGTTGATATCAAACTGATACTGTAGAACTTGTGGTAAAAAATCAAAGTTTATATCTTATTTCTATGGATTCTAACATTATGTACTTGTAAGATGATCCATTGTTTAAAAATACAGGTACTGATCAGACTGTTTTATATCCAACATCAGTCTACCCACTTTGCTTCTACCATATTTTGCAAAGTAACTGGAGTAAGATTAATAACTTTTCAAGGAGAAGAAAGAAGATGTTCTGAGATTAATTATTTCCTTTTTGTTTTTTTGTTTTGTTTTTTTTCCTAAGAAAAATTGCTTATCAGAGTTTCTTTCCTACCTTGTTTCATTTTGTTTTGTTTAATTTTCGAAGGCTCCAACACGCTTACATGCATCGGCCTTGGTCATCTAATGGTGACTATCCACACTGCTCGATCTGTGGCAGCCACCCTGTTCAGTCCCTTAACTCTGAGATCACACTTAATGACCTCGTGTCACCTTTTTTTCGGTCCACCCCTTGCAACCCCACCTCCAATATTAACACTTCTCACTTTCTACACCCAATTATCATCCCCCATCCTTTCCATATGCCCAGAGCACCTCAGTCTACCTCTCCTCATCGCAACACCAATACACTTCAGTCCCATCTTACCTCTCAACACTTCCATCGTAAACTCAGCTCCCCCAGGCATTGCATGCAGGGACGCACTACACATCCACCTAATCATGGTCATTTCTGTATGTTTGAGCCTGCGAATATCCTCTTCCTTTACTGCCCAGGTCTCTCTACCATACAGTATTACACTCCTAACACATACTGAATACAAAGATCCCTTAGCACGTAGGAAGAGCCCTCTCAGTGTCAGGAGAGGCAGCTTGCCAGGTATCCCAGTTTATAGTAGAACTTGTATGTAAAAAGTTATGATATTTTGAAACATAACTTTGAAGGAGAGGCAGCTTGCCAGGTATCCCAGTTTATAGTAGAACTTGTATGTAAAAAGTTATGATATTTTGAAACATAACTTTGAAGGAGAGGCAGCTTGCCAGGTATCCCAGTTTATAGTAGAACTTGTATGTAAAAAGTTATGATATTTTGAAACATAACTTTGATATACAGTGGGCACTTAATGTACTGTATAGGTTTGTGTACTATGCTATAATGTAAGCAGGATGATTTGAGTGATGCCTTGTGGCAGGTGCAGCTGGTCGAGCATCCAAGCGGCGTGAGAGTGAAAGCGAAAGTGAACTAAGTCTAGACCACCGCTCCCTGGACCTGGCCTCTTCCCACTCTAGTGACGAGGACGATACCACCACACACAACGGCACTCTCAGGGTCACAGAGGCCAAACCAAACCCTCCCCCAGGTGACTTTTATTCTTACGTTCACAAAAGTACTTTTGTTGTCACTAATATTGTACTGGCTGAAAAACAACCATTTTTGAAATAACTGCCCTCTACATTAAATTTATGGGTTTATGGATGTGTGAAAGTTTGAGGAAATGTTATTAGTGCATCATAAAAAGATAGTAAATGGACCAAATATAATTTGGTTTCCACTCTATGACTTGAAGAAGAGTGCAGGATGTACATAGTGGTGTTGATCCTTCAATATACGGGACATCCAAATTCTTGACTCTGCTGTGGATTTGCAGCTTAAGTTTTCTGGGAATTTGAGTATCTTCCTGAGAGGATGTCATCAAAACACATGGGTGTAGCTGGTTGTCATTTATTAATGCACTCTCTCCATACATGCTAGATGACACCAGAGAGATTGGACTTGTTCCATGGTCTGGGCAAGACTTGAAAAATACTTAAAAACCAGACAGTGGCCATTCAGGATCCACTCTCAGAAGTAAAATACTATGCTGGAATTTGGTTGAAGTCCACCTCTGGACTTACACAAAGACTTGCACCCCTGAAAGAGTTAAAACATTCACATAGTTTCAAGCAAATTAAATGTGAATAATAAAAATTTTCATACAAATATTTCAGTTAATTAGATAATGCAGCTGCCCTTTGACCACCCTACCCTTTATTTGTTAGGATGATACTGCATAGGTTAAGAACTTATCTCCTTCTTTCTTAATTACAAAACAGTTTTTAGTATCACAGTGGTATATGTGCCTGCCTAGTCTTACCCCAGGGCAGCAAGGTGCTGACATAGCTGTTGCTGCACCTCCACACACAGTGGTTCTGTACCGGCATGCCCTGATATCCGGTTGTGTTGTGTACCGGTGGGAGTGTTCAGACAGCAAGTGTGCCAGATATCAAAGCAATTTTCCCCATAAGATGCTGAAGAAAAGCCAGAGATGCATTCCAGGCCCAAACCCAAACACTCATATACCTAACTCACTCAGTAGAGATTGACACAGAAACACCATAGGTAATGTTATTATCCTCATAAACAGTACTATTGCTAAAAACTGGGATATCAAACATCATATGTGCAGGAAGGAAATGCGGGAAGGTAAGGTGGTGGGAGGTGTGGTGCAGAATGTGTTGTGGGCAACAGACACAGCGACTATGGAGAGCGCGGTCCAGACAGGCAGCGCGCTAGCAGGGATGAGGAGGGAGACATGCCTGGCAGCACTGACTCAGCAAATGAGAGGAGAAACGAAGGAGAGAAGATAAAAGGGATATGGCACCACGGAGACCTGAGAGACGCAGACCACCTCTCTCTCTCTCTCTCTCTCTCTCTCTCTCACACGCACACACACACGCACACACACACACACACACACACAGTTGAGGCGTCAGAGAGACAGCATATCATATCACCTCACTCCGTGCTGGCCACAACTGGCCATATCTAAATACTGTAGTATCTTTATATGAGTCAAACTCTGTGCTTAACTAAATGATGTTCTAATATAATAGATCAAGTTTAAGCAAAAGTGTTGCCCAAATAACGGAATACAGCCAGTTAGTGCAGGAATGCGCTGGTCAAGCTCCCACTTGTATTTGACTACGGTACCACAGGCGAGTAAGGAGATGCATACTTGTAAGTAAAAGTTTTTTTTTTCTTTCTCAGTAATAACACAAGAGGACCACCATACTTAGTAAAGCAAATATGGAAGGCATTAAGAAAAGGGATAAAGGTAGAAAACAGGATGATGATTTCTACCAGAAACTGGTTCAAATGGAAACATACAACAAATTATTAGAGAGGGTGAACAAATTGGAAAGGGCATTTTGGAGTGAAATGGATGAAATTAAGAAGCAATTGTGCATGCAGAAGGAGGAAAATGAAAAATTAGTAAAGGAATCAAACAAGAAAGATACAACATTAGATGAGCTGTCAGTTGAGGTGAGTTCACTTAGAAGGAAGATTAGTGAAATGGCAGGTACAGTTGTCAACCATGAGAGTATTATGGAGGATTTCAGAAATGATAAAGAGACAGTTAGGCAAGCAAGCAGTCTGATAGACCAAAGCAGTGATATTGAAAAGAAGATAACCCAAGTGAATGAAGTGATGCAAAGTTACGAAGATGATGTGGAAACTACATACAGTATATTACATATTTTTGTTTTTTTCATAAGTTTTGTTAAAATATACATACATAAATAACCAATAAGTATTTAGGCTTGAAAACAGTAATATGCACAGTTTACACATGTATTTACTTACCTTGTAATTTATGTTGATTTCTTTCAGTAAATATTAGGTTTTTTGTGGGTGAGAAGGTGACCTATATACAGGTGCGCTCCATGGCAGACGCAACCAGGCAAGGCAAGGCCATATGCGATAAAGAAGAATGAAAGAAGTGAAGAAAAAATGAAGGAAGAGGGGAAAAACTGATGTAAAAGGAAAAGAATATAGATGTAGGAAGTATAAAAGTAAAGAAAAATAAAAGGAAGAGAAAAAGAAGGGATAGTAAGAGAAAGATGAGAGAAAGGAATGCATGTGGGTTACTGGTCATGCCAGGCCTGGTAATGTTCAGCTGAACATAAAGAACTCACTTTCAGTTATATCAACCCATCTCCTACCCATGAAACTCCTCTTGCTTTTTGTTGGGTTCTCAATGAAAAATTTATCTGCACATGTGTTTATCCAAGAACAAATGTTTGCACTGTCTCTTTTGTCGTAAATAACATGAAACAATCAAACGCACTGTAGAGGTGATTTTCATTTTGATAAATTACTTCCGGATGCACATTCAGAAAAATCTTCCACCACATTCGGCAAATCATTTGGTCTTTTGTCTGAAAAAGGGTCACTCAGTAACCTAAATATGTGAGGAGTTGAAGAGGTGTCAGAACTCAAGGCAGACACACTTGACACATAACTTTCACTGTCATCTGTGTTCCCACCCTCACTCTCTTCTGGCTCATATAATGGATCATCGTCACCTTTCCTCAGAAAACCACTCATAATCAAATTATCCAGATCACTATCTAAATGGAGGGGAAAATCCTCCTCCTCATCACTTGATGACGTGTTTCCATATAACGGGGTCTGTGGCAGGGTTTAGCACAGAGCACACATTCCCTCCAAGGCTGCAGGCACAATAAGTCGTCATTCACAAATTTACCTGAATAATAGTTGCAGACCCACAGGGGAGCCATGAGTGGTGGGGTGGCTGATAATCTGATTGGTGCTTGAGAAATAACGTCCTATATGCAGTCTACAATTGGTCGAAACTAATGAAGTTTCATGACATATGTATGACGTAATAATGTTACCATTGGCCGAGAAAAAAGGAGTGTTACCATATAGTCCAACTTTTTCTGTAGCTGAAAACCGCGTGGAAGGATTATAAGAGCCATACTGAGGCAGCAGAACCTTGCAGACAACCATGATGTTTGAAAGTACATGGGTACTTCCAAAATTTTCTTGGTACCTCAGTGGCTTTAAGAATGGAAGTACACGTGTACTGTCAAATGCATTTCTGTAAAGATGGGGTTGATATAGTAGTCGTCCATAGTGTGTTAGCTATTTCCCTGCACCATTTCAACCCAGAGTGAATGTAACAAAGACCTCCAGACCAGAAGTCGAGTAGTTGACTTTGCACAACACTGACAGACAGGAAACTCAACCATATTTACACAGTCCAAGTCCACATTGAGATTACTGCACATACATATCCCTGCGACACAACTATAATCTATCTCTTGGGGTAGGCTGGACTAAGAAGTCTTTGAGGAGTGGTTGTAAGAAGTTCAGGAAGCTGTTGCCTCTAGTGGTATAGAGAGAGTTTTCCCTCTGTGCTAAGGGATCTTTGAATCTGGCATATTTTAGGAGTGTTTTGCTGAATGGTAGCGAGACCTTGGCAGTAAAGGATGAGGATATTTTTGGGCTCAGTCTTACAGAAATGACAGTGATTAGGTGGATGTGCAGTGCATCCTTGAATGCAAGGCCTGGGGGGGCAGTCTTTATGATGGAAGCTTTGAGAGGAAGAGCGGGACTGGAGAGTATTGGTGCTGTGATGAGGAGGGGGGATGGTTTGGGTATGTGGAGAGGATGGGGGATGACAGTTGGCTGCAGAAAGTGAGAAGTGTGAACATTATAGGTAGGGTTGCAAGAGGCAGACCGAAAAAGACCTGGGTCAGAGTCATAGAGTGTGACCTCAGGGATAAGAGACTGAATTGCCGGAGGTCAAGTAGCATGGAGAGCCACCATTAGGTGACCAAGGCTGGTGCATGCATGTATGTTGGAGCCTTTATCAACAGAACAATATGCATGATGAAACAAAGCAATATGCATGATTGATTAATGCCTTTAGAAACATAAATGTAGACATAAATATAATCCTCATCCTAATTCTCACCTAAATGGTGGGGATAGATGTGATTCATCATCATCATCATCATCATCATCGTCCGGACCTCCACCCTAGGGTGAGGAGTAGCATGTCCAGACTGCCTAAGTCTGCCCAGTCCAGTGGGCCACACTTGCATTCAGTCATCATTCAAGTCCCCAGGAATCCTGGCTCTATCTGATACGCCAAAAACACCACATTCTTTAGCTTCACATAAACGTATCCGATATAGTCAGTCTGGACACTCCCACGTTAAAAGGGGTGCCAAATCCCTGATTGTGCACTTCTTCTCACAACATTCATCCAACCAGCTCGATCTCTTGTCAGTCCCCTAGCCTTACCAACTTGCATACCTCTCTTCCTCACACACTTATCCACCATATCCTTCCACCTTCTTGGTCTACCGCGCTTCCTTCCTCCTCCAGATTCGCTTAGATATACCTTTTTCACCACTCCATTATTATCCATTCTCTCCACATGACCGTACCATCTCAGTACACTATTCGATTCTTGTGTCCACTGACTTCCTCACTCCACATCTTTCACAAATCACATTATTTCATATGCTATCCACCCTCTGTACTCAGCATAGATTCCTCAGCAGTCCCATCTCCACTGCTGTCACTCTTGACTTCACATTTTCATGCCACACCATAGTCTCACATCCATATGTTAGTTGGCACTAACACTCCTTCATGTAAGTCTCATGCAGCTGCAACACTCAAGCCTCTTTTTCTTATCAAGGCCTTCATAGCACCAGCTACTTTCCTTCCTTGTATCACTCTACTTTCCACTTCTTTTGCACATTTTCCTCTCTTTTCTATCGCTGTACCCAGATATTTGAACTCTCTCACCAATTCCAGTCTGTCCCCATTCACTGTAACATCACACTGGGATTCACCTCCTCTCTCAATAACCATCACTTTAGTCTTTTCTACATTTACTCTCACGGCACAACGCTCACAGACATTAGCAAAACTCAACACTAGTCTACCAAGTTCTTGTGTGGTGTTTCCAAGTAGTACTGCATCGTCAGCATACAACAAATTTGAGATATTCCATCCATCACCATTCATTACCAACACCATCCCTCTCTCCTTTACTCGCGTTTTTACTTCTCTCATCACCTCATCCATATATATATTGAACAACCATGGGGACATCACACAACTTTGTTCCATGCCTACACCAATCGTGAACCATTCACTTAGATGCCCATTTACCCTTACACGTGATTCATTACCTTTATAAAAACTCTTAACGGCACCTAGCAGCTTACCATCTATGCTGTACATGCGCAAAACCTTCGACAATCCTTCTCTGTCTACTTTGTCGTATGCATTTAACAGATCCTTGAATGCCACAAACACCTTATGGCCCTTCTCACAAGCCATCTCCACTCTCTGTCTTACCACAGATATTTGATCCACACATCCTCTACCACTCCTGAAGCCACCCTGTTTATCACTCACTAGGACCTCTGATATTTCCTATACATTCTGTATAATAATTCTTCCATATACCTTTCCTGCCACACTCAGTAAACTTATGCCATGATAATTCTTGCACTGATTTCACTCATCTTTATTTTCATACAGGAGTACAATCACAGCCTTTTTCCACTCTGCTGGCATAGTTTCATTTATCCATGCCTTTTTACATATCTCCAACAAGCACTTCATTCCGCTCTCTCCACTAGCCTTAATCATCTCTGCATACCTCATAAACCCCAGCTGCTTTCCCATTTTTCAGCCGCATCACGGCATTCTTCACCTGTGTGAGTGTGACATTTCCTGGCACTGCATTCCTTCTCTGCACACCCCCAAATCCAATCATGTTTGCAGCCACTCTGCTCTCTCTATGCGCATTCATCCGGCTTTCAAAATTTTCTTTCCATCTGATCCCTACTTCATCCCCAAGGGTTAATATTCTACCACTTACCTCCTTCACACTTTCACATTTCTTTCCACCGTCACTTCTGCATTTCCGCACCTCTTTCCGGAATAACTTCCTATTTTCAGAGTACAGTAATTTACATTCATTTTTCTTCCTGGATCATCATTTACCTCCATCTTTTTCCTCTTCTGTTGTCTCTTTACATGTTTCTTAAGTATATTCAGTTCTTATTTCAATTGAACCCCTGTCCTGTAACCACTCTAGCTACTTCTTCCTCTTTTCCTCCACTGCTTTCTTAACTTCTTCATCCCACCATGCCGTACCTTTCTTCTTTGTTGTTACTCTTGCCACACCACACACTGCTTTTGCATTCATAACTAAGCACTCCTTATATGCATTCCACAGGCTGTCCACATTCATTTCATTCCAATTCTCTGATTCTAACTCCTCCCCTACTTTGATCCTATACCCATCTGCCATTTCTTTGATCCTCAGCTTCTCAATTTTCAGTCTTTCTCCTTGACTCCTCCTTTCTCTCCTGGTCCATCTCACTCCCCTCAGCTTGATCTTGCATACCACAATCATATGATCTGACAGACCTCCAGATCGTCCTCTCACGGCCCTCATATCAGCAACCTTTCCCAGCATCTACCTCTCTACGAGCACGTAATCAGTCAGGCTCTTTTCAACACGATCCCTGTTCCCTCTATACCATGTATATTTATGTGTATCTTTATGCTTGAAATACGAGTTACAAATGCACAACCTCCTTTCCTGACACGTATCCTTCAGTCACTTCCCATTATCATTTTCTCCTGGTACTCCATTATAACCCATTATGTCATCCTCAGAACCAGTGCCTACTGTTCCATTCATATCGCCCATTACAATCACTTTTATAGCTCCTGGGCATTTCTCCCACAACTTCATCCAGCTCATCCCAAAACCTGTCTTTCTCTCACTTCTGTCATCACATGGTGAATGCTCTACTATCACATCCACTTCACCTTCTCAAACTTGAATGTGACATTCATACATCTCGAACTGACACATTTGTAAGTTCTCATTCCACTCTACAACACCTCATTCATCAACAGAGAAACTCCTTCCTTGCATTTGCCTCACCCATTCAAGCCTGATCTTGCACATTTCACACCCTTCCACTCCTCCAATTCACACCCTTTCGTCTTCGTTTCACACAATGCCATCACGGCATATCTCACACGCTTGAACACATTCACCACTTCCACCTTCTTGCTTTCCTCATACACACCTCTCACATTCCACATGGCCATACGAATCTGCCCATTTGGTTGGGGCCCTGAGCAGGTACTGGGCCATCCAAGGCTCTCCAAAACATTTGCCATGATTGTGATTTTAGATAGGGGAATCTGGGGGACATTTAACCTGACCATAAACCCTGGTTATATGGTTACCACCTAGCATAGTAAATGGTTTCCTGGGTACAGGAAACCATTTGGCTTGCCACTCAGTGTAGAGGCTAGATGGCATCCCCATGTTAAAAAAAAAAATTCTTTGACATGTTGAGTCAGTTAATATATCATCAGCATATTTACATATGAGATGATATGTATATACTGTACTCATATTTTTTTTTGCCCACAGTTCCACCAAAGCCGTCCAGCTATCTACCTAACATCTATGACCTGGATACAACTGCAGAGGCCCTTCCCACACCCACCCCACCGGGCATGATGACCAGTCAAGGAAGGGAGGGAGTGACTGGCTCCCCTCTTCTGCACAACATCCGCCCACTTTACGCCACACATTGGTCTTCTCAACTCCCACCAGCTTACCCTGGCATTATCAAAGGTCTGTAGCACTTTGAAAGGTAAAGGTCTTTTTACAGGAGAATGTTTTTTGAAAATGTATATTTTTATAAGTTTTACTGTCAGTACACAACACCCCTGTCATTACATGACAGAGAGGCACAACACACCTAGGCACATAAAACAGTCACCACAGAAACATTAACAAACTACAATAGCATCCTACTTCCAGACATTCGAACACCAGCAATGAAAAAACATCAACATGCTCACGTCATATGCATGGCAATACAACACCTTTGTCAGAAAACTTTATTACAAGCTCACCCTCCTGACATCCACTCATCAGAGTTCATCTGGCTAGGCTTAGAGCAGCACATCACCCAGCCCTCCTCAGCTAATGGCATAGATTTGGAATGGGTAAAATCACAAAAGACATGTTCCCAGCTTGTAGAATAGTCCCACACAGCATAACACCATAATGGAGCACTGCCCAGCACATGCCACAGTAAGACACAGACACAGCATAAACAGTGCAGGGAACCTATAGAACAACCCCATAGGGGCAGTTGCAAACCTGCAGTTGATGGGTCTGCTCAGTTAGGTGAGACCGGGGTTGAGCAATGACAACAGCAACAGTTGTGTAATAGATGGTGGTGACCATCATCCACTCATTTGATGCAGTGCTGTGTACCTCTTTTGTGGCTGCCCTCCTCTCATCCTATTTCTCCCATCCTTCCCTTCACTTTTTATTTTTTAAAGTCTCACTTCAGCTATTTCCTTACACTATTTTTATCTAGAGTGAAAGTAGCAAAAACCCATAGTCCAAAAGCCCAGTAGTTGGCCTTGCACAACACTAACAGGCAGGAAACTCAGTAATATGTACACAATCCAAGTCCAGGTTATTACTGCACATACACAGTACAACACAACACAACAATCATCTTTTTCCTGGGGCATGCTGGACTAACAAATCTTGGATGACAGGTGGTGTAAGTGAAGAAGAACTGTAGTCAGACCCAGTGCTCTAGGTATAGGTACCCTTGGAAACCATTCAGAATGCTGGATGGTAACCATATAACCAAATGATTGGATTATGTGGAGCCTACTGTGGTTCCCCTGTCAACTGGGTGGAAAAAATACAAATGTGGTGTCCATTACGGAACCAATCTTTCACATTCTTCCCTGCACCTTGCTGTGATGAGGCACTGTCTGTCACAAGGAAGCATCAGTTCACTGCACAGGATTACCCTGCAAGGGCAGTTGCATGCCTGTGGTTGGTGGGTCTGCTCAGCAACAGTCTGAGGTTATTGAACAACAACGTACCATAATAAAGCCATCGCTACGGGAAAGTTTCAAGCAATTCTTGCCTCCAGAAGTGTTGTTTTTACTTGATATACAAACTTCCAGAATTTTTCAAGGCATTTGTTTAAGAAAGATTTTAGGCAGTCCCTTCCATCTGAACACAAAAGATTTTCAGCAGTAATTAGGGTCAAATGCATGCCAGAATTATAGATTATTATTATTATTATTATTATTATTACTATTATTATTATTATTATTATTATATTATTATTATTGCTGCTGCTGTTGTTGTTGTTGTTGATAATAGTTTTAGTATGATTTAAATGGAGTTTAGTTTCACATGTATTGAATTCTGCTTGCTTTTTCATCTCCAGAGCATAACATGACATCCCCACTGTGGGCAAGTGAACGGCTGTCCACCACCACAGCCTCAGACAATGAGATGCCTGACAAGCCTGACAATTTGCGTGTGGAATCCAGACCAACCCTCTCACGCTATATGGACCAGGTAAGTCATACTGCCTGGTAGATCAGAGTGAAAGCACAGTACAGTATTATGCCTGTTTTGTGCTTGTTTTTGTTGATATGTTAGCTAAACAGTGAAACATCCTAGAACGATGAAACACTAATAAGATCGAAAAGTATCATCTAGCTGCAGACTAGTGCTTCCTCACCAAATCTACCTCTTTCAATTGGTCACTGCCCCATAGGCACGCTCTCGGGGCTCCCCAGCTGACAACCAGTTTGGGACCTACTCTCCTGGGACGAAGCACCGCAGCTCACCAGATACACGGAAATTCTCTACCTTGGACTCCAAACGTTATTCACCAGATAACAGAAGGTACTCACCAGACCCATCCCACGTCCCCACTCAGGATTCCAAGCGCTTCTCACCAGACCCCTCCCAGCTACACTCTCACAGTTACTCCCAGCGAATATCCCCAGAAAACTTAGTAGTACGAGCAGAGTCCCGATCTAGCGTGGAGAGTGGAGACAGAAAGCGGTATTCACCACCGAACCCATTCCACCATCACCATCATCACCAGCAAGTTGTCTACACACCTCAGAGCCAAAAGCGATTTCTCCATAACTTAGAAGAAGGTAGTGTGTCCAGAGCTTATAATCTGCATGCAAGTTGCATCACCTGTATTTTGCATATTTACATAGATTACTTTTCCCAGCTTTGCATTGGGCTTTATATTTACCTTTAGAAAAATAATGTACTGTGCTTACAACTAAGTGCATTACATTCCTATCCACTTTTATATCTGTTCTTACCTGTTTTTACCATTGATTGATTGAAATATTTCATTCAAGCATTTGATTGTACATTATCATAAATGTTAAAACACTCAGATAAAGTAGCATTACAATATATATATATATATATATTTTTTTTATACACACACACACACACACACACACACACATTGGATTGTTTGTGTCCAGCTTATAATTAGAGTCATAACCATTGTGGCTCCTGATTCATGGTGTTTTACTGTACAGTATAGTGTACAGGGTACTGTGTATCTTGCAGAAAGAATGATATAGCACACCATGAAATTTGGTACTGTAATTTGATTTCTCTACTTACTCAGAGAGTACCATGTCAAAATTGTTAAATCCTAACCCTATCTGACAGTAGAATAGAACTACAGTAAAATAAAAATGGTAAAATCTGAAAACGTTACTGTGTCCATGGGTGGGGTGGGTGTGATGCTGTCTCTGTGCTCACCAACTTCACCCACCAACAGACCCGAGTCCTGAGGCTCTGCCAGCACCCATGGTTGGGGGTGACCAAATGATGGAAGTAAACAACCTCAACATCTCCCCCTCTGAGCTCCCTCCACCTTCGCCTCCTCCTTCCCTTCCTGCCTCTCTGGTGGCCACCCACAAGATCTCCGCTATTACCCTTGGGATCTCTGACTCTGAGTAAGATTGCTGGTGTTGGTAGATTAGGTGCAGTCGAGCTACTTTCAATTCACCCATGGTAATTACAGTGAATAAACACGTTACAGTTAATATTAACTAACATAAGGTAGTAAAAATGTAGGCATGGTATATTTTCAGACAGAATTTATTACCTTTGAAAAATTAAACAAAAAATGTCATTCATTATCAAGACACTCTTTTGCATTTATAATTAAAATATATTTTGTCTTCCTTGCCATCCATAGGGATAATTAAGGTAAATTTGGTAAGGAAAATATCATATATATCAAAGGTTATCTCATCTAAAGTTATACATTTTTTATTGCTATATGATCTTGCTTGAGCACATTTTGTATATCATTTAAATGAGTAAGCCTTTCGATATTAGACGCATAGAAAATATAAAAATCTTAGTAGACAAAAATAAGATACCTTGTAGACCAGAAAAATAATACAGTACTACCAAAATTCTTTAGTTTTGCATAATGGAGCTTTAGCACTCATCAAATACTTTGCTGGGGGTTGGGGGGGGGGGGAACAGGTTTAGCTGTAGTTACCTTTGTTTTGTGTTCAGAGGCTCAGTGCTTACAGTACTTAGTTATCCAAGAATAGCATTAGGAATTCCAGCATTCTTTTAGAGCCATACTGTCTGCTGTTTCTGTACTTATATCTTTCTAAAAAGCATGATTTAGCCACATCACTTGCAAATGCGCTTCACAGTCATACCTTATCCTATTGTTATTTTTTTTGCAAAGCACTTATATTGGTACCTGAATACTGTCATGCTTTATTCTCATTTAGTTACCATAACTGAGTTATTTATGAACTATATAAAGTTTACTGAGTTGATATACCATTCTGAAGCTTGTGTTGCCTTGCAGTAGAGACAGTACAGAAACCACTGTCTGACACTCGCACCAGGGCAGGTTCCAGGCAAGGTCAGAATGAGTGACAGCTTCATGGATTGTAAAATGCTGCCCCAGTGAACCGAGAGGTGATTGTCACCAATGCCCCAGTCCAAGAAAAGAGTGTGAGCAAGTTTCTGCATAAATATGTGCCATGTTCCAGAACTTTGAATTTGGACAATATTTCTGAGGAAAGGACACAGTGGAGACAGGTGTTGCCTTTTTTTTCCTCCCCTCCCCCCAGACTGTGTATTGTGTTTCAAAGATATCAACTGAAAATATAATAAAATCCTTAAGCTGCAGTGTAATAGAAAGCTTAACACTGAATTCACATGAACCATGAACAGTTATACAGTTTTAGTTCATCTGAATAGCAGTGATGGTACATGTTACAGCATACTGTACTGCAAAGTCTGAAATGAAGTTATCAGCTGTATTTTTGGCATGGTGGTATCCATGAAACTTGGACACCCAGCATATGTTGTGGTGGTCACGAGTGGACATCAGAGATGTGACCACAGTGCAACATTAGCAAGTCTGATTGTGAATATGAAGTTTCATTGTTCAGTACATTATTCAGAGACATTTAATTATTCCTTGAGAAAAAAGAGTTAGCAAAAATTTCAATGAATGTAGCCAAGTATCATGTAAAATTGCTTTGCACCAAGAAAGACACATCTAGAAGCATTTGTAGTTCAAGGGGAATACTTTGCCTGTAATTCTACATCAGCTGTACACTATCTGCAAGTTGGGAATTTCTGATTGTTAGGTAATTATCAATGACTTAAAGATGCAGTTAATGGTAAACTGTCACGTCTACACCCTGACTTAAAACTGTGTTACTTCTTGTGTAAATCTGATCAGAAACATTCAACATGTACCATACCTTAAACTGAACATATTTTGTAATATGTTACATATGTTACAATTTTGTAAATTTATATGTATATAAAGCTGCATTTGTTATTTATGAAATCAAGCTGTGTTATAGCCTCATTCCAAATGCTTGTGATGTTACAGTTCTGAAGTATAAGAGATACCGAGTTTTTCATGTTAAAGTAGATGTTGATCTCACTTGTGGCCATATGTTCATGGATGCTTGTAGTGTAAGTGGTATGCTTCACACAGTCCCACCATTTGTCATCACTCCAGTGAAGGGTCTCATATTGAGAGAATTTACTTGTGCAATATTGTCTGATGTGGTGTGGACAGTTTTAAAAGGCAAGGGTAGAGCAGTGATGTGTAAACAGTTTATTTTATTGTAGGAAGAGTTCCCGATTTTAAAATGTTTTGATACCACAATCACTACATACATGCCAAGTCAGAATACTGATGCTCTAAAGTCACTGAATTTGAAGCATAATGGGGCTTTCCCTATGTTAGAATGATGATGAGTGTAGGAGTGACCCTTGTGTTTTGGCAAGCTGCTGTCTAGTTGAATGTTGTATTATATTTTTTCCAGTACAAAAAATATTTTTATGTACATATAAATGTAAATATATTAAACCCAAATTCCGAAACCTACCATGTTTATTGTGATCCTGTTCATCCATCCATCCATCATCTAATCCTACGTTGCCCCATGAGGAGCATAGGAGCCCGGGGCTAGGAAAGTTGGTCCTGGCATTTAAGATGAGTGATCTTGTTTCACAAACAAATTCATAAGATCCATAGAGGCAGATGTTTTAACGTTTCTTCTTAAGGTCACCATAAGGGTGCCACCGCTACAGTCCTCATACAAAGGTTGGCTTTTTCTTATGTGCTAACATTTCTCCCACCATCTTAGGGTGGCAATAAGCTAAGGGTAAGGAGGGAACTCACATGTTTGGGGGAAATTTTCCCCACTCAGCTGAAGATCTCTTTGGCCACTCATGATGCAGGTTACATCTCTCCTTAAAAGCTTCAGCCAGTTATTGTGTACCTGACCTGATAAACTAAATTTATGTAGTCCAACCTAATTTCAACCAAGGCCAGAGGTTCTCAAGCTGTTCTTGGTCATTTCCCACTTTTTCCAGAAAAATTCCGATGATTCCCCCTTAACTCCAAAGGCGGGGGTGGAATTTCATCCTCCCCCCCCCTCTGGGAGATATTTAAAATATCTCATATCTATCAATTGCCAGATGCCTTAATCCCGTAAGGGGTGGCCACAATCGCCTCCATGTCACCGTCCCCTGACATTTCACTGCCTTGCTCCCAAATTGCACCCCCCTCTCTCATTTACCTCACAATTCCATTGCCACCTCACTCACATACACTCTTCTTGTTAGTCTTTTGCTCTTCATCCTGCACATATGTCCAAACCACCTCAGTGTATTTCTCCTAATGCTCTATCACATCTACATCCACACTACAATGCTGTTTCGCATCCTTATTTGTCAGTCTGTCTCTCCTTGTAACTCCACATGCTCCTCTCAAATAACTCATTTCCACTGCTCTCACTCTGGACTTGTGTCTTTCCAACAAGGTCCACGCTTCACTTCCATATAGTAGAGTTGGTATCACAATACTGTCATGCAGCGACTTTTTTACTTCCATGCTCACTTCCCTGCTTCTTATCACTGATTTCAAAGAACCAGCAACCTTTCTTCCTTGTTGTGCCATTTCAAGCACTTCACCCTCCCAACTTACGTCCTTTCTCATCACACTACCCATTTCCTCTGATAGAAAACTCTTAGTTCATCATCCACCCGCACTGCAGTCTTTTAGCCCCCTCATACATACTCCTCACGGCATTTGGCAATGTCCCATTTACCCCATATATTCTTAATATTTTCCACATTCCTTGTTGATCCACCATGTCATATGCTTTCTCCAAATCCATGAAGGCCGTATACAACTTCCTTCTCTCAAAATTTTTCCACAAAAGACCTAAGAATCAGTATCTGATCTACACAACCAATTCCCATCCTAAAGCCTCCCTGTTCTAAGTGTTCTTCTCCAACTAATCCCTCTGTTGTTTCCCAACCTCTGTCAATAAGTATCCTACCATATACTTTTCCACACCTCTTTTTCTCCTTTTCCCTTGTATTCTCTTATTTTAAATAACTAAATTTTAAAGTTACTTTTAAAATGTAATGGCATAAAATTTAATGGTATTTTGGAGATTTTTTTATGTTCTGGGAATATAAAAAATTTTGAACTATGTAGCATACCAAAACTTTTTCCTTACTCTTGAAAGGCAAAATTAAAGGCCAAAAAGCTTTTGACCCTAAATCAAATGTATCCATCATATAAATGGCTTTTTTGGCCATTTTGGCTTTTTTTTTTTTTTTTTTTTTTTTTTAATTCATCCCCGTTATCATTTTCCTATCAAGTGCCGATTAGGTAATTCCAAGGTAATTCGTCGCACCGAGGATTAACTGCGTAATGTGTATAAGCAGAAGGATTAATTGTAAGGAAAAGGTCAAGTACAGTATAGTATGTTGTAACCACAAGCTGCTTTAGGTCATTAAGGATAGAAAAGGCGTAGACTTGTTTCGTTGACCAGCGAAAGGAAAGGATAGCCAAAGGTGGTTGTGAACACTGAAACAACCTAGAACTGTGGAGATTTCAGAGAAAGGAGAAACTGATGTGTTCCGTCTTAGAAGTCAGTAGAATTATAGGATAAGTACACAGTACAGGTGAATGTAGGGAAGAACAAAGTGATGGTCTTTGAGAGAGATGAAGTCAGTGAATGTACAGCGAGGTTGGATGGTGAGGAATTGGAAAATGTGAGTACGTGAGTACGTTGGGTAGTGTGATGAGTAAGGATGGAGGTTTGGAGGGTGAAGTGCTTGAAAGGGTACAGCAGGGAAGAAAGGTTGCTGGTTCCTTGAAAGCAGTGATAAGAAACAGGGAAGTGAGCATGGAAGTAAAAAAGTTACTACATGACAGTATTGTGATACCAACTCAAACGTATGGAAGTGAAGCTTGGACGTTGTTGGAAGGACACAAGTCAATAGTAAGAGCAGTGGAAATGGGTTATTTAAGAGGAGCCTGTGGAGTCACATGGAGAGACAGGCTGACAAATGAGGATATAAAGGAGCGTTGTGGTGTGGATGTGATGGGAAGCGTTAGGAGGAATACACTGAGGTGGTTTGGTCATGTGGAGAGGATGGAGGGTGAAAGACTGACGAAGAGAGTGTATGTGAGTGAGGTGGAGGGGTGGAGAGGGAGGGGGAGGCCGAGGATGAGGTGGAGGGATGGGTGGAGAGGTATATGAGAGGGGGGTTTGAGTTGGGAGCGGGGCAGTGAAATGGTGGGGGACAGGGAGACGTGGAGGTGATTTGTTTGTGGCCACCCCGAACGGGATTGAGGCGTCTGGCAATAGATAGATAGACAGATATATTCCGTCAATGACAAGAAAGATGAAACCAGAGAGTTGAGAATGCAGAAGACAAGTTCTGGAACAAAAAGGCAAAATATGTTGTAGGATATACATACCAAACAGCCACCATTGGCACTGAAGTAAAAGTAGAGAAGTAGAAAGGTACAGAGAAGAGTTTATCACTCGCTACAAACAGCTGTCTCAGTGAAGAAAAGGTGAAGTTTAGACGATAGGAAGTGTTCAACAAAGAGAAAATTAGAGGAAAGGCCACGACTGTCGAAGAAATGAAGAAAGTTAGACAGTGGTTCCACGTAGTGACCCTATAGAAAGAGAGACTAGACAGCCAACACTCCAACATTCTCTGCTGTTCGCTGACTGGTCGGCCTACATGGCGCCATTTTTGTGCAAGCGCCTCATTGTCCGAGTGCTGGCTGACTGCATATTCGTCTAAAAATACATCTCATCACCTACTGTGATACACGATATTGGTTGACAATATAAAATGCCACTTTAATTATAGTATAGTTTGTTAATTTGAGCTGCTATAAGATTTTCGTTTTAATATTTATCTTTACATATGGATTTTTACTTCAAAGCACACGTAAATACAGAAACAATGGGCGATTTGTAATGTTGACAAACCAGATTGTTGGTAGCAGCAAAATAGACATTTTCCAGTGACTACAGAAATCACGTTGTTTTGTTTACAACGATATTGGACGGCAAACTCCTCGCAATAGTGGCTGTCTAGACACGGTTGTTAGAGATGGAACTGTTAGATATATGCAGACATCTGGATCAACGCCACGAAGATATGTACAGGAACAATATACAGTGTTTGGGGCTGGATCCTTATACCTTATATCTAGCGAGAAGTTCACCAGTTTCAAGGATTGGGGACCTAAACCAGATCTCAGATATGGCGAGCTGTGTCACTATTTGGTGAACATCCTGTCAAAGTTCACCGGGGCATCCCTCAAGGTAAACAGAGATTCACATTGTTTATGTGTAATATAGCTAGCAGCAGTTGACATACAGTACATGTATAAATTGACCAGATTTACTGGAGCTAAAAGCAGGACACTGTCACGTGTGTGTGTATATATATATATATATATATATATATATATATATATATGTGTGTGTGTGTGTGTGTGTATTTACCTATTTGTAGTATACAGGAATTGAGCAATGCTCATGTTGTCCTGTCTCCATATCCACATTTATCAAGTCTATCTTTACACACATGAATGTTTTTCTCATGCACCACCTCTTTGTCTAAGTTGTTCCAAATATTTAAGTATTTACCTAATATACCCAATTATGATATACACGGAATGTACTATGCTCGTGGGTTTCCGTCGCTGTTTCTCAATAAGTCGAATTTAGCTTTAAACTCGTTTAAATTTTTAGACTGGACGATCTCTTTGTCCAGGCTATTCCATAAGTCTATACTTCTGTAAGGAAAGCTATATTTCTTGATATCCTTCAAGCAGCTTGACTTCTTCAATTTCATTCCGTGTCCTCTTGTTGCTCTCTTATCCCATACAAACAGATCTTCTTTGTCAATTTTATCTACTCCCACCATGGTCCTGAACACTGCAATCATGTCTCCCCTCTTTCTCCTTTCCTCTAAGGAAGGCAAATCCAATTTTTCCAGCCTCTCTCTGCATGACAGGTCTGTCAGACTGGGGACCATCTTGGTTGCTGTTCTTTGTATTCTCTCAATCTTGTTTATATCTTTCTTTTTGTGTGGGCACCACACTACCGCTGCATATTCTAACCTGGGGCGGATCATGGCCACTATCAATTTTTTCATCATCTCCTCATCCATATAATGAAATGCTACTCTTATGTTAGTCAAGAGTTTATAAGTCTCTCCAACTATCTTGTTAATGTGCTTTTCTGGTGACAAACTATCTTGGACCAGCACTCCCAAATCTTTCTCTTCTCTCCTTTTTGTGATTAATTCATTACCCAACAAATAATTCAGTGATGGCCTCCTGGTACTTTTACCCATTTCCAATATTTTACATTTCTTTACATTAAATTTCATTTCCCACGTCCAGCTCCAATTGTGTATCCTATCCAAATCCTCCTGCAGTATTTTACAATCCTCCTCAACCTCTACCTTCCTCAAGATCTTTACATCATCAGCAAACAGACTTGCAATAACTGTTCACTCCATCTACCATATTATTTAAGTAAATCAGGAACATTACTGGCGCCAACACTGAGCCTTGAGGGACTCCACTTGTTACTTCCCTCCATCCAGACATCTTATCCTTTATTACTGTCCTCATTTGTCTGTCTCTCAAAAAGTCTCTCATCCATTCCAGAAGTTTCCCCTTTAGTTCTCCTATATATTCTAGTTTCCACATTAGTCTCTTATGAGGTACCTTGTCAAAGGCCTTCTCTAAGTCTAAGTACACACAATCCACCCAACCATCTCTCTCCTGTACCACATCAATCGCTCTTAAGTAAAAGCTCAACAAGTTAGAAACACATGACCTTCCACTTCTGAATCCAAACTGACATTCAGCCAAAATATTCATCTCTTCCAGATATTTTATCCATTTGTCTTTCAGGATTCTCTTACACAATTTTGCGACCATGCTGGTTAGACACTGGTCTATAATTCAGGGGTTCTTCCCTGTTTCCTCCCTTGTAAATTGGTACCACATTTGCCCTCTTCCATTCTTGTGGCACTTTCTCCTCTTCCAGTGAGCATACGATTAAACTGTGAATTTTATCCGCCAGTTGTTCTCTGCATTCCTTCAGTACCCAATTAGAAATTCCGTCAGGTTCTGGGGCTTTCCTTACATCTTGAGTTTCCAGTAATTTATACACTTCCTGTACCTCCACTTTTATATCTTTCATCACCGGAACATTTCTAATCACTCCCTCCCCTTCCACAAGCTCCTTTTCTTTAGTGAAAACTGACTGGAAACGTTTGTTCATTATTTCTGCTTGCATTGCCGCATCCTTAAAGACCTCTCCTTCTACTTTCAGTTTGGTGATTCCTTCCTTTTGTTTCAGTTTGCCATTAACAAATCTATAAAACAGTTTGGGTTCATTTTGCATTTGTCTATTATACCTTTTTCAAAATTCCTTTCTTCTTCTCTACGTATTCTTGTGTATTCATTTCTTGTTCTTTTATATACTTCCTTTGTTCTGTTGTTACCTCTCTTTCTCCAATTGTTCCACGCCGTATCTTTCTCTTTTTTTGCTATCATACACCTTCTATTAAACCACTCCTTTTTCCTGTTTTCTTTCCCTCTTACTCTTGGTACAAATTTTTCCACTCCCAAATTATAGAGGTCTAGAAAGATATCCCACTTCCTCTGTATCTCTCGTTTCTCTGAGTTTTCTCCAATCCGCATTTTCAAAAAAGTTTCTCGATCCTGTAAAATTTGCTTTCCCAACGTTGTATCTTCGCTGTCTATGAAGCTCGTCTCTTGGCTCGACGTTCCCTATTAACATCTGGAACTCAATGACCACGTGATCACGTTTTCCTAAAGGACAGAGATATTTCAATGATTCTGTTACATCGTGTGTGTGTGTGTGTGTGTGTGTGTGTGTGTGTGTGTGTGTGTGTGTGTGTGTACACACAGAGCTGCACCTCAATCTGAGGCTGCTAATCAAACACTAATGTCTTAGACAAACTCCGAACATACCGTAGGGTATGGTGAATAGCTGATCAAAGATGTCAGTGAGTATATATAACAGATTCCGTCTTAATAATTCGGAAATTCATTTGGTGTGGATTTTGCATAATTTTACTAATTCATCATAGTTTCATAAAAGAAGGTCATCTTATATCTAATGTAATAATTATTTTCTGAAAGCGGGACATGTAAGATTATTTGCTAAAAAAAAAAAAAGCAGGATGTTTTAGTTGCAAATAAATAAGCGGGACAGACGTAAAAAAAAGCGGGACTCTGGTCACCTTATACATGTAAGTTATCTTGGTAATCAGTAAATTTTTGATGTGGGCACAAGGGGGTAGGGATTGTATACAATGACTGCATTGAGTAGTTGATGAATGGAATAGGTTATCTAGTGATGTAGTTGCTGCCCCCTCTCTAGAAAGTTTCAAGCATAGGCTAGATAAGCATATGGCAGATATAGTTGCATATAAAATTTGTTGTTCCTGTGGTCACACTCCTTATGAGAGCTGCCTGGCATGGACCTCTGTGGTCTGTATTAGGCAGGGTAGATAAGTCACACTTTTGTGGGAGCTGTCTAGCATGGGCCTATTGGCCTACTGCAGTTATTCACTGTTCTTAATCTTCAGATTAGGTCCTAGGTTAGGTTGGTTTGATTAGCTTGGTTTGGTGTAAAAGAAAAAGTATTTTCTGACAAGTGAATATTAGATTCAAACTGATCACACTATAAAACACTAAAAAATGAAAATTTATAAGCTTCACTGTGAGTTCGGTGTAATTCTGGAAATTTCTCAAAAATTTACTTGTTTTGGAAATTTCAGTATATAATTATAGGCCTAGATACATATACATGTGGAATGTAAGGGGAGCTAATGATGGGGTGAAAGAGAGAGAGATTGTCCAGGTGCTTGAGGGTGCGAAAGTGGCTGTATGTGGAATAACTGAAACAAAATGGAGAGGAGAAAGTGTGAGAGAATGGGAGTATGGATGGGGTATATGTGCAGGAGTAGGTGAGAATGAGAGGGCAAAGGAAGGAGTATGTATAGTTGTGAGTAAAAGATGGAAGAGGAGCATAAGACAGTATGGATCAGTTGAGTCAAGGATTATGTGGGTAAAGTTGAAAGTTGGAATACAAATGTGGGCGATTGTGTGTGTGTATGCGCCAACGCAAGAATGTGCTAGAAGAGTGAGAGAAGAGTTCTGAACAAATGTAGAAGTGTGCATGGAAAAGTTTGGAAGGAATGAGAGAGTGTTTTTGATTGGTGATATGAATGGTAAAGTTGGGAATGTGAAGGTGGATGGAATAGTTGGTGAGTGGGGTGTGCCTGCTGAGATAGATGAGAATGGGAGTGCGTTAGTGGACATTTGTGCTGGGAGGGGGTTGGTGATAGCCAATACCCTCTTCAGGCATAAAATGATCCACAGGTATACATGGCGAGTGATGAGAAGGGTGGGTGGTGAACTGAATGAAAGGAAGGCAATGATTGATTATGTGTGTGTGGATGAAAGGATGCGAAGATGTGTAATGGATGCAAGAGTTTATAGAGGTTGGGGGAGTGGACTTTCTGACCACTACTTGGTGGTGACCAGAATTAGAATTCAAGTAAGATGGAGGAATAGAAGAAGGGAAAGATGAGAGGAAGGAGTAGTTGCAAGGAGAGTGGAAAGGTAACAAGAGGATGAGAAAAAGGCAGAGTATAAGAGAGAAGTGGAGGAATGATTGGGCAAATATGAATTGGAGCAGATGGGAGATGTGGAAGGTGTGTGTAGGATATTTACAGAAGAAATATGTGCAGCATGTGATGTGGTGTGTGGAAGGAAGAGAAGACGGAGGGGGGTGCAAGGAACAGCGTGGTGGACTGAAGAGGTGAAACAGGCTGTGGCACAAAAGAAGAAAGCATACAATGAATGGATGAGAAATAGGGGCGTGGAAGAAGTTGAGAGGCAGAAGAGAGAGTTATATGTAGAAAGAAAGAGAGAGGTGAAAAGATTAGTAAGAGAGAGTAAGAAGAGAGTGGATGAGGAATTTGGAAGGAATTTGAGTGTAAAGTGGAGGGACTGTAAGAAAATTTTCTGGAAAGAGGTGAAAAGAGTAAGACAGGGTGGAAGTGAAGTTAGCTGGGGAGTGAAAGATAAAAATGGTAGATTACTAGTGGAGAAGGGAGAAAAAGTGATCAAATGGAGAGAACACTTTAAGGAATTGTTGAACGTAGAGGATGGAAGTAATGCGAGTATAAGTGGCTGGGGAATGGCTGGGAGAAGGAGGGAGGTGAGAAGACAGGAAGAAATCAGTAGGATAGAAGTGGAAGCAATGAAGAAAGTTAAATCGGGGAAAGCCCCAGGATTTGATGGAGTGTGTGGTGAAATGCTGAAGCATGGGGGAGAGATAGTAGTAGAATGGATGTGGAAGATGTGCAGATTGGCCTGGGAGGAAGGTAGAGTCCCGGAGGATTGGAAGTCAGGTATAATTATTCCCTTGTACAAAGGATGGAGGGTGAAAGATTGACGAAGAGAGTGTATGTGAGTGAGGTGGAGGGTGGAAGAGGGAGGGGGAGACCGAGGATGAGATGGAGGGATGGGGTGGAGAGGTATATGAGAGAGGGGGGTGTGAGTTGGGAGCAGGGCAGTGAAATGGCGGGGGACAGGGCGACTTGGAGGCGATTTGTTTGTGGCCACCCCAAACGGGATTGAGGCGTCTGGCAATAGATAGATAGATAGACAAAGGAAAAGGGGAAAAAGAAGTGTGTGGTAATCATAGGGGCATTTGTCTTCTTAGTATAATAGGAAAAGTGTATGGTAGGATACTTATTGACAGAGTTAGTGAAAGAACAGAGAAATTAGTTGGAGAAGAACAGGGAGGCTTTAGGAAGGGAAGAGGTTGTGTAGATCAGATATTCACTCTTAGATCTTTAGTGGAAAAGTTTCTAGAGAAAGGAAAGAAGTTGTATGTGACTTTCATGGATTTTGAGAAAGCATATGACAGGGTGGATAGACAAGGATTGTGGAAAGTGTTAAGACTATATGGAGTAGATGGGAAGTTGTTGAATGCTGTGAAGAGTATGTACGATGGTGCGAAGGCTGCAGTGCGTGTGGATGGTGAACTAAGTGAATTTTTCTCTTTGAAAGTTGGGTTGAAACAGGGATGTGTAATGTCTCCATGGTTGTTCAATCTGTACATGGATGGGGTAATAAAAGAGGTATATACAAGGTAGGGTAGTGGATGTTGGAGTTGCCCTGGTGAGAGAGGATAGTGTTTGGAAACTCCATGTACTGTTGTTTGCAGATGATACTGTGTTGTTGAGTGAAGACGAAGAGGAGCTGCAAGGCTTGGTGGATGAGTTTGGGAGAGTGTGTAAGAAACGGAATCTAAAGGTGAATGTAGGGAAGAGTAAAGGGATGGTCTTTGAGAGAGGTGAAGTCAGTGAATGTACAGCGAGGTTGGATGGTGAGGAATTGGAAAATGTGAGTACGTTTAAGTACTTGGGTAGTGTGATGAGTAAGGATGGAGGTTTGGAGGGTGAAGTGCTTGAAAGGGTACAGCAGGGAAGAAAGGTTGCTGGTTCTTTGAAAGCAGTGATAAGAAACAGAGAAGTGAGCATGGAAGTGAAAAAGTTACTACATGACAGTACTGTATTGTGATACCAACTCTAACATACGGAAGTGAAGCTTGGACATTGTTGGAAGGACACAAGTCAAGAGTGAGAGCAGTGGAAATGAGTTATTTAAGAGGAGCCTGTGGAGTCACATGGAGAGACAGGCTGACGAATGAGGATATAAAGGAGCATTGTGGTGTTGATGTGGATGTGATAGGAAGCATTATGAGGAACACAGTGAGGTGGTTTGGCCATGTGGAGAGGATGGAGGGTGAAAGACTGACGAAGAGAGTGTATGTGAGTGAGGTGGAGGGGGGAAGAGGGAGGGGGAGGCCGAGGATGAGATGGAGGGATGGGGTGGAGAGATATATGAGAGAGAGAGGTGTGAGTTGGGAGCAGGGCAGTGAAATGGCAGGGGACAGGGCGACTTGGAGGCGATTTGTTTGTGGCCACCCCAAACGGGATTGAGGCATCTGGCAATAGATAGATAGATAGATATATATATATATATATATATATATATATATATATGTTTGAAATAGTTTAACATAAAATGCATAGTTGACTATGTACTGATGGTATATCATCATCTTTTTCTGGTGTTTTCCTTTACATGTTGTGTTAGGAAAAACTCCAGCACAAGATCCAGGAGCTTTTGATCCCAGCAGCTTTCCTGGCATTTTATATCTAGATTATTGCAATTTATATTTGCATTGAAATCTCCCGTTAATATAATTCTTTAAGATTTTGCCTCCATTCTGTGTGTGTGTGTGTGTGTGTGTGTGTAAGAGAAAGAATAATAATAATACTGGTTATAATAATAATTTATACTAGGATTTTCCTAGTCCATTGTGGCTCTAAACAGGGAGGAACACCAAAGCAGGTCTCGCTACACCTTAGAGGTATGAGTAGAGTGAATATTGATGAGATGCAGTTTGGGTTTATGCCAGTCAACGGGACCACTGATGCCATATTCATTGTTCAACAGCTTTAGAAAAAATATATAGGAAAGAAGAGGGAACTGTACTGTACTTTGTTTTTGTTGATTTGAAAAAGGCCTTTGACAGAGTCCCTAGAGATGTGGTGAGGTGGACAATGAGAAAGCATGGGATTGAGGAGTGGCTGGTCAGGGTGGTTTTGGTCATTTATGTGGGTGCTTGGGGACACTCACCACCCACTCACTCTATGTAGTGCAGCTCTCGGGTGTCTGCCCTTTCCTCTCTTCCTTTCTTTTTTCCTTCCCTTCTATTCTGTCTTTGTTTCCTTTATTTTTTCCACGTCTCCCTGCCTAGAGGTGACTTTACACTCCCACTTCTGTCTTTCCTTAATTCTTTCCTCTTCCTTCTGCTTATTGGTGACTCTACACTGAGTGACAAGCCAAATGATTTCCTGTACACCAGGGAACCATTTAGTACACTGAGTGGTAACCATATAACCAAATTATGGCACCATTGGTTTAATGTGTAATTAAGGCGTTCCAATCGGATTGAGCCTGTGCAGGTTTAACCCCTAGAACGCGGATCGTCGCGTTTGCGACGCTCGGCCACAAGGACAGGACGGCGGGTCGTCGCGTTTGCGATTTTAGTACATTTTGAATAACCGCGGGCAAGCAGGCTCCAGCTGGTATTGTCTATCAGTACCACCACCCTCTAGCTACAACTAGCATACTTTACCTTTGTACTACTGACCTCAGTTGTTGCCAAATATCGCGTTTTCCCCCCGTCCCCCCCCCCCACCACGGCCCGGCCAGCCTGGCTGTGATACATGGCAGCGCTCTGAGCGCTCAGAACTGTAAATCTGCGATCTCCTCTCACAAGCAGTTTATGCTACTAGGAAACGCTTGTTTCCCCAGTTGTAACACTAGCTTTTTTTCTCACGGTTTGCCTCTGTTTAGCGACAGTTTACTGCAGGCTTTCAAAGTGAGATTATGGCGAGTTCTAGCTCTTCCCGGTCAGTGCAAGCGGCCGACAGGAACGAGAATAAAGTGGCGGACGTAAGGCAGAATAAAAAGCGCGCCGTGGTGATCTTTTGGGAAGTAATATGATTGAAAATAATGTAGTATACATGTTTTTAGCTGTGAAAATGGAAATGTTTGTTGAGTGACGGGAAGACCGCCGCCACAGTGCATGTCGGCCGTACGCTTCGTTGATTTTAGCCTTATTTTCAGTGCTTATTGTACAAATACGGATTCCTAACTACCTTTACGTTGTAGTATAAAGTTTACTGTGACAGAATGAGGCTGTGGTAGAGGGGAAACCGGGTTGCTGGAGGTGTGAAAGTGAAGATTTGGTTACCCAACTTTGCAAGTCTCCACAAGTCCTTGGGTAGTCCACGAAGGCTCAGAACCTGTCTCTGGAGAAAGCTGAATGTAAGTACTATCTGCCATACCAAGTATAATGTTCTAGGGTTAATCTCTGATTTTTGGCGAATATTTTCCTACAGGTACTCAGACCGCGATACAACCCCGCCACTCGGGGGGGAACGACTGTACACAGCCCATTTTAGGGGTTAAATCCAAGGGATGGTTGGACTTTATTGCTCACATAATGCCACTCAGGGATCAGTGAAGCTGGTCACTTTCATCTTAAAATGTCAGGACCAGCTTGTCTAGCCCAGGGCTCCTATGCTTCTCATGGGGTGCTACCGGATTGGATGATGATGATGATGATAATGATGATGATGATGTGGGTGCACACACCAAGGTGAGGGTGAATAGAGTTTTGAGTGAGGAGTTTTCTGTGAATGTTGGTGTGAATCAGGGGTCAGTCTTGAGCCCCTTGATGTTTATCATGGTACTAGAACCCCTGAAGCCCTCTCACTTGATTTCAGAAATGGACTCCCGTGGGAAATGTTGTATGCTGATGATTTGGTGTTGGCTGCAGAGAATGAAAGGTGGGCAGAGGAAAGATTTGGAAGTGGAGAGGTGGTATGGGGCACAAGGGCTTAAGAGTAAATGCAGATAAAGCAAAAGTGATGGTATCTACGACTGGGGACAGTACTGTCAAAGAAGAGGGAGAGTGGCCATGTGCGATTGGTGTCGAGGGCTTGGGAAGTAATTCCATCTTGTGCAGTGTTTGTGATAAGTGGATGCATAAGAGCTGTAGTGGTATTAGAGGTAGACTGCTAGGTAATGCTTATTTTCTGTGTGCGTGTGTTGGGGAAAGCATTATGGAGATTGCCTGGCATGAAAGGATTGACTTTGCTGGTGAATCTCTTGAGTGAGTGGAAGAGTTTTGCTATCTGGGAGACATGTTATGTGCTGGACGTGGGTTGAAGCTAGCTGTGTGGCTAGAGTGAGGAGTGGGTGGAAGAAGTTCAGGGAGCTGTTGCCCCTCCTGACATTGAGAGGGCTCTCCCTCCGTGCTAAGGAATCTTTGCGGCATGTTAGGAGTGTGATGCTGTATGGTACTGAGAACTGGATAGTAAAGGCAGAGGATATTCGCTGGCTCAAACGTACAGAAATTGTAATGATTAGGTGGATGTGCAGTGTGTCCGTGAGACCAAGGCCGGGGGGGGGGGGGCTAGGTTTACTATGGAGGAATTGAGGTAGAATGGGACTGGAGCGTATTGGTGTTGTGATGAGGAGAGTTAGATGGAGATGGTTTGGGCATGTGGAGATGATGGGGGATGATAGTTGGGTGCAGAAAGTGAGAAGTGTTAATGTTGGGGGTAGGGTAATGAGAGGTAGACTGAAAAAGACCTGGGACTAGGTCATTGAGTGTGTCCTCAGGGTTAAGGGACTAAATAGGGAAGCAGCCAGAGATCGAGCAGCAAGGAGAGCCGCCATTAGGTGACGAAGGCTGATGCACGCAAGCATGTTGGAGCCTTTAAAAATGAAATTATGTTGGCAGGTCTTCTGTAGTTCAATAAAGTGTGCTTTTATGAAATTCAAATCCTTAAACTGTTTCCTGCCTCAGCCTGGATTCACTGATGGGTTCATTATGACTGCAAGCCACCTCTCTACCAAGTCAGCCACCGGCTTCCCCAAATTGTCTCCCTCACCTTACACACCAGAATTAAGTAGCCTAATCCCAGGCACATATGCTCTTGATGGATAAAAAAATGAATTGGACAACAGATATACAATGATCCCATGGTTATCGCACACACAGTAACTAGAAAGCACTTTGAGGGTGCATATCTCTGCCAGTGCCATTGCCATTAGAAAGGATCCGGATCTGGATCCATGGAGATAGGATCCAGAACCGGATCCAGCCCAAAGTTTAGTTCTTTCTTGGCCCATGGCCCACCCTTCCACAAGATTTCTTTGAAATTCATTCTTTTGGAGATATTGTGTGGGATACTCCAGATCCACACCAAAACTTAATCACTTTTTCCTTGTCCTATGGCCCAGCCTTCCACAAAATTTCATTGAAATTCTTTGGGAACTTTTGGAGATATCATCTGGACAAACAGACAAACATAGGTAATTACATAACCTCTTCCAACTTCATTGGCAGAGGTAATTAGTACCCTGCCTCGTGCGTGATAAATTGTGCAGTCGCGATAATGAAAGCACTACCTATGGGATTTATCCTAATTGGGACCAGGCAACCCAATTTTAAACCCAAGTTTTCCCAGTTACAACAGTTTAGACTCACCAAACACATACATACCATTATGCAAAGCATCAGAAACACACACAGGCATGGTTAATATAAAATGATGAAAAGGACACAATAAGGAAGATACACATATCATATAGACCTGAGAGGGCTTGAAGTAAGGGGTTCTGAGGCTAGAGGATGGAGAGTTAGTGGTCTTCACCACCTGGGATTAGCTCCTTGAGTAGGTATTCATCTTTTAATCCCCCAAAGTCATCAGAAACCATAGATTTTGCACCATCATTGTCAGCAGAAACCAGCTCAGGTGCACAATAACGAAGTTTTTAGTCAAAAGATGCGTGATAACACCAGGAGTGCAGATTTTCGTCTAGCAGTGATAATGAACACTGCCATACCAAGTGTACAGTGACCAAAAGATCACAATATAAATATTCTGAGTGCAGGTATGGTGTATATTTTTGTATGTTTCCATTCTAACATTTACATTTTCCTTTAGATCATTAACCATGCCAGCAGTATGGGTCTTTTCGCTTGATGAAAGCTCTCCATGTTTTCGAGCCATTTCCCTCCCCGAGCTAGGAGGTCTCTGTGAAGGACCTCATCCCCTTAATACCTTGCTCTGCTTCTTGCCACTCTTCCCTTTTTAGTGATATCTGTGACCCTTAAATAACCATCCATTTCCCTCCTCTCAACATATCCAAACCTTGTCAGCCTACTGGTTTGCATCACCTCTCTGATATTTCTTCAGCTGATTTTCTTCCATTGTACAACACAACAATGTTCTCATGTTATCACTTAATGAGATTCTTTTGTCTCAGCATTTTCATCACTGTGCATTCCAGTCTGCATGCATACTCTTCACTTACAGGACATCTCAGTGCCACACAGCATTACACTTCCCACAAATGTTTTACACAGAGTATTCTTGGCAAGAAGGGAGAGCCATTTCATGTTCAGGAGAGGCAACAGCTCTCTAAATTTCCTCGATCTGCTTCCCATTCTGTTAATGTAGCTGGCTTTTGCTTTTCTGCATGCACTCTCCAGGTGACAAAACTCCATTCATTCAGTGACTGTCTCCAACTAACACTTACCAGTATATCGACCTCAGCCTGGATACCTGTACATTTCACACAGTGAATGGTTAGCACATTCAACTCACAAATGAAAGAGTCCAATTTCAATTCTTCTGGTCAGATTGGCAGACTGTCTGTTTCCCCTTAGTAGTGAATATGCCTCTGTCAAGGGTCAGTAGTACCATACAAAATGGGCTACAATATTGCAGTGTACCAATTTAAGCAGCTGGCGCACATAAATCATTCACATAAAAGCCTCATTCTTAACTAGTGTCTGAGAAGAAAATGCAAACAATTTTCAATACTTTATCTACGAAATGCTGGGATACAATACATGTATAAAAACTTTTAGTGGAATGAAAACAGGCTCTTATAAATTTAACATAAAAACAGATAAATGCAACAATCAGTAAACATCAGAAAAATGGAATGAAAACTGAGCCTATATCTGTCAGTATCGTGGAAATTTGGCAGGCCAATGGGCACTTGAAAGTTCATACTCTAAGGCACTATTAAGTACAAGACTTCGATTATAAATACAGTACAATATGATTTTGATTAACATTGATTACAATGGTACCAAAACTTTGAAAACAAGCTCACTGACACACACACACACACACAATACTAGTCCTTGATAATGAAAATTTTCAGCACAAAAATGTAATATTTTCTGCAAAAACTTCCAGCCTTACATGACTTAATTCATCTGTACTAATTTCATAACATAAGCATGAGTAATTATTTACCCTAAGTTCCAAAATTACATGTAATTAAATTTATGTATCCAGCCAGAAAATTCTCTCCATAAATAGTAAGACACCTGCCATGGAAACTCCACTACAGTATATAAACAATATTTAGTATTTTTTCATACAGGATTCTTGTATAACCAGTAAATTATAACTGCTATTAAGGAAACATAAATAAGATGAATTCAGCTCTTAAACAGAATCTGATAAATGTAGCTACTGATATTTGTGTAATTTATTTCCTTAATCATTGCATTTTATTATTATTTTGCTTTCTCTTCAGACTGAGTAAGCATATAAGATAACACGTTCAGTACTCTTGATTTATTATTTTACTGCAGCCAACTCTGATGAATACTGGGACTAGGTAAACTGGCCAGGTTGTAAATTAAGCAAGAGCAAATGCCCATCTTACATATGTCCCCCTATAGTTATAATATTAATGAACTTCATTTACATTCTGACTCCAGTGTTATTTAACTTTCAACTACTAAACATGATACTGAGACAAGCATACTGATGAGATTTATAAATGCTTCTTGTTTATATGTAGCAGTACTGTATTGGCAACTAACACAGAACACAAAGGATGCTATGTTCCTTTGCAGTTATGGAAGAAAGAAAAAAATGTTGGAAAGAAGAATGAGGACAAGGAAATGAATAAAGATAGAATAAATGTAGGAGAGGATAAAGTAGAAAGTAATGATACAGGACAGTAACAAAAATAATAGGGAAACAGAAGAAAAGGAAGACAGAAAAATTAGAAGTAGTCCAACCAATCCATCCATCATCCAATCCTATGTTGCCCCATGAAAGGCGTAAGAGCCCAGGGCTAGGCAAGTTGATCCTGACATTTAAGATGAGTGACCAGCCTCACTTATCCCTGAGTGGCATTACATGAGCAATAAACCCCAATCACCCTTTGGATGTAAACCTGCACCGACTCAATCCGATTGGAGTGCCTTAATTACCCACTAAACCAACAGGTGCCGTAATTTGGTTATATGGTTACCACCCAGTGTAGTAAATGGTTTCCTGGTGTACAGGAAACCATTTGGCTTGTCACTCAGTGTAGAGTCACTCATAGGCAGAAGGAAGAGGAAAGAATGAAGGAAAGAAGCACAGAAAAGGGAGTGCAAAGTCACCTGTAGGCCGAAGGAAGAGGAAAGAATGAAGTAAAGAAAGACAGAAGAGGCAGGAACGAAGACAGGAAAGGGCTGATACCCATAGTAGCACTACAACAAGTAAGTGAATAAAAAAGAATAAGTTGTTCGATAGCTTCAGGAAAAATATATTGGTAGGAGAAGGGATCTTTATTTTGTTTTTGTTGATTTGGAAAAGGTCTTTGACAGAGTCCCTAGAGAGGTGGTGAAGTGGGCAATGAGAAAGCTTGGCTTGGAGGAGTGGCTGGTTATGGCTATGTATGTGTGTGCTCACACCCAGGTAAGAGTGAATGGAGATTCGAGTGATGAGTTGTCCGTGAATGTTGGTATGCATCAGGGGTCAGTCTTGAGTCCCATGTTGTTTATCATGGTACTTGAAGCCCTTTCACGTGACTTTAGAAACGGACTCCCGTGGGAGTTGTTGTATGCTGATGATTTGGTGTTGATTGCAGAGAACGAAAGGGAGCCAGAGGAAAGGTTTAGAAAGTGGAGAGATAGTATGGGGCACAGGGGTTTAAGGGTAAATGCAGATAAAACAAAAGTGATGATATCTAGGGTTGGTGGTAAAGACGAGGGAGAGTGGCCATGTGCAGTTTGCAACAAGGCCGTGGGAAGTAATTCCATCTTGTGTGGTGTTTGTGATAAATGGGTGCATAAGAGATGTAGTGGTATCAGAGGTAGACTGAGATAATGCTGATTTTATGTGCACGGCGTGTTGGGGTGAGCAGGTGGAGATTGTCAGACGTGAAAGGATTGAACTTGCTGGTGAATCTCTTGAGTGTGTGGAAGAGTTTTGTTATTTGGGAGACATGTTGTGTGCTGGAGGTGGGGCTGGAGCTAGCTCTGTGGCTAGAGTGAGAAGTGGTTGGAAGAAGTTCAGGGAGCTCTTGCCTCTCCTGACATTGAGAGGACTCTCCCAACGTGCTAAAGGGTCTTTGTATGCAGCATGTGTTAGGAGTGTAATGCTGTATGGTAGTGAGACCTGGGCAGTGAAGGAGGAAGATATTCGCCGGCTCAGACGTACAGAAATGACAATGATTAGGTGGATGTGCAGTGCGTCCCTGCGTCCAAGGCCTGGAGGGGCTGGGTTTACGATGGAAGAGTTGAGAGGTAGTATGGGACTGGAGTGTATTGGTGTTGTGATGAGGAGAGGTAGACTGAGATGGTTTGGACATGTGGAGAGGATGGGGGATGATAACTGGGTGAGGAAGGTGAGAAGTGTTAATATTGGGGGTGGGGTTATGAGGGGTAGACTGAGAAAGACATGGGACGAGGTCATTAAGTGTGACCTCAGGGTTAAGGGACTGAACAGGGAGGCTGCAATGGATCGTGCAGCATGGACAGCTGCCATTAGGTGACCAAGGCCGACACATGCAAGCATGTTGGAGCCTTTAAAAATGAAAACGACAACGAAAGTTAGGCTTCTTCAAAAAATTAAAGAAGCAAGGAAAATGTTAAAAAGTAAATGAGATAAGTAAGGAAGAGGAGGGGAAAAAACAAAAAGTATGACATAAAAAAGGAGCAGAACAAGGAAGGTAAGGAAAAGTGTGGAGTGTATAGGCAAAAGTGAGGAAGGTACTGAAGAAGGACAGCATGGGTGAAAACAAGGGAAATATGGAAGATATAAGGGAATGTATGGAAGAAGAAAAATATGGTTGAGAGTGTGCAAGTTATGGAAGAGAGTCAGGAAGGTATGATGTGTAAAAAAAGCATGGTTGAGGGTGAAGAAAAAATGGAATAGTTAGGAAGGTATGAATGAAAAGAAGCACAGCTGAGACAGAGAAAGACATGAAACAAAGTTATGAAGATATGGAAGAGAGTAATTATCCTCATCAAACCCAAGCAATCACTGGTCCTCCAGATCCTTGGCTCCATGCTTCAAGATGCGTGTGAATTCCACATAATCGAACATGGAGTTCTTGATTGGCGCTTCCCGATACATCTCATCAACCTATAATGCAAACATCTAGTTAACTCTTTATTTTTCAAAGCAAACACGGGGATATAATGTGACAAATGGAAAGCAAGTTGGGGGGGGGGGGACTATTTGAAAAAGCCCAACCCACCTGGGCTTCTTCTTCTTCTTCTTTTCACAAAATAACCTCCCCCCTCCCCCCCAAAAAAATCAAAGTTTACCATAGCTTAAACAAATAATGTTTATACCTAATTATTGACAGTTCAATTAAATTATAATTTTACACAATGAGTTGCATGAGGGGAATGATCATGTTTTGACTTGTCTGTCTGTTACCCCTGGGCTGCTTGCTACAATGTAACACATGTTTCAACATAAAAGCACACCTTAAGTTAAGAGTTGACAGAGATCAGTACACACTACACAGTAGTAAGAGAAGCACTAATTTCCTTTGCTGCTACAACACAGTAGTAGAAGACGGGCTCATTGCCTTTGCTGCTACAACTTTCTTTGGTAATTTTACACTTATATTTCTCATTTCTCTTATAAGTGAAATATCACTGGTCAATTTTTGGTAAATTACATAACTCGATTTCAGAACAAGAAATATTTTTTCTGCTTGATATTAGTATAATTTGCTTCATTTTTGTCGGAAATCACTTGTTTTAGAGAAAGGCCTACCCAATAATATCTCCAAAACAAGTGAACTCCAACAAAAAATTAAGGAAAAAAACTTATCAAACTAAAACAACCAGAAAACCACATTAAACTAAACTAACCTAACCTAACCCTAACCTAACCTTACCTTACCTTACCTTAAATGTTGTTGTCAGAGTCCCTCATCCGGGACCCTCACAACAGCAGGAAGAGGCCGATGGGGATATTCAATCCTCTGACAATGACATTTAAGGTAAGGTTAGGTTAGGTTAGGTTGGAAATGTGGTTTTCTGGTTATTTTAGTGTGATCTGAGTGTTTTTTCCTTAATTTTTGTTGGAATTCACTTGTTTTGGCAATGGTCTTGGGTAGGCCCACCTCCAAAACGAGTGATTTCCAACAAAAATGAAGCTCAAATTCATTAAAATCACACTAAAATCAACCAGAAAAAATATTTTTTGCTTTGAAATTGAGTGATGTGAACTACCGGCATGTTATTCCTAAAAAAGACGAGCGATGGCCTCATGTTCCATCAGAGCACACCCACTACAAGAGGAAGCCATTGTGCAACTGACTGAAGTATGGGATATTTTAAATTTGAAGATGTGCAAACAGTGTCAGCAATTTGATTGGCCCACATTTTGGCTGATATTAAGCTCACTGGCTGTGAGGTTAAAGCATGCGCAGTAGTCATGTGATGTCATGCCTGAAAGCGGCTTATGGCAGGGCAAAAGAGCTCCATGTAATTTGAAACTGAGGGGAGATCCGAGGTAATTACAGGCATACCCCAGTTTAACGATGTACTGTAATTGGTTAGGTAAAACCCCATCGTAAGATAGGGTATCGTATATCAGGGTACTTTTAACATGTAATGTGAAACATTAACCAGCCTTGGGTTTCCCCCCAAACCAAGCCCAAAACCCACCCAAATGAGCCCAAAAACAAGTTTAAAGCCACTCTAAATGGCCTAGCAGCTGTCAAGGAAGCTAACCTAAGCTTAACACCTGTAAATAACTCACTAAAACCAACAAATAAAATCTGAAAATCATCAAATATAAGTCTGGAAAAAATCAAGCTTAGTAAAATGTACCCCAAAATGACAATGTTCATCCCACCTATGGCTAAAACACACTAATCTAAGTCTAAAAACAGTTTATAGATCAGCCTAAACACACAATTTTAGTCTATCATAAAAATAATTTTTAAAAAATCAAAACCCATCGTTAAACCAGAGTTTGGCCATTGTTAGGCAGAGTATGGTGGTACTTCTACCCCCATCGTTAAGCCGGGGTATCGCATCCAGGGGTATCGTATATCGAGGTATTACTGTATAGGATTTTCACATTAAATATACATTTCCGAAAACAAATTTATAGTGGAAAAGATTCAAAATAAGGTGGCTTACTATGTGGTTGTATCAGATTTCCTGGAACGGCTGATGTGATTTACCAAAAATTGGCCAAATCACTTCCAGAAGGGAATGTGCATATAATCAAATGTACACACCATCTTGACAGTAATAATTGCCTTGGAGTAACAAATCTAACAAACAGACCTTTATTAGAAAAGTATTATTGTGATTTGGTAACATATGAGACAACCTAACCTGGCATAGGCCTAGCTTAAGTACTGGTTGTATAACAAATTTACCCAAATCCTTAATAACCAAATGCCACATCTATCAAAAACAAACTTACTGGTAATCCTAAAACGTTACAAAATTAGCTAATGCTGGATATATACAAAATTTAAGCTCTGGTTGTGTGTGTTATAAGTTTCTATGATAATGACTCAGATTACACTGAATTTGTGATTAAATACATTATTTTGAAAAAAAAAAAAAAAATAAAGTGAGTAAAATAATGGGTTCTTTCAAATGGCTTTTATTGAAAAAAACTCAGGTGACAAAACCGGGTCACCCACTTTGGTGCCAACCCTGATGAAAGGGAAAGTATGATGAAAATTGAGTATAGTAAACTTTATCCGTCGTTGCAATATCCAGCATTGCTGGCTTGGCTCTATTAAAGCAGTATCCTGCATCAAAATGGGACATAACCAGCGTTTCTATGCAACATCTGGCGCTGAGGTGTATCAACTGGCTCATAAAGGGTAGCCAACCGGCACTGTATTACCATAAGGAATGTTGTATTTAACCTCTATACTCCAAGAAGACCTAAATTAAATAAAATTGCTTAATGGTAAGAATAAATACTGGTAAATGGAATTGCATTACAGTATCAAAGAGTTTAAAAAAATAAATTCATTAACCACACAGCAAATTTACACAGTTGATAATAAGTTGCTCCTAAAATGTCTCCAATGTAAAGGCATCCACATACAATATACCAACTCAGTTTTTTTTATTGAGGTGAAGATGCACTTGATAGGTTGGTGACGATTGGCTAAATGCAACATGTCCGAATAACATTTACTAACCCAAATTTCCCCATCAGATATATGTTGTCAATTAATAATAGAGATCATGAAGTAATGTTGCATTCAGCCAATCATCACCAATCTGTCATATGCATCTTCGCCTTGATAAAAACAACGGAGTATAAAACCAGTTTCCCTTCCATCACTAAAACTTACTAGCACAATGTATGGACAGATGATCTTTACTAGGGGTGAATACCTTTGTTTTATGTACCAAGCAAAGGTGACCAAAATGGCCAAATTGTTTTGGCATTGGTCTGCTAAGGGTTGATGGAAAGGTATGAGGAAGAATAATGAAGAAGGTATGTCCAGTAACAAAATGTTTGGTACCACTAGGTGGGAATGCCCACTATCAACTCACTTGGTGTACTGCTACCTACAGGTGACCTTGTTCTAAAAAACAAGCTAAATGGTTTCCTAAACACTAATGGTCTATGATCTGAGAACAATGTGTATTTACATAACTCCAAATTTTGGCCAAAACATGTCACCATGCTGTCAAAGTGAACAGGGACATAATAATGGATCTTTTGTTGCTGTAAAACCAAAAATAAAACAAAAAAAATTAATTCAATAAGATCTAAAATTAAGGAACAAGAGCTTACGCACATCTTCATCAGTGAAGCGGTCACCCATGGATACAAGGAGGTCTCGCAGGTAGTCCTCGTTGATGTAACCCTGGTTGTTCTCATCGAAGCACCCAAATGCATTCTTTATCACATCTTCTGGGTCTGTGCCCTGTAATGGATAGTGGCAGATGACGAGAATAAAACAGTGCAGCGTCATTTAGAAATCAGTGATAAAAAAAATTCTGAAAGATTAAGGGACACACAAATACCACATCCAACTCAAAGGTCTAAAAACTTATTAATGCTATTTAAAAAAAAAAAAAAAAAAAAAAAAAAAAAAAAAAAAAAAAAGTAGTGCTGGACCAAATTACAAAAATCATCAGTAGCATCCACACCATGATTCCTACATGTAAAAAAATCATCTAATCTGTGTTTCCCCATGAGGAGCATAGGAGCCCAAGGCTAGACTAGTTGGTCCTGACATTTAAGGTGAGAGTGACCAGCCTCACTCATCCCTGAGTGGTATTATGTGAGCAATAAACCCCAGCCATCCCTTGGATATAAACCTGCACCAGCTCAATCCGACCAGAGCACCTTAATTACCCACTAAACCACCAGGCACCATAATTTGGTTATATGGTTACCACCCAGCATTGTAAATGCTTTCCTGGTGTACAGGAAACCATTTGGCTTGTCACTCTGTGTAAAGTCACCTGTAGACAGAAGGAAGGAAGAGAGGAAAGGGCAGGCACCCGAGAGCTGCACTACATCAAGTGAATGGGTCATGAGTGTCCCCACCTACCACCTAAAAAAAAAAAAAAAAGGGGGGGGGGGGGGATATAACTACCAAACTGCATCCCCGGTGAAATGAGGCACACAGTCATTCACAAATCATCTACGCCTAAAACCTAGGTTCCACCTCACAAGCAAATGCATTTGCATCTGCATACATATACAATACCATATTTCTTTCTTTGTTGATGCATTTAACATACACCTGCAGTATAGAGTTATTCCACTAAGTGCCATGTCATAAAAAGAACACAACCTTTGTCATATGCATCTCTGTACATTCTTCATCCATCCACTCTGATCCCTTACCAATTCCACAGATTCCTCAACTTCCTTACCACAAGTCTTCACATACCATTACTCATTTATCATAATCATCCAACTTCCTAGTGATCTATGCATCCTCACACTTTCAAACTTACATACATACACCTGACACCTCAGCTATAAATGTCCTCACTGAAATTTTCAACTTTTCCAGGACTCGTAGGCAATCCCACAAATTTAAAAGGTAGGTAATCATAATCCCAAAATACCCAACAGTTCATTATTACACACATCAATATACTGTATCTGCAATGAACACCATCAACAACTATGTAAAGTGCGACCCCTTAACATTTCTTGGGAAAGATGCTGCAAATTGAGTCATATCAGTGTTGGACTGAAGTGTAACCGATGATGCAATTTGGGTCACTTAGGACAAAAAATATTCACCAAAAAATAAGTTTTGGCATTAAGTGCATCAAACTTAGGTAGACTACAGGGGAAGGTGTGTATACATAATTTACATACACATGTATAATTTGCATATATGTTAGTTACAGGTTTAATATTCATACCAGACAAGATAAACAAATCACACATATTAGGCATTTTTTTTAGTTTTTGTCGATTTACTCAAAAACTATTGGTCATATTGAAATTCCAAAAACACTACACGAAAGCTCGTGAATTCTGTACCTAGACACACGCTTTGTTCTTGCACAGTGCACGCAAAATTTTGCACTAGGATGTTGGGAAGTTGCTTGAAACTATTTTTATTCTTGAACAAGTTTATTCTCCCTGCATTTCTGTACATTTTACTCATCAGTTTTGTGTGTTTTTATAAGCTTGTTGTATAAACACCAGCAAAGTTGATGGTATACAATTTATACCAATACCTGTATAACCAATTTCCGACAAACCTGGACATGGAAATGTTTTTCTTTGAGCACATACAGAAGCAGCCACAGCAGGGTTTTCTGCTCTGTTCATGTCCCAGAAACTTACTGAAAACTTGTGGTTCTAGAGAAGGTAAAGAATATCGCCTTCCAAATATTCCTTTATCTAAATTTAGTGATTTAAAAGCGACTAGCATACTCTTCACTCTCTATAACTTCAACACCCTTCACCAACATCTCATCAGCCCTCCTGACCAGGAAATAGTTAATATGGCTACTGTTACCCCCAGACCCACATGTAATTAGTCTACTCTCTCTCTTTGTAAAATGTGTGTTCTACACAATCATGTTCACTGCTCCCCAAGTAAATTTTAAATGTATGTATAAACATTTTATCTTGCTCTGTCTCCTCCAAATGTTTATATTCCTTCTTGTCCAACTACTGTGAATTTTTTGTGACTCCCTTGCCTCTTTTTATGAACAGCCTCATAACATATAAAAAAGACACTTCTGTCTTGCTGATACCCCACCCCACCTTAACCCTTTAACCGCGGGTGTCATTCCAGAATGACATTGCAAAAACTGGACCAAACCGCGGGTGTCATTCTCGAATGTTTGTGAATATTTTGAATACCCCGCATTTTTTCCGTGCGCCAATTGTTTCAAGGGAGAGTAGCTATTAAGTTCTTTCACTCCAGCCGACCTCCACCTCCCTCCTCCCACCCCTCGGGCCCCCCACCCCACCCCTGACCAACACGCATCAGTATCTGTCCAGCTGTGTGAGTGACAACATCGCTGATGTGGTAGTGAAGTGAGGGCAATTACAGTGCCTTTTACCTGCCTCAGTGAACACAGAGTGGGTGTTTATCGTATGTGCAGTGTTCATATATGTTTATAGTATTATTACAGAATGAGGTTGGCATTTGGTAATGGTGTGTGAGCGAAAAATAGTGATTACAACACCGCTGATGTGGCAGTGAAGTGCGGGCAATTACAGTGTCTTTTACCTGCCTCAGTGAACACAGAGTGGGTGTTTATCGTATGTGCAGTGCTCATATATGTTTATAGTATTATTATCAGAATGAGGTTGGCATTTGGTAATAGTGTGTGAGCGAAGGTAATGGTGTGTGAGCGAAAGTAATGGTGTGTGAGTGAAAAATAGTGATTTTAGATCGCTCACTTCTAACGGCACTGCCCATCCAGTGATAGTCAACGAAATCATGAAACCTACATCAGTGCAAAGCTGAAGGTTAGTACTTTCTAATGGTACCTTATTTTTCGCTCTAGATTTATTCTGTGCAGAGTTATAAAGGTTTAAAGTTTGTTTACATTTTGGCTGGAACCCCCGCGGGAGAGGCCAGTCGGGGCAAAACAGTGCCCGCGGTTAAAGGGTTAATAAGGTTCCATTTATTTTTTTTTTTTTTTTTTTTTTTTTTTTTTTTTTTTTTGCCATCCTCCATTCCCTACCTGTAGACGATCACCAAACAATGTCAGGAACATGGTGAAGTTGATGGGCCCAGGCGCTTCATTCATCATGGCTTCCAGATACTCATCAGTTGGGTTCTTGCCTGGAAGAGGAAACATCTTCTATTAATTTATCTCCGCATGTTCTGGTATGCAATTCAAGTTGGAAAGAGAAGAGCTACTTTCACAGAAACTAATCTCAATTCAACTTCAGTCCTTCACTCCACCCAAATCTCCTTCCTATATAGACTGTACTTCTCAATCTTACCCTTCCATTGCATCTATGACCTACTTTTCTTCTTTCAACATACTGTACTTCAGTTCTAAACACAAATGTCCTGAATAATATGCAAGAATAAAGACCACTAGTAACTAGTGCTTGGACTATCACCAACAACACTAAAAGGTATACTGATATACTCGTACCAGCAAAGGACTACGAAAGACAACTATAGTTGATTTCAGGGAGTCTGATGCACTGATTTTGCCAACTGAGGACAGGTGGAATTGGTAACACTGCCCGATGCTCTCGGATGGTGATTGGTCAATTCCCATAATCTTTGAATGTGCACCAAATTGACTTTGTATTCCAGCCAAAGTCCTTGTTTATTTGTAAGATACTGGATTATATGATACAAATTAATGCAATGAGATCTTTCATGATAAATATGTGCCTTTTAAATGACTAGAGATAAACCTGAACGACACTGATACCAAAACTAAGGTCGCAACTGGATGCATACAGACACAGTTAGCGACTGTGGCGGGAATTCGGACTTTCATAGCAAGGTGGTCCCGAGGTCCTGTCAAGGTTCCAGTGTTTTTCCCACCACTACTACACAGTGTCACAGTGTAAAACATGGCCTTTACTACCTCATCTAGTAATATACAACCTTACCCTAGATATGCTTAGCTTATCTTTTAATAATTATGATTTGTGTAAGCACGCACACACACACACACACACACACACACACACACACACACACACACACACACACACACACACACACACCGCTCGCTGGTGCAGTGGTAACGTTCTCGCTTGCCAACTGGTGGACGGGAGTTCGCGCCTTGCTCAGGTTGCGAAAAGTTTCACTGACGAAGTGGGTGGTTACTGTCCCCCTTGAGCAAGGGGACGGGTGTGTGCGTGTGTGAAGGTCACAGCCCTGCCCCTAGATCGGACAATATGAGCTCTCAGCTCCCTTCCGGGAGGGTAAAAGCTGACGATCATGACCATCAAGTGATCCTGACCGACCCGGTGAATTACACACACACACACACACACACACACACACACACACACACACACACACACACACACACACATACACACACACCTCACTGGGGCAAATACATGCTATTCTCAATATATATATATATATATATATATATATATATATATATATATATACTGTACATACACATTTTCATTACCTTCATAGGTAACAGTAGCTTTAAAAATCTGCATTTGTTTGTATTCATGGTCAAATTCAGTAAAATTTTTTCTTACATTAATAAGTTTGGTGTTTGACTGTCCTGAACATTTTCACGAGTATCATTTGAGACAAACAGATAGACAAACACCCTATCCCTGGCCACAATGCACCCTCACCTCAAGCATGATGTATCTCCGTTCCCTCGACTGAGAGGAGCCGGGAAAGTAATGGATTACATCACTGTAGAATGAATCAAATTATTAATGGTGGAAAAAAGGAAAGCAAGATAAAAGCAAACCCCATGAGAAAATAATAGCTGAACTATGCTGCCATAATAAAACCGTGTGCAGTGTGAATGAAATCAAACATAATGAAATGACAGTTTAAACAAATACAGTAGACTCTTATCAGCGGAATTTCCATCCGCGGATTTAAGTTTCCGTGGATCAAACTTATTTTAATACTGTACTATACACTGTAACTTAATTTGAAATTGGCAGGCAACTCGCATTTCTTTTGTAGCTACAGTTAGCATACTCGCACCCACAGGCATTCCCACCACTCCTCCAGTCTTATTATAAACATCAATCAGTTTGTTACATCGTCTTCGCCCTTCTTGTGTTTACAGCTCTACTGTACTTCATTGTGTAAGTGAAAAATGACTCCCAAGAAACAAGTTAGGATAAAAGCAATCCTTCTAAGCCAAAGAGAGCCTAAGGTGTTATCTGGTGTCCTATCAGAAGGGTCAGACCAGACTCACAGCTTACCTACTGTGCCGCCACACATCTCATCGCCTTACCACACTGGCATTGTAGGAACTGCACTACAATCATCGTCGTCATCATACAGCCATCATTGTCATCTATACAGCAATCATCATCGTCATACAGCAATCATCATCATTGTATGAAGGTTACGAAGAGAACACACAGTCTTTTGGTGAGTGTTAATATGTATTTGTAATATTTTAAAGTATGTTTTTATTTTTTCAGGGATGTGCTTAGCTTATGTGGAAATAATATGCCATTTTGTGATAGTTACTTAGGTATCCACGGGATGTGCCTTCCGTGGAGGTTCTCTGGAACCTAACCCCCGCAGATAACTAGGGTCTACTGTAAATCAGTCAGTGAGTGTTGTTCATATGCGTCCAGTTGCGACTACTTAGTTTTGTTATCAATGTCATTCAGGTTTATTTCTAATAATTTAAAAGGCGTATATTATCAGTAAAGATCTCAGTGCTTTAATCTGTATCTGTATAATCTAGTATCTTACAAATAAATAAGGACTTTGGTTGGAATACAAAGTCAATTTGGTGCACGTTCAAACACGACTAGAACTGACCAATCACCGTCCGAGAGCATCGCATAATGTTACCAGTTCCACCTGTCCTCAGCTGACAAAATCAGCGTGTCAGACTCCATGAAACCGACTATGGATGAACAGTCTATTTGCCATTAAAAAGAATTTTTACCAATATGCAATGTACAGTTTTGGGACCCCCCCCCCAAAAGAAAAAAAAAAATAATAATAATAATAATCTTGTACTACACCTATAGGGATACTGCACCCCCAAGAGTATAGTAGACCCTTGATTTAATGACCAATGGTAGACCAAATATCAGATTTAATGGACATTACCAGTGTTCAGATTGCAACATGGAATGTAACAGATGCAAATGATAAGTGAAAGAGAGAGAGATTGTCCAGGTGCTTGTGGGTGCAAAAGTGTACATATGCAGATTAACAGAGACTAAATGGAGAGGCAAGAGCATGAGAAAGTGGGGGTATGGATGGGATATATGCACGGGAGTAAGTCAGAATGAGTGGGCAAAAGAGAGTGTATGTATTGTTGTGTGCAAGATGAAAACAGAATATAGGAGACTATGAATCAGTTGGTTCAAGGATTGTGTGGGTAAGATTGAAAGTAGGACTATAAATGTGGGCGACTCTGTGTGTGTATGCTCCAACGGAACATCATGCAAGTAGAGTGAAAGAAGAGTTCTGGACAAATGTGGAGGGATGCATGGAAAAGTTTGAGAGGATTGAGAGTGTTTTTGATTGGAGATATGAATGGAAAAGCAGGGAATGTGAAGGTGGATGGAGTATCCAGTGAGTGGGTTGTGCCCTCATAAGTGGATGAGAATGGCAGTGCTCTAGTGGACATCTGTGCGGGGAGGGAGTTGGCGATAGCCAATACCCACTTTAGACACAAAATAGGTATACATGGTGAGTGATGAGAAGGGTGGGTGGTGAACTGACTGAACGAAAGGCAATGATTGGCTATGTGTGTGTGGATGAGAGAATGAGAAGGTATGTAATGGATGCAAGGGCATACAAAGGCTGGTGGAGTGGACTTTCAGACCACCACTTGGTGGGGGTGAAAGTCAAGGTTCAAGTGCATTGGAGGTTTAGATGGAGGGAAGGACAGGAGGAAGTAACAATAGTCCATACGAGGATAAAAAAAGGGGGGGGGGGGTGGCGAATATAAGAGAGAAGTGGAGGAGTGATAGGGTAAATCTGATTTGGAGCAGATAGGGAAGGTAGAAGGTGTGTGCAAGATGTTCACAGAAGAAATCTGTGCAGCATGTGAGGTGATGTGTGGGGGTGAGGAGATGATGTAAGGGGGTGCAAGGAACAGCATGGTGGAATGAAGAGGTGAAACAAACTGTGGCACAAAAGAAGAAACCATATAGTGAGTGAATGGGAAGCAGAGGCATGAAGGAGGCTAAGAGACGGAAGAGAGAAAGTTGAGAGACGGAAGACAGAGTTATATGTAGAGAGGAAGAGAGAGGTGAGAAGAATATTGAGAGAGTAAGGAGAAAGTGGGCAAGGAATTTGGAAGGAATATGAGAGTAAAATGGAGGGAATGTAAGAAAATGGTCTGGAAGGAGGTAGAGAGTAAGACAGGGTGATAAAGAAGTTAGTAGGGGAGTGAAAGATAAAAATGGTAGATTGATAATGGAGAAGGGAGAAAAAGTGAGCAGATGGAGAGAACATTTTAAGAAACTGTTAAACACACAGAGTGAAAGTAATGTGAGTATGAGTGGCTGGGGAATGGCTGGGAGAAGGAGGGAGGTGAGAAGGGAGGAAGAGACCAGTAGGATGGAAGTAGTGGAAGCAGTGAAGAAAGTCAAAATGACTGAGTGTGTGGTGAAATGTTGAAGCACAGAAGAGAGAGAGTAGTAGAAAGGATATGGAAGATGTGCAGATTGGCCCTGGAAGGAAGGTAGAGTCCCAGAGGATTTGAAGTCAGGTATAATTATTCTCCTATACAAAGGAAAAATGAAATGTGTGGTAATCACTGGGGCATTTGTCTTCTTAGTGTATTAGGAAAAGTATATGGTAGGACACTTACTGACAGAGTTAGGGAAATAACAGAGGAATCAGTTGGGGAAGAAAGAAAGGAGGAGGTTGTGTAGATCAGATATTCATCCAGAGGTCTTTAGTGGAAATGTCTCTAGGGAAGGGAAAGAAGTTGTATGCAGCCTTCATGGATCTGGAGAAAGCATATGACAGAGTGGCCAGACAAGGAATGTGGAAAATATTAAGAATATATGGAGTAAACAGGAACTTGTTGAATCCCACGAAGAGTATGTATGAGGGTGCGAAGGCTGCAGTGCATGTGGATGGTGAACTGGGTGAATTTTTCTATCTGAATGTTGGATTGAAATGGAGATGCGTCATGTATCCATGGTTGTTCAATCTTTTTACGGATGGGGTTATAAAGGAGCTACAAAGTATGGTAGTGGATGCTGGAGGGGCCCTAATGAGAGAGGGCAGCATTTGGAAACTTCCTGTGCTGTTGTTTGCAGGTGTTACTGTGTTAAGTGAAGATGAAGGGTAACTGCAAGGCTTTGTGAATGAGTTTGGGAGATTTTTGTTAAAAACAGAATCTAAAGGTGAATGTTGGAAAGAGTAAAGTTATGGTCTCGAGAGGAATGAAGTCACTGAATGTACAGTGAGGTTGGATGATGATTAAATGGAAAATGTGAATGCATTTAAGTACTTGGGTAATGTGATGAGTAAGGATGGAAGTTCAGAGGATGAAAAGCTTGAAAAGGAAGAAAGGTTGCTGGGTCTTTGAAAGCAGTGATAAGAAATAGGGAAGTCAGCATGGTAGTAAAAAAGTTGCTGCATGATAGTATTGCGATACCAACTCTGACGTATGGAAGTGAAGTTTGGACCTTGTTGGAAGGACACAAGTCAAGAGTGAGAGCAGTGGAAATGAGTTATTTGAAAGGAGCATGTGGGTTTACATGGAGAGACTGACTGACAAATGAGTACCCGGTATGTGAAGAATCGTTGTGGTGTGGTGTGGATGTGATTGAAAATGTTTGGAGAAATACACTGAGGTGGTATGGCATGTGGAGAGGATGGAGAGCGAGAGACTGACAAGGAATGTGTATGTGAGTGAGGCGGAGGGGGGGAGAGGGAGGGAGAGGCTGAGGATGAGATAGAGAGGAATATGAGAGGGGTATGTGAGCAGAGAAAGAGTGCAATGAAACTGCAGGGGACATGACGACATGGGGGCAATTTGTTTGTGGCCACCCCTAACGGGATTGAGGCTCTGGCAATAGATCTTAACATAGATGATGGCCATCAGACTTCAGTTGCCTGTAACGAACCATGTCTGTTAAATGGAGTGCAAAAGGTTGCAATACCTGTGTTTCCTACCCTTTTTGCTCCAACCTGGCCTGAAATTGTCCTCTCCCTACTGTGACTACTGAGTTGTTATAACAGACTATTTTAATACTGTATTGTACTACTCATGAAGATATGCTATGACAAGGATGTGAAATTAGATGCAAAAGGGCAAACTAAGAGCCACTGGATATGCTCAGAGATCAGATAACAATGTTATTTAGGCCATTTTATTATTATTATTTTTTTTTATGTATTTATCACCAAAACATGTGATGGAAAACTAAAATATATGGTTATCATCAGTGCTTTATTTCCATGAAAAATTGAGGACAACAAAATCTGAAATGAATAAATGATACACAACCAATCCTGCACCCAAGGGGGACAGGGGTGGATTCCACCTGAAATCTATTGACATTTCAACACAACAGCCTTATATAATACTAAATGATCAGTTGATCACTATCAACAAGAATGGAACATATGATTAACTTTTTGAATTAACTAACAATTCCCCCCTGAAATGAAATTCTGGCTACAGACCTGTATACAAATCATAGTACTATAAAATATACATAGCTCAGACTGCTGAATGATTGTAAAAGCAATTTGTAACCATGATTTTGTTCAGAGCCGCTGATGCAAAGCTACCAAACTGTCTCGTACACATCCATGGTAGCAGATGTGGCGAGTCATTATCAGAGATCAGATAAAAATGTTGTTATTTAGTCCATTTTAGGTACATCTCTAGCAGAAATAATAATTTATTTATTCAGTTTTGCAAAAAAACAGTTTTATGTGAAAAAATATTTTTTTAAGTACTTTTCACATACTTTTCCTGATCTCTGGATATAATGGACTATCAGGTTTATCAAAGCAGGCTCCCCCCTCCCCCCAATTAGTCCATTATAACATGGGTCTACTATTATAAGCCAAAAGTGCCACAGCCACCTACAGACAATGAGTACTTCACCTAACTGCATCCCCTCACCTGGTTGATTCTACCAAGGTTCCAATGGCTGGATCTTGTAAGACGTTTTGTAAAGTCTGACAATGAAACACGCTCAGTCATTTACATACTATGCTTTGCTTGTCATCTTGTGGCTCCTGACAGGGTTGGCTTTAAGCCAACAGGATCAATTGCTCCCAACTGGGCCTCATGCCTAAGGGGGTCCTGCAGTAGGGAGCCAGGGCAGGTCTAATCTGCTCTAGTCTTGTCAAGTACACACAACAACACACTGCAACTTAGCCTACACCTAACACCACATTGCAGGTTTTATGGAGAACTATGTACTTTTCAAAGGTGATCTATACATTTTGTTTGTTTACTTGTAGGCTTACAAGTATGCAATTTTATATTAAAATGTAGCTTAGATTCATTTGGTCCATTAACTCACAAGCACTTTTTAAGTGCACATTTTAAGTGCTTTCCATTCTACCATAGAGATGTACAGTCTATAGCAGAGTTTATTTATATCTATGATTCTACAGACCTTGGCTGTGAACCTGGGGGCCCCACCAAAAAAGTTCCAAGTTGGGCCTTGCAGCTCTTAAGGCCAGCCCTGGTTCCTGACCACTAAGGCAGGTCATGGATGCAGGCCTGTTGTTAAGATATCATTCAAGGGGAGGGGTCTGATCAGATTCTAGACAAATTTCCATCCTACAAAATGCCTGTGTAGAAAAACTTTAGCTAACACTCCATTATGAGGTCCACTGCAGGACTGGACTTTCTCCTTGACACTGAAGCAGAGAAAGGTGATGACCACATCAAAGTCTAGGAAGATGAACTAACAGAAGTCCATGCCAAAAAATACATTCAAAAGGATTATACTGTAGTACATGATTGTGTACAATGCCAAGAGATCAATGATGCAAAGGATAAGGGTCATAAATAGGGCAGTACTTGTATAATTACCCAAGCCTAAGACTTCAAAAACACTTGTGTCATGCCCTTTAATCATCCATACAGTGTCCCCCTCTCTCACTACTTGGCTTGAATATGACCTCAGCCATCATGAGTGCAAAATGTAGTGAAACTACTCAATATACCATTCTTGAAGAAGCAACTAAGTCAACCAGCCTGGCATGACTAAGTTTTAAATTGGGTGTGTGATGTTTGTAGCCAAGGTAATATACTTGTATGAAGTGCACAGCTGTGGTAACTGATGCTTTGTACCATACCTCATCTCAAAAACAGCCAAATATACCCATTTTAGGCTACACAATTCTGGCACACTAAATCAACAGTAATAAAAAATGAAGCAGTGAAACAGTTACTGATAAGCTCAGTAGTAGGGACAGCATGGAGTCTGTTCTAAGCTATGCGTACTGGTGGTGGAACCCACTACATGTCACCTTCAAAATATGGATGAGAAAGTTACCACATCTATGCACTTCAAGTATATTACCATGGCTACAAACACCACACACCCAATTTTAAAAGTTAGTCATCCCATGCAGGGTGACTTAGTTGCTTCTTCAAGAAAGATATATTCTTGAATAGTTTCACTACACTTTGCATGGAAACATTATAACTATATTTTAAATTATAGCCTTAAACTGCATCTTGTGGCACAGACAAGCTAAAGAATAAGTAAATAAATAATTTTAGCAATAAATCATGTATTTAAAAAAGCTACAGCACACAACAGCACATTGCAGTACATACCCAGGGACGCTAACATATCATGGAGATCATCCTTGTCAATAAACCCATCACGGTTTTGGTCAATCATATTGAAGGCCTCCTTGAACTCTTGGATCTGGGCCTGGTCAAACATAGCAAACACATTGCTGGTGGCACGCTGGGCCCTCTTCTTCACAGTCTTCTTTCCAGCCTTACGTGAAGACATTCTGCTGATATGGGGCCAAGAAGAAGGATACTAGATACTTTCAAGGAACTTTGAGGTGTAGGAGAGATTAAGATTTGTGATGTGGACAACTTATTCAAAATTGCGGGAACACTGTTATGGAGATCTGCAGAGACCACATAAAGCAGATACTGGTACTGATTACATGAGACTAAAACCAAAGTCATCAAACCTGGAAATAGTATTTCTCTGCAGCCATTTCACTCAGTAAAAGGAACTCTTGCAGTTGTTGCCACTGTTCATACTTCTGTGCAATCAACTGTACTTATTACTATCAATGATACCATGTTGACTCCTGGCAACCCCCAACACGATATGAAAATGGCAAAACAATAATCCAGGCAGTGTCCTTACATGCTTCAATAACACAGTCGTTCCTCCTCTCTCTCACTAACACAGTATTCTGCAAAGCTCTTCTTCCACATGACACAAGCTTCCTTTTGCTATCTATCCATTGCCAGATGCCTTAATCCCATAAGGGATGGCCACAAACAAATCACCTACATGTCACTCTGTCCCCTGCCATTTCACTGCGCTGCTCCCAGATCACACCTTCCTCTTTCATTTACTTCTCCACTCCATCCCTCCATCTCATCCTTGGCCTCCCCCTCCCTCTCCCCCCCTCCACCTCACTCACATACACTCTCCTCGTCAGTCTCTCACTCTCTGTCCTCTTCACATGGTCAAACCACGTTAATGTGTTTCTCCTAATGCTTCCAATTACATCCACACCACAACACTCCTTCACTTCCTCATTTGTGAGTCTGTCTCTCCATATGACTCCACATGCTCCTCTCAAATAACTCGTTTCCAAAGCCCTCACTCTTGACTTGTGTCCTTCCAACAACGTCCAAGCTTCACTTCCATACGTTAGAGTTGGTATCACAATACTGTCATGTAGTAACTTTTTCACTTCCATGCTCACTTCCCTGTTTCTTATCACTGCTTTCAAAGAACCAGCAACCTTTCTTCCCTACTGTACCCTTTCAAGCACTTCACCCTGCAAACCTCCATCCTTACTCATCACACTACCCAAATACTTAAATGTGCTCACATTTTCCAATTCCTCACCATCCAACCTCGCTGTACATTCACTGACTTCACCTCTCTCAAAGACCATCACTTTACTCTTCCCTACATTCACCTTTAGATTCAGTTTCTTACACACTCTCAAACTCATCCACCAAGCCTGGCAGCTCCCCTTCGTCTTCACTCAACAACACAAAATCATCTGCAAACAACAGTACAGGGAGTTTCCAAACATTACCCTCTCTCACCAGGGCCACTCCAACATCCACTACCCTACCTTGTACCTCTTTTATTACCCCATCCATGTACAGATTGAACAACCTTCAAAGAGAAAAATTCACTCAGTTCACCATCCACACGCACTGCAGCCTTAGCACCATCATACATACTCTTCACCGCATTCAACTTTCCATCTACTCCATATATTCTTAATACTTTCCACAATCATTGTCTATCCACCCTGTCATAAGCCTTCTCCAAATCCATGAAAGCCACATACAACTTCTGGCATGCATTAAGTGTAATTACCTGGAAAATAAAGACAGTGAACTTAAGAAGCCAGTGTTTATTTACAATGCCTGTGTACTTTACACCTGAAGGCTGACCACAGGAGGAACAGCTCACTGGGCAACGTCCTACCTGTACTGTACTACTGCTGTTGAAGCCTGTGGCAGTGTGGGGTGGGGACATAATGATAAAAATATAAAAAAATACACTGGTCAACAACCAATTTTCATCGGGCAAGTGTTGTGGTGTAGTGTATGTAGTTTTGGCTGCTGATTTTAAAAAATGTAATCAGTTTTCCTGCATCACATCTGATTTTCCTGATGTGATGAAAGTTGTAAGCTAACATATACAGTAACCCTATATCACCTGGATTGCTATAAGACTTATCCAGATCACTGTATGTATATTTATATAATTGTATACTGTATGTGTTGTGTAACAGCATAATCGTATGTATATTTCGATATTTTCGATGGTCCTGTCACAAGTTTTGGTAACTATGATTTTCTGCATTAAAAAGCTCTGACTGATACAAATCTCGTTTTCTTTGTACCATTGCCTAGAATGCCTTACATACTACAGAACTGAAAATAGCATGTATCCATAGCAGAAAAATGAGATGTGCTAAAGGAAATTTGTAATCTACATCAAAATTTGATCTTAAAAAGTTGCACTGCAACCTTGAGGGAAAAAAAAATAAATAAAGAAATAAATTTTGTTGGCCTGTTTTATAAGAAGACTTGGCAAGGTGCTTCTGCTGCTTAAAGTAAAATGTATGTTTACCTAAAACTTTTTATATTTCAGAAAAATGATTAACTGACCATAATAACATGTAAAGATACATCAACTATGCCTGTGTAGATTCTGAAGCAAGGCTTAATGTGCTTGCTTTCACATACTTTCTAAACAGTTGTGAGTGGTAGGTCAGCCACCTGTACCTGCCTTGTCACCATCTGTCAAAACTTTACCATTAAATACCCTTCAGATGGTACCATACTTTGACTGATGTACCTTCCCATTCACCAAGGAAGCTCACAAAGGTATATGAGCAATGAAATCGGTTGTGGGGAGTAAGTATAGAGAGATGACTAAGCATTAAGAATTTATGAAACTAAGACATTTTTTTTTCAAATTCAATAACCCCACCAGATCTGTCTCTCGCTCTCAAATCCTCAAACGCAAAATCACGGCTTGCTTGTGGATCCTGAGGTGTAGGTGGTGAAAAAAAAAAAATGATACCGCGCGGTGCGAGGGTGTGGCACTATGGCACTCCACACCACTCAAATACCCAGGTGACACATCCTCAAGCCTACCACCTTCTGTACCACTCCTACCTCTTTTACTCCTACTTTTCTAGCCTGTGATACTGAATCATCCGTATACACAAAAAAGATGGTATTCTGGGGGTACTTACCTGGTTTGTGAGGTGGTTGAAACAATAATGCTTACAGCGAAAGAGGTGCCTGTTGACTAAGCACTCACTTGGTGGCGTCGAACTGCCATCTGCCGGGCCCTCGCATCATCTCTACGTTCCACTATCTTCGTTCACTTAGTCAGCAACCTGCTTCTATATTAAGGTATAGAAGTTTAATTAAAGTTTTGTAGGGCATTTTGTGACATCATAACGTTAAATCACATTGTCAAATAGCCGTAGGGTATTCCAAGCCCAAATGTGTACCCCCAATTATACTGTAGACGATGCTGCTGGTAAAGTCGACTGAATAATTCTGAATATTCTGGGTCACCAGATTACAGTGATGTCTGCTAACAGATGTCAAATTTTGTACCATCTTATATTAAAAACACTGAATAGGGAGGAATTAATCAATACTGTTAGCTGCACATTGATATCAGGCTTAATTACTTCCATATATTTCTAATCAGACAGACCTTTCTCAGTCGTGCTGTCACAGATGTTCTCTTCAGCTTTCACATACTGTGTTGAGTCACAGGTCAATTTCTCGTGACCTCAGAGACCTTGCCACACTGACATAATGGTGGATGGGCCATTACTGACAGGAGTTACAACCCAGTTTACCCAATACTTAATGAAGATGGCAAGGAGTCATTAAACAAGAAATTAAAATTAAATTATATACTAGATTACTGATTATCGAACTTGCGTAATAATACTGTCGTCTTCAAAAGAGGTACTGCATTAAAGCCTTCTCCGATTACTTTAATTTGCTTAGATGAGGTGTGACCTTCACACCTGGGAGGGGCTGAATCTGTTGCGAGCGGGACGAGAAGTTAAACGTACGACCACCGCCTTCAATAGGGTCTGCCTTGGCAGCTGTTGTTTGTACTATACCAAGTTTGGTGTACACCAAGTACCCTATATCACAACCCGTCTGTGTGCAGAAATAAGTGTTTTGAAAAAGGTAAAGAGGTTTACGTATATTGAGCACTGTAGTGGTAACTGCTTGTGCTTAGCTACACAATGTTCATGAATGCACAAGGAACCATATGCACAGACAGCAGCCTTATCTCCCCCATCTTCACAGATGGGGAGAGTGGGCAAGGAGGGGCCAAGACCTAATCGAGGGGGTGGGGGTATTTTACAATGTACACACATTAAATCAACCGAATTCCAAAAGAGGGGAGGGGCAAGGGTCTGACTGGGGGAAAGGCCTTCCTTCCCCGTGAATACGCCACTGTGCACGAAGTAGCCTATCTCGTACCACATTCCTTTGGAACAGAGTATTAAGTCGGTGATTTCTTATGGTAGTGGGACCGTTTTTGTGCAGAAAGCATACTGACATCATGCATTTAATAGGGTATTTAGGCTATAGTCTCAAAGACCAGAAATGAATGGGGGCAGGGTGACTCAGTGGTAGAGTGCCTGACTCAAGACTAAAGGGTCGAGAGTTCGTGCCCCTCCCGGGTAGCTGTCCTGCTGGGAGAGGTAGCGCATTCCTGTCACCTAGCGGGGCTATATGATCTATCAAGGTCTAGCATGGGGTTTCCCCATATAGAAAAATAAAAAAATAATTCCAGGAATGTAGTGGGTATTTTGTCTTTGAGTTAGTTGTTTTACGGGGAGAATCACTAACTTCCTGCCATCCCATTATTAAGGCCCGATTCATACGACCCGATTTGGTTCCGACAGGCAGGCCGCCGTCTTGATGCCGTCAGAACGTTGAGTATTCAAATGACGCGTTCACGCTCCATCCAGCATCACCATTCAGTGTGTGCTCATTGTTGCGTGAGGATCGTTACCGGTCGGTCTCTAAGGAATTTGGCGGCAATTGCTCTACTATTGGAAGAGGAGGAGGACGAAAAAGTTTATGGAAAGAGGAAAAGGTTATGGGTTAACCAGTCAGTGAAAAAGAGAAAGTTCGAGGGAGGATTCTGGACCCTGTATAAAGAACTGGCAGATGATGAGGTAAAAAATTTCAGTAGTCCTGTTGGAGCACTACCTTGGGAGTGATATAGCATGTCCTGTATTAAGGCTGAGTGATATAGCATATCCTGTATTAAGGCCAGAAAAAACTGAATTTTATCCGCAAAGATTGAGGTGTAATTTCATGTATAATCTAATGACACTGTTTACTTCCTCATCAGTAACTTTCCATATCTTATCTTTATGCAGATTATCACTGTACGTCTTGTTAGTCATATAAAATAACTCTTCATAAGAATGCACAAGTTCGATCAGCCTTTCGTCCATGATGCCAAACGATGAACTGTATGTGTTATCTACATGGACAAGGCAGTAATTGCGAGTCGTGGAATGGACGGGTACGCTACGTGTCCTCGTTCACATGAGCCATCACCAACCCTTCAGGCCGGTGTCAAGTCGCCAGCTAGCCGGCCAGGATTTTTCGAGAAAATATCCGGGACGAGTCGGTCGGCTGACAGTCGGCTGCCGCCGTCAGCTTGACGGGTCATGTGAACGGTTACATTAAAATGCTTCTAAGAAATCTTGACGGCTTCCAGCTGCCAGACTGCCTGTCGGAACCCAAACGGGTCGTGTGAATCGGGCCTAACACGTAAGGAACCCGCATGGGTTGGTTATGTAGTTACCACTAAACGTTGTAAATTGTTTCCTGGCTTACAGGCTTGTCACTCAATGTAAAGCCACCTGAAAAGGAGTGATAAAAAGTGACAATAAAGATGAGAGAGCTAGGAGGAGAGCAGGGCAGACAGAAAAAGAGTGGTAAAGGTGAAGGAAGATCTATAGCACCACATCAAGTGGGTGAATGTCGCAACGTTGTGCATGTAACACCGGGCTGGATCTGGAAAATACGTACCGGTATACCACTTGTCTTTGCAGTATAACCATTATATAATTCGCTTTATAATCTAGGTATTACCTGAAAAGAATTGAAACTTTAATGTTCCCCTCTGGAATGCGCGCATGCACGTACACCAGATCAAGGACTGATAGGATCTGACACTCGGTTTCTCAAATAGTTCTGTGTTGAGTGATATAAAACATTTTTCAGCTTTTGAGCAGAAATGGCACCTCACTTAGTCCAGCCTAAGGACTCAGTTTCGTACCCTGTATTTTGACATGCATAATGATACGTTCAGAACCATGGTGGTGACACCTCTGCTAACGATACGGCACACACAGGCCTTGGCGCCCATAACATCCCTAGTTGGTGGTGGCATTAACCAAGGCAACGAAGAAAACTATCAGATAACTAGAGTGGCTGCCACACTTCGCGGGCTTTTTAGTCGTCCTTCACCTTCTCCCTTCTCCACTTCTCATATAAACATAGGTGAAAACAGCTCACTGCGGTAACTCCATCTCCAGTCATGAACAACGTCTGTAGTACGTCCCTCATATGCCCTCCAGCCTTCCACCAGCCTTTCCAACTGCACGTCTACCCTGATCCAGTAACATTCTCAACACTCTTCTGTACCACACTCTGGTAGTTTGATACTGACGCCTTTTACCTTCCTCCTCTCATTCATAACCTCTCCATGACACTGGCGTCTCCTCCCATGACGAACCACCGCTCCCAGAAAACTGCTTGCCCCTAACCACCCATACCTATTTAGCATCACTGCTACCTTGCCATCTCTCAAATAATCTGTACGCCCACACCTCTTACGTCATCGTGCCCATCCTCTCTCTCAGCTCTATTACCCAGCTATTATAGCGGGGTAAGTTGTCATCTACCACTGGCTGAACCCTTGCATCGCTAAAGCAGTTTCACCCCATATCTCATCGCTTCCCAACCATCACCCTACACATCTTCACAGTGGGACGGCCACTCCCTCAGCACCACCTTGCCTCAGCCCCATCCATACCTCCAAATCGTTACCCATCACACGCTCCCCTTAACTGTACAACACCACAAACAACTGAGCTTCCCGTCTCCCATGAAACACCTATTTCTCACGCAGGTCTTTTCTCCTCATACCTCCTCCAGGCAATACATCAACCCAGACGCTTACCATATAACCACGATTTGTGTATTTTTCACATAATCCTCCATTTCAGCCCCTTCAGACGAACCCCGCTCCTCCTTCGCCGTGGAACCCGCATTAAACTCTTGCCTAATATTTAACGTTTCCTCTGTCTCTGCTCCCATTGCAGTGCGTTCAGACGCTTACCATATAACCCCGATTTATGTATTGTTCACATAATCCTCCATTTCAGCCTTTTCAGACGAACCCCGTTCCTCCTTCGCCATGGAACCCGCAGTAGACTCTTGCTTAATACTTAACGTTGTTTCCTCTGTCAGTTCTCACTGCAGTGCGTTAGGGACCTGGATTTAAATTCAGTTGTTGTCTGTATTCTACAGGAAGGTTGTACCTTGGTGAAAGTTAATTGGCTTAATGACCCTCGTGTAGTCTCGATAGGCATTAATCCTAAATCTCTCTCCATCCCTGTAACTACTCGCCTCAGCAGCATGTACAACCCCGATACAACCTCCCCCCCTTCCCTGTACTTCGCCCATCCTACTTCCCTGCCATGATGGGCATGTCGCTGTCATCTCCACGACTCCATTAAAAGGCTACTCATGTCGACCCCAAATCACTCCTCCACAACTAGTGCCGTTCCTAGTTGCCTTATGCCTCTTTTATCTCATTCCCACGATCTTCGATTAAACATTGTTATCATGGGCCATCATCCTCAAGGTCCTAGTAAAGTTTCCTGACGGCTGGACGTGACAAAAGCACTCCTCGTTTCTAAGAAACGAGTCCAGAATTCCCCTGACTCTGTATACTCGAGACTTCTCTTCGGTCCCGTCCCTTGTCCCTCACTTCAGGTTACCTGGATAATACCAGCGAAAATGCGAGTCTTGAACTCAGTCCAGCCCTTCGATTAGCTCTCCCAGCCACGCTTATACCCTGCTCCCATTGCATCATCATCCCGTTCATCCATGTAACCCTTTGGTGACTTGGCCTTGGCTCCTTCCTCCACCCTCATATTATGCCACAATCTCCCCTGGCCATCCGCACCCCTTCCCTCGATGCTGTCTAGCAGCTCTTCCTTCACGATTTACCCTGTATATTGCAACTCATTTTTTTCTTTTGTGTTATTTCGAGCAATTCACAATCTATACGTTTGCAAAAACGAGTTTATTCGTCTGTTCTAAAGTTGGGAAGATTGGGACTGAAGCGAGCTTAGAGATAATAGCCACTGAAAATACGATTTCCAAATAATTTAATTATTTGGCCTGTAACTCTAACGGTAGAAAAGATATACGAAAATCGTCTTTCATTGTATGATGTTAGTACAGACCACAGTCTTAAAATGTTGGTAAACATCATGTGATGATTTTTAGAGAAAAACGGATAAGAAAGTCATCTTGAAATCAATTACCGTGGTTATTAGACAATAGCATGTAACTTACCAGTAACCGTTTGTAGTCTTTAATAAGTTTTAAATGACAAAAAAGTGCGTCAGGGAATGTTTTGAGAAAATCTTACGTATTTAATGAAATCGACTGATAACATCGCTCTGTACGTCATAGAGACGATAGATAACATATACTCAGCAGTTTACAGGTTTGGAGGATGAAGTGCTTCAGAGGGTACAGAGAGAAAGAAAGGTTTCTGGTTCTTTGAAAGCAGCGATAAGAAATAGGGAAGTGAGCATGGAAGTAAAAAAGTCGCTGCATGCTACTGTAGTATTGTGATACCAACTCTAACGTATGGAAGTGAAGCTTGGACCTTGCCGGAAGGACAAGAGTCAAGAGTGATAGCAGTACAAAATAGTTATTTGAGAAGAGTATGAGAGAGAGAGAGAGAGAGAGAGAGAGAGAGAGAGAGAGAGAGATGAGGAAGTGAAGGAATGGTGTGGTGTGGATATGGATGTGATAGAAAGTGTTAGGAAAAATACACTGAGGTGGTTTGGCCATGTGGAAAGGACGGAGAGCGAGAGACTGACGAGGAGAGTATGTGAGTGAGGTGGAGGGGGGAAAGGGAAGGGGAGGATGAGGTGGAGGGGGAAGAGGGAGGGGGAGGCCGAGGATGAGGTGGAGGGATGGAGTGGAGAGGTATATGAGAAAGGGGTGTGTGAGCTGGGGGGAGGGCAGTGAAATGGCGGGGGACAGGGCGACATGGAGGCGATTTGTTTGTGGTCACCCCTTACGGGATTAAGGAGTCTGGCAGATGGATAGATAGATAGATTGATGCTTAGAAAGTATTTTCAGAAAGCTAGACTGGGAAAACAAAGGGGTAAACATTGATGGAGAAAAGCTAAGCCATTTAAGATTTGCAGATGACAATGTCCTAATCTCAGGGACGTTGCAAGAAATGTTAAATGACCTGAACAGAGAAAGTCTCAAAGTCGGGCTAAAGATGAGCCGGAGTAAAACTAGTGTTTAATCCAGATACACCAATGAGGGTCATCAGAATAAGCGACGAAATTCTTAAAGAAATCGAGGAGTACAGTTACTTGGGACATATTAAAACTAACGAAAGACCATGATAGCGAAATAAAAACTCATTAAAAGTGGATGGAAAGCTTTTGGTAAACACAGAGTTATCATGAAAAGTAGCTTGCCAATACTGTATGTATGAAGAAACACACACACACACACACACACACACACACACACACACACATATATATATATATATATATATATATATATATATATATATATATATATATATATATATATATATATATATATATACTGTAATATTCCAACTATGACGTACGGTTGTGAGACCTGGAAACCGACAAAATTGATGGAAAATCAACTAATTCGTTCTTAAAGAGCAATGGAAAGGTCTGTGTTGGGAATATCTTAAAGAGGCAGGAAAAGATCAACTTTGGTGAGACAGCAGACTAAAGTCAAAGACATTATAGAAGTTATTAAAGAACAGAAATGGAGATGGGCAGGTCATGTAGCAAGAATGAGGGATAACTGATGGAGAAGGTGTCTGAATGACGACTCCAAGAGATTGTAAGTGTAGCATAAAAAGCCAGACAGAAGGTGGAGAGATATGACAGAACGTTGCAGAGATTGGCTCAGTTAAGGAATCGTAGAAAAGGTTGGGGGAGGCTCTTGTCCAACAGGGACTTGCAATGGCTGCTGCTGATATATATATATATATATATATATATATATATATATATATATATATATATATATATATATATATATATATATATATCTAGTTGAAACGGTGTGTGTGTGTGTGTGTGTGTGTGTGTGTGTGTGTGAATATACATACACGGGTATATGCAATTTCATTTATAGCTCATCGAAATTTAATTTGAAGACAACGATGTTTACAGCTTTTCATACATTGCTTTTACATTTCCAGATCGACTGCAAACAGAACACCTCAGAGAAATGTCAGTGTTGACAGTGCTCCACTGGAGGATTCGGAATCCTCTAGTAGAACAAACATTATGAGACATAAGGAGTAGGCTCCATCTTCTCCGAGAAGCTAGTGAGAAGGATGATATTGATATCTTCTCGCTCCAGGAACTTTGCTTCCTGCAACCAGTCCCATCACTTGCTGAGGATTTCAAATCTTTCCCATGCTTAGTTTACCATGCCAGACAAGAGGAAGCATGACAATGTTTAGGGAAAACATCAGATGCTGTCCCTACAATGAAGAGAATCCTCTTCACTGTAGGGAGGGGGTCGTTGTGCAGGGCATCACCCTGCATTTTGCACAATCAACACTTACAGTCTTCAGTATATATGTTCGTTCCACTGCTTAAGACACTATAGCTGGGAGAGCTATTCCATCTGATTTCAAGAGAATATGTTTTCACTGATGTAGTCTTTAACTGCCATCACCCACTTTTTCAGTCTCCCTCGCCTCCAAATCGTAATGGTAGTCATCTTGCCGAGGTTTTGACTGACACCCCAGGTGTGACACTTTTCAGTAATGGCGAGAAGTCTACTCACATCCCGAGAGGCTGGCTAGACTTATCCTCTGTAATTACCAATCCAGGGCCAGATGCAGAATGATGCCTATATCCTACCCTCACTACCGACGACTGTGCACTCCCCTGTCACCTAAATGTTCAACCACTGCCTGCACCGCCACATCTCCCACCAAGGTAGAACATAAAGCGATCAGACTGCGATAAATTCTGCCCTGCCTTGCCACAGCACCCGGTATTGTTGCAGCCTCTACTGGACACCAACCTTTGTGTCTGCTTTTCATGATTTAACTACCATCCCCAAGATCAAGCTGTGGACAAAGGTATACACAGATCGCTGGTTCTGTGATGAAAAAATGAACAACTCAACAACAGAAGCAGCGTTGCCCGCACGCTTTATAGGCGCCACCGCACACAACTGGCAACATTATGTATTGTAGGCAGTGGTTCGTCATCCCCTGCAGGAAAAGAAAAACATCGAAGAAGAAAAATAGATCAAGTGGCGCCAAAACGTTGTTATTTACACCTCACTGAGCACCACGTGGGCAAGGCTAAAGAAAATAACCGGGGAAAACCGCTCTAACGTAACTTACCACCCTAATGCCGGGGAAGAGGCTGAACGCCTTGCAGCCTTCTTTGCAACCTGTGCTAGCTCAGATCATCTACCGAGGGAGACTGTCCAAATAAATGCCCTGTTACAGCCAGATAGAGATAGAGAAATAGAGAAAGCGTGCCAGTTTAACGCTTACACTATTCTACCCATCACTGCCAAGAGCTCGCAGAGGAAAAATAAAGATTCTAGCCTGCGCCTTGGGGGACAAAATCACATAACATGTCAGGGCATACCGGCCCAGTTGGGCAAACTGCTCTACTTTCACTTATAAATGCCTCAGGGAATGCAGCTACATTGCCCTGCTGCTGTGGGAAAAAATGGAAAAAGGAAATTATTCCTGTCCCCAAGCAGCAAGATTCGGCCATCTGGCGTTCTATCCCCCTCCTCAACTGCGTTGGGAAAACAGCAGATAGCATGCGTTTAAACAGGTTGGCATGGAAGGTGGCCCTTTGACCCCTACCGTCTTTGTCTATACCAAAAGTACTTGAACAGCTGAATGTCTCACCACCTTTCCTAACAAAGTTAGCAGTGGTCGTTGTACTGACGTGTTCCTGGACCTTGAAAAGGATCTTTGAGCTCGCCCATGCAGCAGCCATCCTTTCCATCGTGGCACGTAAAGGCGTTGCCGGTAAGATGAAATGCTTGAATGGCTCAGAGACTTTCTAAGAAGACGCAGTGAATTTATTCGATTTCAGGGGCACTCCTCCCATTCTCACGATAATGGAACCCTTAAGGCCCTTAAGTCGTTTTATCTCTTCAACATCCTCATGGATAAACTTCTTAATCTGCCCCTACGAAAAGAGTGAAGATCCTTTGCTAAGCTGGTGACCTTGCATTATTTTTTTTTTTTACCCAGAGCCAGACAATAAGCCCAATACTCAGCATAATTTGGAGTTTATCCATGAGTGATGTAGTAAGCACTAAGTAGGGGTTAAAGATCAGTGCCCTCAAGTCCAAAGCCATCACTGTCAGAAAGCCAGACCCTGAACACCCAATCTCCTTCCAGCGTTCCCAGCCACCAGTACCTAGGTGTCTGGTTTAACAAGAAACATTCCTTCGATGTACAGGTAAGACACCTGCAGGAAAGGGTAGCTACAAGGACCACTGCCAGTCATGATATTCATCACTTATCTGAAGGGAGGTACCAACTACAGTGTCCTTCGCACCTAATACACCCATGCCGTCAGGTCCTTGACTGACTGTTTTGCCCACTGCCTTGTAACACTCAGTGAACACTCCTTAGCCAGACAGGAGGCAGTGCAAAACAATGCTCTTCGTCTTGAACTGGGCGCCCCCATGTGTACCAAACTGTACAACCTCCAGCAGGAAACTGTCACTATCCCTTTAAGGATTCGTATCCAGTAAGGCACAGCTTGTATACTTACTAAAATGGTACATCGACCCGGGCCATCTCTTCCTGATGAAACAGTTACCGCTGTGCTGTGTCGTTGGGCAGCTTCTGAGCACAATGTGCAGCAGAACCCATCTCAACTGTTCATACCAAGGACCTTATCACTGAAAAGGGAGAAGACACACCACACCCCAGCTATACGATCACTCCACCATGGTCACCACCAGTCATCCACCAGTACAGTTTTATTCCACAAGTTCCAAGGCAACATCAACAGCTCAGATACGTCAGGCCCCCCAGAGCATGCACTCCATCTACCACGGTGGAACTCTGACGCATTACGCTGATAGTCCAATAGACCTCAACAACACTGCTCGGACAGCCAAGATATGTAATTGTCCAAGTGTACGTGGAGGCTCTCGCATGGTGCCTTCACTTTACAGACTGATCTTTTGTTGCTATAGTGGCCCTCCAACATGCACTCAACTATAACAACAGTCACATTGCATCATACACACACACACTCTCTCACAGCCATTCCGACACTAACATTCATCCTAATAATAACAACCAGCTCATTGTTCATGTCCTCTATATTGCCCATAGGAACTGCAAGAACAAGGCAAACACATCTCCCAAAACCGGATCCCTATAGCCATGTTGTCCTGAAAGGAAATGAAAAGGCTGACGTCACCAAATAGATCACCAAGAGACCTAAGGTTGATATACACATTCCCCCGAGCCTGACACAGACCAAGGCAAAAACCAAGAGCAAACGTGTCATGGATGGTGTCGGGTTCACCACGAGTTACCTGGTGTTATGCTACATGTTCAAAGCCCAACTCCTTGTTCTTTGGACACAAGCGACTAATGTGGGGTTCCCTTTAAGACCTGGTCTAGAGCATACAACTAGAGGAACAGGGCATGAAAACTCGGGTCAATCAACCTTACACGTATATTGCCATAAAGATAATCGTTATAATACACTGTACTAATTAAACACACAATGAGACAGGAGGACTCAGGTTGGGCTGCTGGCAACTGGGCTACTACAGGTGTCATCCAGGTGTGGGAGGGGTCCTATCAGGCATGCTTTCCCTCAGGGGGCACGGGACCACTGCTAGGGGCTGGGTCGTCCAAAGTGGGCTGCTAGGTGGTGTAGAGGGAGGCCTTTCCCTGGTGGGGTCTAGGTGAGTAGGTCAGCCCTTGGGACTGGGGCTGAACAGGGCGAGCAGGTGCGCTTCTCTATGCCCGCTCCTGGAGGAGGACTGCTCGACGGTGGGGATGGGAAGGTCTCGCCCTGGAATCCTGGGTGTGCCCCTGGATGACTCAGGGCTGCAGTCTCACTCGGGTCAAGCTGCTGTCAGGGGCTGCTTGCGGCGTCCCTTCCTTTGGGAGTCCGACAGCGAGGGGCGATGTAGGGACGCTGGCTGTAGGGAGTGGATCCCCAGACTTACAATGGGTCCACTCCAAATCTTCTCTGGCTGCAACTCCACTGGGGGGCTGGCTCTGTGGGGAGAGCGAGAAGGGTGTCCTGCTTGGCCTCTGGATGGGTGAGGCAAGCAAGGGACTCCTCTGTGAGGGGTGCCACAGGGGTAGCTGATGAGGGATGGACAGTGGCCAATCCCTATCCAGCGCAAACAGTGGCCGTCGCTGTGGTTCCACTTACCCCTGGGACAGCAGGTGAGAGACGGACAGTGGCCGATCCTTCCCTGGCACGGACAGTGGCCATCGCCTCGGTTCTGCCCTTCTCTGGGATTGCAGACGAGAGATGGACAGTGGCCGATCTCTCCTCAGCGCGGATGGTGGCTGTTGCTGTAGTTCTGCTCCCAGCAGAGGCTGCAGGTGAAGGACATATGGTGGTCGACCTTTCCCCGGCACAGACGGTGGCTGTTCCCGCGGTCCTGCAGGAGGTGGTAGAAGAAGCGTACAGTGGCCGACTTCTCCCCAACGCGGACGGTGGCCGTCGTCGCGGTTCTACCTGGGACTGTGGAGGTATCAATTCCCACTCCGACCCTGGCGAGTGCTGGTCTGCCGGGGCGGCGTTCCTCTGGCTGGCTCCGTTGAGGGGAAGAAGGGCGCCCGTGTGGCCTGGGCCCTTCATGCGCTCTATGCGCCTCCCTGTGGTCTCCCCTCGGGGTGGGTGTTTCGATACCCTGTCCGTGGTCCCTCCTTGCGTGTTTTGCCACCCTGTTCGTGGCCCCCCGTTGGAGTGGGTATTTCACCTGGTATACCACAGCCACCCAGTATCAGCTTCTCACTGTTGACAAGACTGTCCCTGGCCTACACGGCTGCCACTAGGCTCGTTGCAAGGACATTAACAGCTGCGGTAAAGCTCGTGATCCCGTGTCGGAGCCTCACCACGATAGTCAGCGTCCATACTGTACATATAATGTGTAGACGTGGAAAGGGATGAGTGACTCTAAGGTTATCTACTCTGTTTCCCTTTTCCAGGTTCACCCTTTTACGTTTTACACTGATTCAATGCAATTACCTTATCCACAACAAAAGTTACTACGATTCTAGCCTAACTGTGGGCTATCAAACGGCAAAGATCCGCCCGAATAGCCCATAAGTGAAATATTGGTACTTAAAAAAAAATGTAGGTAGATAAACAGTAAAGACTGCTACTCGTACATAAATCTGCAGTTTCGATTTACACAATACGGCTTTAATACAATGCGTAGAATCCGGAGAGAGAGAGGAAAAATATCAGAGTGGGAGAGAGGTGGGGGGGAGATTGGTAAGGAGGGAGGGGCAGGTGGAGGGAAAAGGTAAGAGGGGACGGGAGGGGTAAAGAGGAGTTGGGGGGAAGAGTTGCAATACCAATCTGATTTCCTCATGATGTGTTTCTCGAACATACTCAGATATATATCCCTTAAGGCATCAGTTAAACATGAAGTTGCTTTAATTAAAATTACAATTTCTTACAAGAGAAAGAGATAGAGACAGCAAGATGAACCCAAGCGAATGCAAACACTTCAAATTTCTCCCGCTGACAACCCCCCTGGATTCCAATGTTCTCTGTAAAGGGGTTAGCCAGCGGATCAATAACCTGGTGTGTCAATCCTTCTCTGAATGTCTATATTATACAAAGGTTCATGATATTATGTAGGGTTGCATGTCCGTACACAAATCGAGAATCTCCCCAAGAGTTTTAGTTATCGCAAGACGACGTTCCTGCGCGCCAAAGTTTGATAAAAAATGGGAACCTGTGACGTCACATGCCGGGCAGCTTCCCTCTTTTCTAACTGAATTATTGATGATAGAGAAATTAGAATACTTTGAGCTGATCGGCGGCATCACGAAGATCTCTCCTACAGGTAAACTGCTTATCAAGGTGAAGCAGCAAGCCTGAAACACGTAGGTCCTTTGTTAACAGTTAAAAAAACCGAATACAGCCTTCCACCATCCTCAGACATTTTCCATAGATACTGAAACTACTCTGCGCCGAGCTTGAGTGTCATTACTCGTGAAAACTATATAAACTTTTGCTGATTTTAGGCAATCCGATAGCACTAAGTAAGATTCCGCGACTACTTGGTGGGTAAGAACGCGATCCAATCCTATCTTGCGATGCGTAAGGTTGAATCTGGGGTCGTGGGAGCGGTCTGACTCTAAGGTGGCCTCCTCTCACTCCTCTATACTTATTTTTGAAGCAGGGTAGGGGAGTAATGCCGCGTCCATCTAGAGCTGTAAGTAATATTTTATTAGCATTCTAGGAAGATTAAGTATCACAGGGTAGCAGTACATGAAGTTTAATGTTCCAGGCTGTTGTACAAAGTCTGATATGGTGAATATAGGCCTTAGTACAGTTAGAATAGCGGATGTAATTTAGCAGCGGTGTAGCTGCAATGTGGATTCCGAGCATGTAAACAAAACATTTACAAGTCTTAAGAAGATGTACTTTTCACCCCACTGGTTAGGACCAAGCTGGTGAAAAGGTTGCCTCAACAATGGTAAGGGTGAGCGGAATCGAACCATGTGTTTAATTTTCCATTTATTTATTGATCTTTGCCAGTAAGGGGCATAAATCATTGAGCGATTGCAGTCGAGCATTTTTTTCTCGGAAGTTTGAGCGTGAAATACGTATTGCCTTCCAGCAATTGTGATGTTTTTCCTCACCACGTGTAGCATTATTGTTATTTTTTGTAGCATGCCCTCTGGGGGTGTTTAACCGTCATAATTATAAATTCTGTTGGTGACTAATAATCCATGGTTAATGTGCGAAGCAGTCTAGGGCACAGGGGTACAGTTTAGGTAATTTTCATGGGTTACCAATTGTTTAATGTTAGAATGGGGGGTTTGTTTGATGGAAATAATGTGTAGTAAGATAATGTAAGTTAATAATACTGTAGTTGTTTGTTATATAACAGTTGTTGGTAATTTCCAAGTTCAGCAGCACCACCTGTTTTTAGTCTATGATACCTTATCTGTAGAATGTTTCATATTTATAAAACTAATCAGATATTAACTGTTAAGTCAGTTAATATGATAATCATCAAGGAGACAGAACCTCTTTTAAAAAATATATTTTAAATCAGTCTATAGCCAGACACCATAATCCTGTAAGAGGCATCCATTTGTCCTTGAGTTGTTTTACAGGGAGGGGTACTAACCTTCCACCAGCCCATTTGTCGGCACATAGGGAACATGTTTATATTGGTTATGTGGTTACCACCCAGCATTATAAATGGTTTCCTGACTTATGGGCAGGGTTGGCACCCAAGTGGATGACCCAGTTTTGCCCATCTGAGGTTTTTCAGTGAAACCCACTTGAAAAATCCCACTATTTTACCTGCTTTACTTTTTTTTTTTCAAAATAATGTATCTAGTCACATAAATTCATTGTAATAATAGCCGATATTATAGAAATTTATAACATACAAGCAGAGCTGAAATTTTGTATGCTGTATATGAGCAGAAAAATGATGAAGTATTAATAATCATAGATACTCATCGCATTCTGTTTTACTGGTTTAAAAAAAAAAGACATTAAGCATTGCCAAGCATTTAATTAACTAATTTTGTAACCTTTTAGATATTGTTTTTGCCTAGTAAGGATTAGGGTAAATTTGTTATATACCGTTAATCAGTTCTTAGGTTAGACTTATGCCTGGTAAGGTTGTCTCATTACCAAATCTCAATCATCATACAGTGGAGAGGTATGTGAGAGAGGGGGGTGTGAGCTGAGAGCAGGGGAGTGAAATGGCGGGAGACAAGGCAACATGGAGGCGATTTGTTTGTGGCCACCTCTTAAGGGATTAAGCTGTCTGGCAATAGTTACATCAGTCATCTAAAGAAATTTTTTATAAACATTGCTACTTTTGTATATAGGTCTGTTTGATAGGCTTAGATTTGTTACCTATCTATCTGTGTATTGCCAGATGCCATAATCCCGTAAGGGGTGGCCATTCGACTTTGAGGTATTTGTTTTACTGGGAGGGGCACTAACCCTCCACCAACCCACTTGTTGACACGTAGGGAGCACGTATGGTTTGGTTATATGGTTACCACCCAGCACTGTAAATGGTTTTTTGGCTTACAGGAAACCATTTGGCTTGTCACTCAATGTAAAGCCACCTGTAATGGAAAGAAAAGCAATAAGAAGTGACAGGAAAGATGGGAGAAATAGGAAGAGAGGATGGCAGGCACAAAAAAAGAATGATAAAGGCTAAGGAGGAAGTAGGCAGCACTACATCAAGTGAATGGATGATGGTTGCCACCACCTACCATTATCTAAAGGCTATATTATTACTGTTAAGATGATGTGTACACTCACCTATTGAAATGATTTTTCACTTGTAAGAAGAATGGGAAATGTAAGTGTAAAATTGCCAAAGAACTTTTGTAGCAGCAAAGGAAATGAGTCCTTCTACTACTTTGTAGTATGTCAACCAAGGTGTGTATAAAGAGAAGTGTGTGCATGTGGGACGCAAGGAGATTGACTAATTGGCATCTTTTACTCAGGCCCGCCCTGGCCACGCCCCCTTACCACAGCCTATCCGTACACGCACACAGATATAAAAAGGCGGTAACTTCTTGGGGGTGGAAATTGGCATAAAACTGATACTTCATTTATATTAGCAAAGACAGTACCCAGTTTAGGGACCTTCAGTAACCTGGTAAGCTTAGAAACAAAACCAACCAAAACTAAGGGGAAAAAAGCATCCTAACTAATCCTCACTCTGTCATGTCTAACCGTAATTATGAAGCACAATCTGAAAGACTTTATCTTGTCAAACTTTGCGATAAGGAAGGCATAGGCTGAGGCAGTGGTTTCCAACCTGCGGGGCGTGCTCCCCCAGGGGGCACGAAGGGCTGCCTGGGGGGGCGCGAAGGCTTGATAAAGAGGGTAATTATGTTTGAAAATTATGAATTATGATGGAATTCAGTAATTTCTTAATATGGAGAAAATATTTCAGATATGAATAAGAAATCTAGTTATATGAATATATAAACAGTTTCAAAGATTAAGAATCTGTGATATTTATTGACATGTGCCAACTATACCAGTAAAATACAGTATTTGAGGAAGGGGGGCACAGGGAATGTGTCATTCAGTGAGGGGGACAAGAATTAGTAAAGGTTGGAAACCACTGGGCTAAGGCATTACTGATAAGAACCTTGAGTATAAAAAAATTTAAACAACAGTACCAAATGCTGTTGATTACACAGTAGCAAATCCGTGTTACTGTACATGGTGTCCCCTGAGTAATGTCATTAACTTCGGGTGATGGTTATTGATGATTTTCAAAGCAAAGAAAAAAATTTCATAAACATATGTTTTTTTTTACAATAGTTATACACAATTAATCAGTATTATTATTCATAGAATATTGTCTTTACTGTGTAAGTAAAGAAAAATGTATTGGAAAACTAATGCAATATTCCTTATATACATAATTTACCAGGTATTTCATACATAATATTAATGACAAAACTCGTGCGACAACCTCTATATTCAGTAGCCCATTCTGAGCAATGAAAACAATAGTCTAGTCTGATGAAAATACTGGACGTCCACATCTATGACAACAAAAATCTAGAGAACTACGGGGTATCAAGTAATGCTGAAATTGACAGAAGTATTATCATAGTGTCACTTAATGGATCATTGAAAAGGTACTTAAAGCTTAAATCTTTTATTTCCACTAAAAATGTGATGTTCTGAAAGCAAAAAGTCGGCATTGATAAAATGCTTACTCTGTATAATCTTCACGTGAAACAGGATTGCGAATGCTGTTTCTTAGTCTTGGTAGATTTAAAGTAGGGCACGAACTTTGCTTTAAAGAGAGCCTGACATTGTCATGTGACTGGTGAAAGTTAAAACGTGCGGGTGAAAAATTCATAGAACAAATTAAGTGCCATGGTTTTACTTGCTTGATGTGCGATTGATCTTTTCTTTTGCAGGCATCTAGGTACAGTACTTTCATAATACAGTACCTTGTGTTGGTATTGTAGAAATAAATGAAAATATACAAACTTCCTTCTGTTTCTCGAATTAACTTTGCAGGTGATACTGTACTGTTAAGTGAATACAGTGGGGAACTACAAGGCTTGGTGGATGAGTTTGAAAGAGTATGTGGGAAATGGAATCTAAAGGTGAATGAAGGGATGAGTAAAGTTATGGTCTTCAAGAGAAATGGAGTCACTGAATACACAGTGAGGCTGGATGGTGAGAAAATAGGAAAATGTGAGTGCATTTAAGTACTTGGGCAATGTAATGAGTAAGGATGAAAGTTTAAAGGATGAAGTACAGCTACCACAAATTGACTTAGGACCTCCCTCCACAAGGTATTGAAAAACACAGAAATCATAGCATATCACAATGTTTGTTCATGAAATACCATTCATTAATATGAAATCATGTTTCCCATGTTTTTCAGTACCAGTTGGATGCATTCTGGCATGGAATCACTTAGATCTCGAAAGTAATCTAAGGACATTTCTTTGCATCAAACATTTGTCAGTTCAATCTTGAAGTTGTCCAGATTAGGTGTCTTCTTCTCTGCCATGATTTTCTTCATCTTTGCCCAACAGTTTTCCATCGAATTTAGATCTGGACTTGTTGCCAGGCCAGTCGAGGACCTCAGTCCGATTATCCTTAAGCCATTTTGTCTCCTTTCTTGAATTGTGACATGGAGCTGAATCGTGCCTGAAAAAGTCACACCCATGAATAGCAAAAAAGTTTAACAAACAATCTTTCAGAACTTGAATGTACCGGCCACCATTCATCATCAAGTTCTTAGGAAGAAAGTAGAGGCCTCCCCCTCCCATTTCACCTGAGAAACATCCCCATACCATTACTGATTGTGGGTGCTTAATAGTTGGCACCGTGTAAGCAGGGTCATATTGACTACAGGAGGCAGAGCGATGAACCTTGGCAGAACATACCTGGAACACTTGAAATGTGCTTTCATCAGAAAACAACTTTTCTCCACTCGTCCTATGTCCGGTGTGCATACTTCTTGGCAAACTGAATGCGCTGGTTCTTCTTGTGGTCAGTGAGAAGCGGTTTCTTGGCTGCAGTGCGGCTTGGCAAACCCAGCTCCTTCTGCAAGTGGTGTTGGATAGTTCGAATTGAGAGGTCTTGTAACAGCTGGGGATGCATTCTCTTCCATTCTGCTGCTGTCAGTCGAGTATTCTCGATTACTTCCCTCTACAGAAGTGTACCTGTACCTCTGGAAGTCGTCCTCTTCATTCCACCACCATGCTTGTGCTCTGGTATGACATCAGGTGGCAGACAGCAAGAATCATCATGACAGTCGACTTTGCACGTCCAGTACTTTCACAAATCCTGTTGATAGGGACATTATCTTGCCTCTGTGCAATGATACGAACCCTCTCATCCCATGAGCAATACTTTCCAGGCATGGCAACTCGACTCTAGGATAATAACAGGGCAAACAGTAATGCACATGAAAAAAGAGGGAGGTGCAAGCTCGGACACATACACTTCCACTCTCGCTTCTGGGCAAGCACTGAAGTGCTGAGTGTTTCACCATCTCCCGCCAACACCAGAGGAATTACCAGTTACTTCTTGCCTCCAAAATTCACTTGGTAGAGTTGGAAACACAAAGCAAAGACAGACAACTCTCCCATACCAATTCTGTGTGTGTAGGTTCTAAGTCAATTTGCGGTGGGTGTACTTGAGAGGGTACAACAGGGAGGAAAGGTTGCTGGTTCATTGAAAGCAGTGGTAAGAGCTTGGAGGTAAGGAAGTGGCAGTATGACAGTATTGTGGTAGCTACCTACTGTGACTAATGGAAGCAAATCTTGGACCTTGTTGGAAGAATTCAAGCCAAGAGTGAGAGCAGTGAAAATGAGTTATTTGAGAGGATCATATGGAGTTATGTGGAGAGAGAAAGACAATTGAGGAAGTGAAGGAGCATTATGGTGTGGATGTGATTGTGATAGTGTTTGTAGAAGTAGATGGAGGTGGTATGGCCATGTGGAGAGGATGAAGAATGGGAGACTGACGAGGCATGACTTTCAGCTAATCTCTAGATTACATATGTTCGTCACTAGCAATTATACATTGTGTTATGATATTTTAGTCCTGACACAGGAATTGATGGAGGTCTGCTGTGAACTGCTGAAGCATGAGGGAAATATACTAGTTTAATGGATATGCAGATTTGCCTGGGAGAAAGGTAGAGTCCCCGAGGATTGGAAACCAGGTATAATTATTCCCCTGTTCAAAGGAAAAAGGGAAAAAGGAGTGTGTGGTAATCATAGGGACATCTGTCTGCCAGGTGTAATTGGAAAAGAACAGTATAATTATGGTAGGATACTTATTGACAGAGTTAGGGAAATAGAGGAATTAATTGGAGAAGAACTGGGAGGTTTAAGGAAGGGAAGAGATTGTGTATATCAGACATTCATCCTAAGGTGTTAAGTGGAAAAGTTTCTAGGGAAGGGAAAGAAGTTGTATGTGGCCTTCATGGATTTGGAGAAAGCATAATTGACAGAGTGGATAGACAAGGAATATGGAAACTATTAAGAACATATGGAGTAAATAGGAGCTGTTGAGTGCTGTGAAGAGTGTGTATGAGGACAGTAGGGCTGCAGTGTGTGTGGATGGTGAACTGAATGAATTTTTCTGTCTGCATGTTAGATTGAAACAGGAATGTGTCATGTCTCCGTGGTTGTTCAGTCTGTATATGAATGGGGTTATAAAAGAACATGGTAGGGTGGTGGATGTTGGAGTGGCCCTAATGAGAGTGCAGCATTTGGAAAATTCCTTTTCTGTTGTTTGCAGATGATACTGTATTGTGAAGTGAAGATGAAGGGAAACTGCAAGACTTGTTGAATGAGTTTGGAAGAGTATGTAAGAAGCAGAATCTAAAGGTGAATGTAGGGAAGAGTAAAGTTGTGGTCTTCAAGAGAAAGGAAGTCACTGAATGCACAGTGAGGCTGGATGATGAGGAAATGGAAAATGTTTGTTAATATAAGTACTTGGGTATTGTGATTAGTAAGGATGGTAGTTTAAAGGATGAAGTACTTGAAGGGGTACAACAGGGTAGAAAGATCACTGGTTCATTGAAAGCAGTGATAAGACATAGGGAAGTGAGTGTGAAGTAAAAAAGTTGCTGCATGATGTTGTGATATCCACTGTAACGTATAGATGCGAAACTCGGACCTTGTTGGAAGGACACAAGCCAAGAGTGAGGGCAGTGGAAATGAGTTATTTAAGAGAGCATAATGGAGTTACATGGAGGGATGATGACGAATGTGGAAGTGAAGGAATGTTGTGGTGTGGATGTGGATATGATAGAAAGCATTAGGAGAAATACATTGCGGTGGTTTGGCCATGTGGAGAAGATGGAGAGTGAGAGACTGACAAGGAGAGTTTATGTGAGTGATGTGGATAGGGGATGAGGAAGGGTGAGACTGCAGATTAGATGGAGGGTGGAGTGGATAGATATATGGGAGACAGGGATGTGGCTGGGGGGGAGGGCAGCATAATGGCAACGGACAGGACAACTTCGAGGCAGTTTGTTTGTGGCCACCCTTTATGGGATTAAGGCATCTGGATATAGATAGATTGATAGATCCTGTGACTCCAGTCATTAGACTACTACCTGTATACTACTACCAGTTAATTTTTGCATATCCAATTACTTGATGTGCTGCCTACTTCTTCCTTCACCTTTATAAATTTTTTTCTGTGTCTGCCCTCCTTTCTTCCTATTTCTTCCATCCTGTCACCATTATTACTCTTCTTTCCTTTTCAGGTGGCTCTACATTGAGTGACAAGCTAAATGGTTTCCTGTAAGTCAGGAAACCATTTATAGTGCAGGGTGGTAACCATATAACCAAATCACATGTGTTCCCTACGTGTCAACAAGTGGGTTGGTGGAGGGTTAGTGCCCCTCCCCGTAAAACAGCTAACTCAAAAAACAGATGGCCACCTCATATGGGATTATGGTGTGTGGCTGTAAACAGATAGATATACCTACTGTATGTGTATTTTGTATTGGCTTTTTCAGCATTCATGTAGTGGTCACCTTTACTACTGGTATAGATAATAATAAGTGATGCAGTGTAATGGTTAAAATGTCCCACTTGAAGTGATAACCTAACCTTAATATGTTTGGGATCAATCACCAAGAGGTGACTTGTTATTTATTTATTTATTCATTAATCATGTAATACCACCAAGTGGAGTAGGTTTTGTCATCTGCACTTAAATGTACCCTATCCTCAGGCTGTCACACCTTGGAGGAGATAACATTTTTTTTGTTTTTTTGTTTTTGTTTAACTGGCTTTTTTTTTTTTTTTTCAAGTCTTCCAAAGGAAAAGAAAAGGAAGTAAGTAAACAGTATGGTACTAGTACCTTGTAATTATGACACAATATCAGTGAATGTGTTTAACATAGTGATTAGCTTTACTGTATTTTGGATGATGTAACAGACTAGGTAGAACTAGACAGTAGCTATAGCTGTACAGAATCCCATTAATGCAGACTTCACTGACTTTCTATTTTTACCAAGTTCATGAACTCTGAAGATGCTGTACAGTTGTATCTTGGGTGAGATAAACACAATTTCTTCACATAGATTAGTATCTTTGCATAATGCCAGGGTATGTTTCATTTAATAATTGTCTTCCTGTAATGTAGTTGTTGGAATAGACATAGAACAAAGTAAACTTCAGTTCCAAGGTGAGCTTACTGTTGATTTTTAGTAGGTTCTAGTTTAGCAGGTGTAGAGGGCATGTAGAAAGAGTGGAAGATAACAACTGAGTGTGGAGGGTGAGAGGTGTGAATATTGTGGTTAGGGTTGCAAGAGGTAAGACTGAAAAAGACAAGGAACTAGATAAGCCATCTTCCTTACCTAAGATTGTCTTGGGAGAGAGAGGAAGCATTTAATAAGTACAGTTCACTCACTAGTTTCACGCCTAATTGGTAAACAATCACTTCATGAAACTAAATTTCACAAAACTCGTGCATATACTTTGCAGGTCATGATCATGATGATGATGACCTGCAAAGTATACGTATGAGTTTTACGAAACTTAGTTTCATGAAATGATTGCATGTAACAGATGGTAATTGGTTTCTGAGTCACCTCATTCCACCTCATTCCCCCTTATTTGCCTATTAATGACACAGTACCCATGCTATAAATTACATACAGTTAATCAGACATATATTACTGAACCATAATAATAAAGACTTTACTAACATTGATGCATACGCTGAACTGCATGATGAGGCTTGAAGATGAGTTCCAAGGCTGGGAGCGGTGGTTAGTTTCCACCAGCCCCCTAACTGCTTCCTGCCACCACTACCACTCACTGCATCATGGTTCTTTTTAGTTGAATGTACTGTTGATTCTGGTCAGTTAAAACTCTTCACATTACATGTTCTAACACCATTGTCCAGCATGGCTAGTTTACCATGCTTGTCTTCCAGAGAATATTTCTTCTTACTCACACCTTTACAGTATTCCCGGGTACCCTTGCTCATCGTGGAAGTCTCAGCACTGCGGTCACCCATTGTGCAATTGTGAAACACATTACACAGCACGCGAACTATAGACTCAAGTGAGAATGTCCTGTGAGGTGAGATCACAACAACATGAAGTGTCGCAGGATATGGCATTGTAAACATGGAGGCGGTGGCCGTTAACAAGTGACTGAGGAGATGCATATGCATGCGATCACTTGCCGGTGGGGTTCATGAAACTCTCAGTAAAATCATGGGACTCCTTGCAAGGGATCATTCCTTTGCATCGTGAAACAACTATTAGCTAAAGTACATTCTGCAAAACCATTGAGTGCACTGTATCGTTTTCATAGGCTCCAGCATGCTTGCATGCATCGGCCTTGGCCACCTAATGGTGGCTGTCCATGCTGCTCAGTCTCTGGCAGCTTCCCTATTTAGTCCCTTAACCCTGAGGTCACACTCAATGACCTTGTCCCAGGTCTTTTTCGGTCTAACTCTCACTGCCCTACCCCCAACATTAATACTTCTCACTTTCTGCATCCAGTTATCATCCCCCATCCTCTCCACATGCCTTAACCATCTCAATCTACCACTTCTCATCTCAACACCAAAATACACTCCAGTCCCATCCTACATCTCAACTCTTCCATCGTAAACCTAGCTCCCCTGGCCTTGCACTCAGGGACACACTGCATATCAGTAGTGGTGTTCTTCAGGGTTCTCTCCTATCACTAACTCTCTTCCTTCTGTTCATCAGTGATGTAAGCTGTACACTCGCTCCAGAAAGTATTGGTGCAGAATATGTGTTAAATGTTATGACACACAGAACAAAAGAAACTTGAAACTGAGGTTGTCCTCACACATGCAGGCTTCTCAGACGATAGATGACTGCCATATCAGATACCTCTTGAGTCCTTCATAATGAGTATGGAATGGCCGTAATTGTTATAATATATACAGGTATTAACGGGCTGTCACCGCCACATGGTCGAATCATTCTGGATGGCATCGGACCCACAGTGCACCGATACTTTCTGGAGCGAGTGTACATGTAACTCATACGCTGATGACTCCACCCTGCACCTTTCCATCCACTTCCCGCAGTGTCCGTCTCAGCAGTTACTTCAGTAAACAAAGGATGAGGCTATGGCACACTTACTGTCTGACTTAGCTCATATCTCTGATTCAGGTAAAAGTAATTTTGTGTTATTGCATAAAAAAATTCCATTCTTACATCTTTCAACTTATAAAAATCTACTACAGTAATCTCTTTAAGACCCGGACACCCAAGCCATGGACATTTTGGGCTCAGGTCCTTGGACACACACACACACACACACACACAAGCCGGTATGTGTTCATCCTTACTTTAAATTTGCTGTGCAGTGACGAACAGCTGTGTTTTGACGTTTAGTTCCTCCGATGTCCACTTGAGCACCCCTGCTTCCTCCCAAGTTCCTACCTACCTACCATCGTGACTATATGCTTTTTGCCATGGCTGCCCACATGCTCATTTTTGTGAATAAACAGCAATACCTCGCCACAAGACCACATGGGAATTTACAGCATTATGCATTGTTAAGAAATTACAGTTCAGAGTGCAAAGAATTAAGTGCAGAGTGCAACACTGGCATGTTGCAACTGGCGTGGCTGAAGTAAGAACAGAATGTGCAGTGTTAAAAATATAATACACAGCGCAAAGGATTAAGCGCATCACAACACTGGATTACTGTACATGCTTCAAGTGTACCTTCACCACTGTCTGAGCCATAGAGGAGCGGGTTAATCTTCGTGACGGCCACAGACGTGTTGTAAGTACCCTGTATACTGCTAAATATTTTCCATACTCCTGATTTCTCATTCTCTGATTCCTTTTCATTTATTTCATGGTTTCTCTCCATTACTTGTGTGCATAGGGTCTTAAATAGGTGCTGTGCATGTCCAGTATGGGGTTATTTAGGTGGCTTTCAAAGTTGGGTCTATAAGTACCTGTCCAGGGGCAATTTTTCAAAGTCCCAGATATGCCTTTGGCTCTTTTATGCCAGATCTTGGAGGGATTACTGTACAGGATTATCCTCTGATTTTTAACAATATCCAACTCAGCCGTGCATCGTCTTTGAACATAATTGGGGTTTCATTCTCTTGGAATTTATTGTGGAAAGATCATATTACCTCTCTTGTAAAATCTGATCCCAAGAGATCAGTGCTAAGTCAACTCCATGCCTTCTTTCCTGTACACAGTTGTTGACTTTATACATGGGTTTCATTTGTACCTGTGTAGAGAACAACTCACATGGTGGGGAGGCTTCCCATATACAGCCCTTCTCAGCAAAGTGGAGTCAAAGGCTTTTTATCTCATTTGCTCTCCTCGTCTTACTGGCTCCCTTCAACCTTTGTCTCTTCCCTGTATTGTTACATCCTTATCTGTTTTCCTGTTGCTGCTTCAGTGGTCAAAGCTCCTCTGAATGGAATGCTTGCATCACTTAACCACTATGGCAGGCCTATAGCACCTGTCTAGCAGCAAATTTATCCCTTTTCTATCCAATTCTGTAATGCAAGAATTAACTGTTACTTCCAGTCCTTTATTAATGCAACAGGTCAGCTCTGGAACTCTCTTCCTCATTCTGTATTTACTACTACCTTTGACCTCCACTCTTGTAAATGCAGTATGTCTAGGCATCTTAAAGTGAATGGATCTTGAATTTTGCTTTCTTTATCATGTTTTTATTTTTTCTTGGAGGGAACAGTCTTGTGGGCTTCTTCCTTGCAGGAAAAGGGAGCAATACTTGGAGGTTTTCATGCTTTCAGGATAGAGTTGAATCCGTGAAATTATGGAATTATCGAAAAATCTTAATATCTCAAAAACTGTGCATCCTAGAGCAAAACTTAGGAACAAATACCTCCTTTCATAATCAGTTCAGTAGATTTTAAGCTCCTTTGTGCTTTTCCAGCAGATCAAGACATGATTTTCAATTTCAACACTTAGCTGACCTTACAATAGAGAACAAATCCCATGGTGGAGCACCTTGGATTGGTGTATGGTGCTGGATGCTGGGCTGGATGATGTGAGATTCCTGGCACCTCAGGAAGACAGTAACTCTGCTAGTCTGTGACATAGGCATTTCTTACCTGGTCCCTGGGAAGGGTCTGGTAGAAACTGATGAATGAGAATAGTGAGAGCATGGTGATCGTGAACAGATTGGGTTTGCAGTAGCACAAAGAAGGATGTGGTGCGTTGGAATGTTTGCTAAGCACATGTAAAGAAAGGTGTGAATGGGTTGAAGGATATGATGGCAGGTGTTTTGACAATATCAGAACATTTTTTTTTTTTTTTTTTCTTTTTTTTTTTTTAGATATTTGCAGTAAAGCAGATAGTAAAGAAAACATGTGAGGAGGACTGCAAGAGCATTTTTAACATCATTTTAATCTCCTTTCTCAATAATACATGGGTTAGACAGACCCGAGGAGTAGGGATATTGGAGCTTACAAGTTGGCCAAACATAGATTCACTTATAATTCAGGTCTTCAGAATTCTTGGGTTCACCAGATGGGCTGTTTAATCCATGCACAGTATGCTTTGTGTTGCTGGAGAGGTTGTGATCATTCTGTCAGGCTGCAAAGATAAAATTGGTGGTTAAACCCATGTCTTGTGCATGTTCATAGATACAGTACTTCAGATAATTCACTGATTTCTCTTGTGTGGCCTTTGCTGCCACATTTTGCATACCTTACCTATTCACATTTTCACTTACCATATCCACCTACTTTCTTTACATTCCATGCTTCCATCTACCTTCAGTATTAATTGTATATACTGGTACTCCTTTTACTACCCTCTTCACATATGTTTTCTCATTATTCTCATATTATAAGTAGTCATTTTCTCTTTGATCCACAGACTCCCTAACCATTCATGTTTATTGCATGTTTTTTTCTATCCAGCTGCATCACACAAACATTCCTTAACCCCTAAAGGTGCAAATCTTTGTGCAACCTCTGCATTCAAACCTCAGATTTTTATCAGGTCTTCATAGCACAACCATATAACTGTTTAACACTCCTTCACCCCTATATAAGTGAAGGAGTGTTAAATAGTTTACTTTTCTTTCCTGTCACTTCATCTGTGTATTGTGTTTAATTTCTCCATCTCCTGCCGTCACAATTTATCAACACATTACACCTTAAGGTACTTTCCCTTTCAACAACGTCTATATTACTGTATCTACAAAAACACTACAGCTTCATCTGCATGTCCTGTGTTAGACATGAAATACTTTGTTCCATTACTTACCCTTCAGTACCAAATTCTCTCCTTTCTGCAGCTCTTCCTTTGACCTCTCATAACCTCGTCTTTAAACTGCAGTACAGTAGTTTGAAATCCAGGAGGTATCCCCCCCCTACACACACGCACAGAAATGGCAGAGTTGGGATGGGACAAGCAGCTTCTGACATTGGTCTTAAAGGGGCAAAGTATTCATAAACAGTACTGTAATGTAAGAGGCAGAGTGATGGTAATGATGATATATTGTGTTGGGTTTAGTTTGTATTCTGTTATTCTATAAGTTTCTCTCTCTCTCTCTCTCTCTTTCTCTCTCATTTGTAGTGCCATTGAATTTTTGCTTGGCTTTAGCATGTTGAGATGTAGTGGTCTATTTTGTATTTTTCATTCCATATTTTCTTAAGTGATCTTTCATCTTAGTCTTGTCATAACTAATATTATTGTTGCTTTCCACTCCAGGCCTCTCGGCAGCATGGCAAATACAAAGAAGAGAGTGAGAGCAGTGATTCAGACGAGTGGGATGACGAGGAGGACCCTGACAACATGAATGTACCTGGTAGGGATTTGAGTGATTACGTTGGCTGATAAAGTAAGACTTGTCATAATGCTGTGTTCTTATTGGTACAGGTTATGTGGTACTTAACATCAAGATGGTATGAGTAATAGAATGTATGGTACAGAATATCAAAGTACAGTGCACAGTAGTAAATCTCCTTTGTTGTACCTTGTAAGTCAATAGAATTTTGAAAGGGCTGAAGAAAGAAAGTGGAGTTTTTAACAATGTCTTGCAGACTTCAGAGAACCATTTCTGTTGTAGTATTACTGTATGTCTCACCTACTGTACCTGGAACTGTAAAAAGTTAGTACTGTATTGCATCTGAAGGGGAACAAATCCAGTGCATCAAACAGTAGTTCCCACGTCATATACAGTTTGGCAAGTAGAAAGTTCGAGAAAAATACTGGGGTATATGGAGACATCTGGCAGTTCCCTGTAGTAAGCCCATGTATCTTTATGAATGAATCACTCAGAACCTAGAGCCTCCTGTCAGGTGGAATGTGATTGGCTGAACTTTTGAATGGTGTTGAAGCAAATATTCTCATTATGTTTTATGTCATTGAAGGTTAATAACTAATAAGTGGTAGGAAACAGTTTTATAGAGAATACTACAGTATTTAATGAACAGATGTGAACAGGAGGAGTTGGGATCAGTGAATTGGAATAAAATGGATCTGGACAGCCTGTGGAATTCACATAGGGATTGCTTAGTTAGGAATGCTAAAGCAATGTGTGGTGTGGCAAGAGTAACAACGAAGAAAGGTGCGGCATGGTGGGATGAAGAGGTTAAGAGAGCAGTGGAGGAAAAGAGGAAGAAGTGGCCAGAGTGGTTGTAGAACAGGGGTTCATTTGAAATAAGAACTGAATAAACTGAAAGCAGGAAGCACTTAAAGAGACTAGTGAAGAGGAAAAAGAAGGAGGGAAGTGATGATCCAAGAAGAAAAGTGAATGCAAATTACTCTGAAAATAGGAAGTTATTCTGGAAAGAGGTGCAGAAATGTTGAAATGACAGCAGAAACAAATGTGAAAGTCTGAAGTAAGTAAGTGGTAGATTATTAACCTGTGGGGATGCAGTAAGGACCAGCTGGAAAGAATATTTTGACAGCCTGACGAATGGGAATAGAGAGAGGAGAGTCGCTGTAAACATAATTGATTTTAGGGGTGTGCAGAAAAGGAATGCGGTGATAGGAAACGTGACACTTGCACAGGTGAACAGCGCTGTGAAGTGGCTGAAAAATGGGAAAGCAGCTGGTTGATGAGGTGTATCCAGAGATGATTAAGTGTAGTGGAGAGAGTAGAATGAAGTTCTTGTTGGAGATATGTAAGAAGGCATGGATGAGTGAAACTGTGCCAGCAGAGCAGAAAAAAGGCTGTGATTGTACCCCTGTACAAAAGAAAGGTGAGTGAAGTGAGTGCAAGAATTATCGTGGCTTAAGTTTATTGAGTGTGGTAGGACAGGTCTATCTATCTATTGCCAGACGCCTAAATCCCGTAAGGGGTGGCCACAAACAGGTCACCTCCATGTCGCCCTGTCCCCCACCATTCAACTGCCCTGCTTCCAGCGCACACCCCCCTCTTTCATATACCTATCCACTTCATCCCTCCATCTTATCCTTGGCCTCTCCCTGCCTCCACCTCACTCACATACAGTACACTTTCCTCAGCAGTCTCTTACTCTCCAATCTCTCCACATGGTCAGACCACCTCAGTATGTTTCTCCCAACACTCCATCACTTCCACATTTGTCAGTCTGTCTCGCCATGTGACTCCACATGCTCCTTTCAAATAACTCATTTCCACTGCTCTCACTCTTGACTTCTGTCTCTCCAACAAGGTCCAGGTTTCACTTCCATACATTAGAGTTGGTATCACAGTACTGTCATGTATTAACTTTTTCACTTCCATGCTCACTTCCCTGTTTCTTATCACTGCTTTCAAGGAACCAGCAACCTTTCTTCCTTGTTGTACCCTTTCAAGCACTTCACCCTCTAAACTTCCATCCTTACTCATCATACTACCCAAGTACTTAAACCCACTCACATTTTCCATTTTCTCCTCGTCCAGCCTCACTGTACATTCACTGACTTCATTTCTCAAGAAGACCATAACTTTACTCTTCCCCACATTCACCTTTAGATTCCGTTTCATGGTACTCTCCCAAACTTATCCACCAGGCCTTGCAGTCCTGGTGAGTGATGAACAGTGTAGCATTACGAGTGGTATAGAATGTGTGGATCAAATATTTTCAGTAAGACAAATAGTGGAGAAGGCTTGTGAGGAGGACTTTAAGGTGTTTATGACATTTATCAATCTGGAAAAAGCATATGACATTGTAAATGAGAAGGATTGTGGAAGGTTTGACACATGTATGTTGTAGATGGTAAGCTGCCTTTCTGAGAGTGGCTAAGGCTTTGAAGCTAGAGTCTTAAACAAAATTATTAATATTTATTCCTTGAGAGTCTGTTTAAAGTGGGCTTACTTCTGTTTTCAGGTGGAGGTACAAACATCGGTGTGTTAAAGGGGGAGGAAAACCCAGTGAAGAAGGAAGGAGAGGGGAGCAGCAGCAGTGGCCGTGGGCTGGGAGAACTCTCCTCTCTGGGGGCCAGCAGCTCAGGGATCAGTTTGCAGTCCCTCCTCGGTGGACCCCAGCCTGACCTCAAACCTAAGCCAGACCTCCTCAGCACAGCTCTCTCTTCATCAGGTTATTGTTTTGTTAATTTTCTTCTTCTTTTACCAGTTAAGAGTTTTTCTTCTATGAACAAATTTATCTGATGGTACTGGAATATACAGTAATCCTCAAATGCATCCATTGTATAGAAAATTTTAATAGTTATTAATTTTCATTGGCATAATGGAGTTCATAGTTGATACCGGTATTTTATAAATTTATATGTCAGTTATAACCAGCACAGCAGCAGTTCACTCACATTTGACATTGAGGATATGTACCAAAATGCTGTGTGGCTCAGTGGCATGAGGTGGCCGTAGAGCCATAGTGTACCATAGCACCCAGTTTATATTATCCTAAATTCAATAATTGGACTGTCTTAAACAAATTCTGATGAAGAGATGGAGTAGCATCCTTGAATTCAGGAGTTCTTACAGTAATGATGAGATGAACAGAATACTTTCTGTAATCATTAAGTGTAACCTCAGTGTCCAGTTAAAACACTTAGTATTCTGTATTTGTTGGTTTTTATATTCATTTTACCATTCTATACTGCCTGTGTTTTTGCGTAACCATTTCACTATGATTTTTTATTTTTTTTTCTGCTATCTGTTTGATATTGCTTATGAGAGGCTTGAAGTGTTGGAAGAGTTGAATAGTCTTAATATCTTCCCTCCATTAGACAGTTGAATAAAGTTAGGGGATAAAGTTATCTGGCCAAAGCCTGATAGGGTGATCATGGGAGAAGTGTCTCCAGGTTAACCCTCTTGTGACTTCGCATATCCCTCTTCCCTCCATACAGCCACATGCCAAAGGTTTATAATTGTATTCTCTCGCCTGCAGAGTTCCTTCTGCCTCCAAATGTCTTTTCCCAATACTCCTGGATAACTGAAGTCCTGTTGGTGGTGTAACCAAGACTAGCTGAGGCAAAATGAATAGTTACTTCATAAAATCTTTTCTTTGCTTCACTTTATGAGAAATACAAATGCATTTGTGGTAGGTGAGGGCGCTCATCATCCACTCACTTGATGTAGTGCTGCTTTCAGGTGTCTGCCCTTTCCTCTCCTCTATCCTTCTTTCCATCCATCCTCTTCTGTTTTTCTTTCCTTCAGTCTTTCCTCGTCTTTCTGCCTACGGGTGACTTTACACTCTCTCTTCTGTCTTTCATTCCTTCATTCTTACCTCTTCCTTCTGCCTGTCGGTGACTCTACACTGAGTGACAAGCCAAATGATTTCCTGTACACCAGGAAACCATTTACTACGCTGGGTGGTAACCATATAACCAAATTTTGGCGCCTGGTGGTTTAGTGGGTAATGAAGGCACTCAAATCAGACTGAGCCTTTGCAAATATGAAAATTAATATCTCTCTATGTATTGCCAGGCGCCTTAATCCTGTAATTGATGGCCACAAACAAATTGCCTCCATGTTGCCCTGTCCCCTGCTGTTTCACTGCCCTGCTCCCATTTTAGATCCCCCTCTCTCATCTACCTCTCCACTTCATCCCTCCATCTTATCCTTGGCCTCCACCTTACTCACACTCTCCTTGCTATTTTCTCGCTCTCCGTCCTCTCCTCATGTCCAAACCAGTGCCGTGTATTTCTCCTAATGCTTTCTGTCACATTCACATCCACACCACAAAACTCCTTCACTTCCTTATTTGTCAGTCTTTCTCTGCATGTAACTCCACGTGCTTCTGTCAGAAACCTCATTTCCTCTGTTCTCACACTTGACTTGTGTCCTTTCAACAAGGTCCAAGCTTCACTTTCATACAGTAGAGTTGGTATCACAATACTGTCATGCAGCGACTTTTTCACTTCCATGCTTACTTCCCTGCTTCTTGTGACTGGTTTTAAAAAACCAGCAACCTTTCTTCCTTGTAGTACCCTTTCAAGCACTTCACCCTCCAAACTTCCATCCTTACTCATCACACTACCCAGGTACTTAAATTCACTTACATTTTCCATTTCCGCATCACCCAACCTCACTGTACATCTAGTGACTTGATTTCTCTTGAAGGCCATAACTTTTCTCACCACTACATTCACCTTTAAATTTCGTTTCTTACACGCACTTCCGAACTCATTCACCAAGCCTTGCTGTTCCCCTTCGTCTTCACTTAACAGTACAGTATCATCTGCAAACAACAGTACAGGGAGTTTCCAAACACTGCCCTCTCTCATCAGGACTGCTTCAACATCCAGTGCCCTACCTTGTCTCTCTTTTATAACCCCATCCATATACAGATTGAACAACCATGGAGACATGGCAAATCCTTATTTCAGTCCAGCATTCAAATAGAAAAATTCACTCAGTTCACTATCCACACGCACTGCAGCCCTAACCCCCTCATACATACTGCTCATGACATTTTATGAATTTGATAATTTTGAATATTTCTGATAATTAAAAAAAAAAATAGCCTTAAATATTTCCAGCACCAGCAGTGTATTCCTTTATCCTGACTTATTGTCCCAGTTGAAGAAAAAAAAAACTTTCTCCTTTACTTGCATCTTTCTAGGTACTTTGCAAGTGAGCATGTAAGGTTTGCTTCACAGTTGTTGTGGTGAAACTGGTAAAGTATTTAATGAGGGTTGTAACTACAGTAGAATCTCAAATATAGACACCATTTGGTAAAGTAAAAACCTCATGAATTTAAGTCATCCAAACCTAAATGGACTTCTTAACCCGCGCTGTCCCGGCGACGTGAATTAACATCCGCACATGATGTGCACTCATGTCCCGGCGACGTGAATTAACGCGGTAACATTGCAAAGTCCCTAATTTGCACAATTTTCAATTTTCGCGAGTGATTTTTGGCACGTATACACGGGACACCTTCCTCTATTCCTCTACAAGATGCCAAGCAAGGACAGTGCCTTACACCGCATAACGTCTCCCCCCCCCCCCTGCACGCCATTGTCTCGGCAATTCTCCTGTTACCAGTAACCTAGCCAATAAAGACATTCAGGGCCAGAGTGATTCCCCAATCGATGACAATGTGGAGGACAAAGTTTACATAGCATTAGAGGAAGAAACAGTCAGAAATGATGATCAGGTAATGTGGGAAAAAAAAGGTCACAATTGGTGATGAGTTAGTGAGTGAAACAATGCTTATAATGCCTGTATTACTGTTTGAAAACCAATATACTCATGTACTACATATAAATTCGTACCAAGTAAATAAATAAATACCGTTTAGGAGTGGTGTGGAATAGTTATCCTCCCATAGAACACGTTTTCTTTGGTGCCAGCCTGTTAGAAAACCCAGTAAGGTAAGGAGGTACTCGTACCTGGATCGAGTATTTTAAACCTCAGGTGAGCGATTTCTCTATGAATTTTCGATGTTTCTTACCAAAAGCGGATGTTTGAGCCCCCCCCCCAAAAAAAGGTCCAATAATGTCAGGACTGGGGCGTACCACTGCCCAGAAAACGTCGGGATGGGGCGGGTTAAGTGAGAAAAATAAGTTGGCGCTACGAGTGATAGGTGACAGCTTAAGGAAAATAAAGGCTTTTTCTGCTTATTTAATTTTTTCTCCCTCCTTTGAAGATGAAAACAAAGGGAACAGAATTATAACATATCATTTCCACTGCCTCCCTTCCAATATATATTATCATGCCTCGGTGGTAGGTGGGGACGCTCACCATCCACTCACTCGATGTAGTGCTGCTCTCGAGTGGCTGCCCTTTCCTCCCTTCCTTCCTTCCTTCTTTCCTTCCTTCGTTACTTTCTCTTATATCCGTCTTTCCTTCATTTTCCTTCTGTCAACGGGTGACAGGCCATATGGTTTCCTGTACACCAGGAAACCATTTACTATGCTGGGTGGTTACCACATAACCAAACTATTGTGCCTTGTGGTTAAATGGGTAATTAAGGCACTCCAACCAGTTGAGCCTGTGGCGGTTTATATCCATGGGGTGGTTGGGGTTTATTGCTCATGTTATGCCACTCATGGATGAGTGAGGCTGGTCACTGTCATCTAAAATGTCAGGACCAACTTGCCTAGCCCCAAGCTCCTACATTTCTCCTGGGGCAACACAGGATTAGATGATTTATGTATGTATGTATGTGAGTAAAGTAGTTGCCATTGGGTTATTAATAACAACATATTCAAGTTGCCATGTTGTGGTATTATTAAAAGTATATAAAATATTTAAGCTGGAATGAGTAGCTCAGCTGGGGCATACAGGCACCTCCCAGCTGCAACTTTTATCTGATCGCCAGGGCGCATGGTGGTATCGTTGCCTCTCATACGTTTTAGTTATGTTTCTCTTTCTCTCTCTCTCTCTGTCTCTGTCTCTCTCTCTCTCTCTCTCTCTCTCTCTCTCTCCCCCTCCCATGTCCTGTTTTTTTGATAAGGGCTAAGGCATTGTCCCTGATTAGAGGACTTTGGTTTTTGAGTATGGAGCACTTTATAACCGGATGCCCCTCCTGATGTCTACCAATGATCCTTGGGTGGACTCGAGCCTCTAACCCAGTGATCTTCAACTTGTGGGCCATGGGCTGGCTCTCATGTGGGCAATGGACGTATACTAGGTAGGTAAAATGAAAAAGTAAAGGAATAAAAAAATATTAATATATAAATTTTTTATTTATTTATTTCTATCCTAGTAAATGTCCATGGCCCACCATATATATATATATATATATATATATATATATATATATACACACATAAATATATATACTGTATGTATATATACTGCATACACACACACACACACACTCGCTGGTGCAGTGGTAACGCTCTCGCTTGCCAACTGGTGGACGGGAGTTCGCGCCTCGCTCAGGTTGCGAAAAGTTTCACTGACGAAGTGGGTGGTTACTGTCCCCCTTGAGCAAGGGGACGGGTGTGTGCATGTGTGAAGGTCACAGCCTTGCCCTTAGATCGGACTATATGAGCTCTCAGCTCCCTTCCGGGAGGGTAAAAAGCTGATGATCACGACCATCAAGTGATCCTGACCGACCCGGTGAATTACAGTACTGTATAATAAGAGAGAGGGAGAGAGAACCTTTGGTGCCTTGACGTGTGTAGGACAGGATTATTTCTGTCCAGTACATGTCAGGGTCACAGTTTGCTGACAGCTCGCTCAGGCTCAGCCAGTCCTATTCTAAATCTGAAGGGCAGTGGGCCATGAGTACAGTATTTGGGAATGCCAGAAATGGGCCATGGACTCATAAAGGTTGATGACCACTTCTCTAACCCTTCGGTCAGAGCGCTCTAACCCGCTGAGCCACAGCTGCTACAGCTAGCAAGTTGACAGGAGAGTGCTAGCTCTCCCGGCAAGGCAGCTTACCCGGGCACAGCATGAACTCATGACTTCGGTCTCGAGTCAGGCGCTCTGCATAATTGTGAAGCATGTGCTGGATAACGCAGTCAATTTTTTGTTCGTACTCTCTTGAAAGTAGTCATTACTCACTAGGTTAGGATGGTTCATCCTGCTCAGTGTCTGATAGCACATCAATACATTTTGCTGTAAAAGAACGTACACACAATGCATATACCCAGTGCCTGCACAATTGTTCACATTTTTACATTATTTTTCAATGATATATTGCCTGTAAATATTTTAATGTTAAATATACATTGGTTCACGGGTTGTTTTGGCAATGGCTACGTGGGACGGAGTCTTTATTTTTAACAGAAAGGATACTCAGTGAACATAGCTGATACCTGCTCAACCATTCACTCAGTGTCTACCCCACCCAGTTTTAATGTTACCCTATATAATGTGTGAGATGAGATGCTACTCTTTATGTGTTGTATTGGCAGGGCTATATTGGGATGGAGCGTCACCCCCTGCATTCTTGACCCACGAGACCTCTTCCTTGACCACATGAACAACTGATGCAGTACACACCATTAATGATGCAACTCATTCCGTTTCTCTCTTTTCTTTACTTAATTTTGAATGGTGAAATTTCAACATAAATATGACTACTATGTGAGTGTAACATGAATTAGTTCCTTCAACCTGTTGAAAATTGTTGGCAAGCAGATGTATGGTGTGCCTTCAAAAGTCAACTTGTCGAAATTTAGCCGCACTAAATTTACTATTCTACTGTAGCTACAGGATAAACATGTCCCCTAACAGTTATTTGTTATTACACACCATTTTAAAAAGCAGATTAACTCTGATTTGACTGTGAATGATATAACGAGTTTATTTGTGGTGGTAGGTTATGGCTCTCACCATCCACTGACTCGATGTAGTGCTGCTTTGGGTTTCTGCCCTTTCCTCTCATCCTTCCTTCCTCTTCTGTCTTTCTTTCCTTCATTCTTTCCTCTTCTTTCTGCCTGTGAGTGACTCTACACTTAATGACAAGCCAAATGGTTTCCTGTACACCCGGAAACCATTTACTGCGCTGAGTGGTAACCGTATGACCAGATTATGGTACCTGGTGGTTTAGTGGGTAATTAAGTCGCTCCAGTCGGATTGAGCCCGTGTAGGTTTATATCCAAGGGGTGGTTGGGGTTTATTGCTCACATTATGCCACTCAGGGATGAGTATGGCTGGTCACTTTCATCTTAAATGTCAGGACAAACTTGCTTAGCCCCGGGTTTCAACACCCCTCATGGGGTAACGTAGCATAGGATTGGATGATGGATAAATATGGTCCCCAGGTATGGAGACACCCTCTTTTTACACAGTTCTTGAGGCAGGTTGTTAGGAAACTTTTTTTTTTTTTTTTTTAACATTTCCGTAATTTTTTTTTATGTTTTATTTTGTTATTGAAAGAATACTGTTGTTTGGTGAACATCAGTAGCAGTGTTACATGTTATGAGTGGTGTAACAGAGTCATATACAGTATTCAGTTATGCCATTGGAGTTACATATTTAGTCATCAGGGTGTTAATTTTGTGATCCATGAACCCTGCTTTCCACATGGCTTAGGAATGTAAGCCCTTCTTTTCCCCTTAGAATACATACTTTGTTTTAACCCGTTAACTGCTCTATACAGCCTGGGCTGTTCCAAGTGTGACTGCTCAATACAGCTTTGGCTGTGCAGGTGAATTTTGAATATAGTGCCATGGTGACCAAGGCTGACCCATGCAAGCATGTTTGAGCCTTCAAAACTGAAACTGAAACCGAGAAGGAAAACAAAAACCATACATTCCAATAGAGAATCAGACACTTTGATGTTCATCCATGGCTTTACAAAAGTATATATTGAGCTAATATTTCGTTACTATATACTTTGCCGTGTGTTCTCTCAGTTCCGAAGACAAAATTTGGCCTTTGGGAAATTTCAGTTTTACCCCTATGTCTGCGCACCATGGACACCTCCAAAAAACCGCCATGTGCAGTTAATGGGTTAACAGTCCTTGCCAAACATGCTAGCTTCAGGAATGTGTCTACTGTTTTGGAGGATGGTCAGTTTTATATTGATTGTAGTCAGTACGTGCTGATTTCTTGTTAGGTATGTGAGATGGTGTTAGGAATCTAGGGACGTGGATGATATGTAAATACTGTACAGTAGTGCACCAACTTTCGCTACAGCAGGATTCACGGAATCCACTTTCGCGGCATGCACCAAATATTCCCTAACTTCCACTTTCGCTTGAAAAAAATCGATTTTCGCGCACAAATTTTGGGTTTGGGACAATATTTTGAACTTTGAATATCCTGCACCGCCTGCCCGCAACCGACCGCCATCTTGAATGACGTCATGTCAACACTCTGTCCACGCATTCCCGCCATTGTGTACGAGCGTGCTAGCTCCATTGTTTTGGATTCTCACGGTTCAGTGGCCTATACTATACCTGGTAGTGTGGGGAAAGGGCCTGGTGGTGTGGGGGGAGAGCCTGGTGGTGTGGGGGGAGGGCCGGGAGGCAGTGGTGGTGATAAAAAGTGGCCGGGACATTCAAAGTCGGGAGGAAACGCCTCGGATACTTACCCCCAACATCCATTAAACACCTCAACCTGGTCTCTGTGGTATGTTTCTCCTCATATAATGTGTACTGTACAGTTTTTATTGTTTGTATCTCACAGTGCAATGTACAATAGTGATTTGATGTACTGTATTGCAAGTGAAAATGAAAATCTGATGTTACTTTAGGATAACCGGGAACCAATTAGCCTTTTTGCCATAAAGACAATGCCCCATTTTTCGCTAATTCCACTTTCGCGCATTATTTTTGGACCCAATTAGGCGCGAAAATTGGTGCCCCACTGTAATTGATTAATCTATTCTAAGGTAGGTGGTGGTGACAGTCATCCATTCACTTGAAATAGTGCCTCTTACTTCCTTACTCTTTCTTGCATCTCAGTGTATGCCCACCTCTCTTCCTACATCTCTCTCCTGTCACTTTTTTTTTTTTTTTTCAATTTAGGTGGCTGTACACTGAGTGACAAGCCTAATGATTGCCTATGACCCAGAAAACCATGTACAACATTGGGTGGTAATATATAACCAAATTAGGTGTCGAAGTGGAGCCTACTATGGTGCCCCTATTGACTGAGGGGAGAGAGACAAATGCAGCATCCTTCCAGGAACCAAACCTCCTTACTATTCCCAGTGCCTTGTTGTGGTGAAACGCTGTCAGCCACAAGGGGACATTGATTCGTTGCATGGGATGATCCTGCAGGGGTGATTGCTTGCCTGAATTGAAAGGTCTGCACGGCCAGACGGGTTGATCAATAACAACAACAACCAGGCATGCCGTTTGTGTGTTCTTTCCATGCTTTTGGATGCTATGTCACCCTGTCTGTATGTGGGAAGAAAGGTCATGATCCTACTGTTGTGGCTGCTGCTAGTGACTGACTGTTTACCTTTATGTTTTGCACTTAGGCCTGGAAGGTATGGCTGGTGCTGGCTTGCAGAACCGTGCTGCCCTACAGCAACAACTGCTGCAGCGTGGATTGGTCACTAAGGCTGCCTACTCTCCTGGCTACCAAGTCCTCCGCCCTGATGCCCCCATGCAACCACCCAGAGGTGTGTTTGTGTGTAAAAATATTGACAAGGAGTGAGCTCATGTTCGTATTTTTGGGGAAGTATATGTTAGTAGTTATTTATTTATTTATTTATTTTTTTTTTTTGTTTATAGTATACTGTACTTACAAAGGAATTTCAGGGTCTTTGTGTCCTGAATGGGGATTTTTGTCTGTCAGTGTTTTGGCATGTTATGCAAATCACTACATGTTACCTTTTATTACTTTCCATCTTCATTTCCTTCATACTGTATTTGTTTTCTGTTTTGGATTAGTTGTACTTGTCTAGTTTTATCTATTTTTCTCTTGCACTCTTCTGTATTTATAATTTCCTGCTGTTTAATTGTGAAATCTAATCTTGATCAGTATCCTCTCAGTACAGGTCTTGCTTTGTTGTGAAGTATATTGACAGTATCTTAAAAGACATGCACTTTAATCTCTAGAGAATATTATCATCATTTGGTGATTTTAGATTCCCATTTATTTTCTAACTAAATTATACAGTACTTAAGTACTGTAGTATCTGGATATATACTGTAGATTTTATTTGTAAAGATGTCTGTGGTATCTTAAATCATCATTGTTATCATAAGTACCGTCCTGCCTCTTTTTCCCATAGATGAGTGGGGTGAGAGGGGGGGGGTTCCAAATTGATTGATAATTGGTGTTAAATCATCATTCTTTAGACCTTCTTTCTCACCCCAGTGTGAGCTGAGGTCAGCTGCAGAGAACCAGAAAAACAAAACAAAAAAATAGAGAATGAGATATTAACCTAAGTTTGCTCATTGGAATGGGCCATGCTTCCATTTGCTCATAATTCAAGTCCCCCAAATCCTGACTTCACCTGATAGGTGATTTAACCCTAAGAGACTGGTGTCCGAAAATGCTGTCCCGCCACCACCTCCAACCCCCTCACACCCACCCCACCCACACTGCCCCCCTACCACCACACCCACACATCAACCCCCACCCTCCCCACCTGAACCCCCCCTGCTACCTGCACTCTCCCACCCCCACAGCCCCCTCAACCCTCCCCACTACCCCCTACCACCCCTGACCCCCCAACCTATCCTCCCCACCCCCCCACCCCCCAGTGCCCCCACCCACCCCCATGCCCCCATTATCCCCCCATCCTACCAACCACACCCTACTCCCCCACAATCCCCCCACTACCCCACAATCCCCCACACTACCCCCACTGCCTATCCTGCACCACCGCAACCCCCTGCCTACTAGCCTCCCCTCCCACCCACCCCCACCTCCCAAACCACCCCCCCCTGCTAAACCACCTCACCCCTTCAACCCCCACCCCCTACCCTCCTCCCCACCCACACCCATCCCCCACCTCCCCAAACCACCCAGCCAACCCCCTCCTACACCACTGCACAACCACCCCCCACCCCCCACAAACCCCCATCATATCGCACCCACCGTTTATGCCCGTCCTGAGTGTATGTCAAAACATTGTGATGCCCATCTTTTAGGGGTTAAACAGAGTTGAACTTCAAATATCACATTGTGACCTGCAAGCCCATTAGATGTCTTCACAGTAATTCCAATGTTCAGATTTTCTTTCCAAATATCTTGCCTGGTACGTTTGTGCCTTTGAGTTAAGTCTCTTGGGCTACCAGATATAAATGTCTTAAAACTAATGGGTAATGATGGCTGTCCTGCTGAATCCTCACTTCTTCCTGCTGAAGACTAAGATATGATGAGTTGTCATTTGAAGGCATCTTATTTGCCAGACACAGATTATGAAGGTTGGAAGGCAAACTCATTATCTGTTAGCTGCAGTAGACCCTTCAGGACCTGTACAAGCATCCTCCAATTTCAGAATCAAAGTTTTGCATAGTACTCTACAATAAAGCTTATGCAGTCACTCTGAACTTTTTTGGTGCAGTTTCATACACTAAATAGGCTATGTGATGTGTGATAAAGCTGAACATGATACATCGCAGTTTGTGTGTGTGTTTTCATATATGTATATATATATATATATATATATATATACATACAGTACTGTATATATATTGCTCCCTATGTTTTAATAAGTGGGTTGATGGAGAGTTAGTGCCCCTCCCTGTAAAACAATTAACTCAGAGTCAAATGGCTACCCCTTACGGGATTATGGCATCTGGCAATGGATAGATAGGTATACTGTGTGTATATATATATATATATATATATATATATATATATATATATATATATATGTATGTATGTATGTATGTATATATTACATACACACACAGAGTGCTACCCAAAAGTTCCAGTAATTTGAACAGAGGGAGTCAACCATTTGCAGTTTTGCCTTTTGCTGCTGGGAGGAGTCAGCAGCACCCCTTATGCATCAGTGTGGTCCCGGCTGTGTCTGTGAATGGATATGTTGTTGAGCTATGTTTACTATTGTAATGTGGTGTGTAGGTGGTTTGGCAGTTTTGCAATGGCAGATCAATGGTGCAGCAATGTCAAGTCAATGTTGATCATTTTCTTTGATATTCAAGGGATTGTTCACAAGGAACTCGTCCCACCCGGTCAGTCTGTCAGCGGAAAGTTTTACTGTGAAGTTTTGCAGCGTCTGAGGTAGAACATCCGTCGCAAATGTCCAGAATGGTGATAGAACAAGGACTGGGTCCTGCATCATGACAGTGCCCCCGCCCACACACCAATTGTTGTCCAGCCGTTCCTGGCTTCCAGAAACATGGTAGTCATTCCCCACCCAACCTGTTCGCCTGACCTTGCCCCCTGCAACTTCTTCCTCTTTCCCATGGCCCAAGCTGAAATTATGACTGAAAGGGTGTCGATTTGACTCAATTGAGGAGGTCCAGACAGAATCGCAGGAGGTACTCAAGACCATCACGCCTGAAGACTTCCAATGATGCATGGACTCGTTGAAAAAACACTGGGACCACTGTATACATGCCTTAGGGGACTACCTCGTAGGCAACAGTGAGAAGTAGGAGGTAAGGTAACTTATTTTTCCACAATATTCAAATTACTGGAACCTTTGGGCTTAGTATATATATATATATATATATATATATATATATGTACATGTATATATGCCAACGGCCATACCACGTTGAGTACACCGCTTCCTGTCCGATCAGTGAAGTTAAGCAACGTTGGGTCTGGTTAGTACTTGGATGGGTGACCGCCTGGGAACACCAGATGCTGTTGGCATAACGTTCTCCCTACGTGTCAAGTGGGGTTGGTGGAGGATTAGTGCCCCTCCCTGTAAAACAATTAACTCTAAGCCCTTGGCCTCCCCGTTTGGGATACATGGCGTCTGGCAATGAATGAATGAATGATTGAAAAAACGTGTGTATATATATATATATATATATATATATATATATGTATATACAGTCATCTCTGTCTCTCTGTGTGACTCCACAGGCTTCTCTCAAATATCTCATTTCACTGCTCTCACTCTTGACTTCTGTCCCTCCAACACAGTCCAAGCTTCACTTCCATACGTTAGAGTTGGTATCACAATACTCTCATGTAGTAACTTTTTCACTTCCATGCTCACTTCCCTGTTTCTTATCACTGCTTTCAAGGAACCAGCATGCTTTCTTCCTTGTTGTACCCTTTCAAGCACTTTACCCTCTAAGTTCCATCCGTACTCGTCACACTACCCAAGTACTTAAATGCACTCACATTTTCCATTTCCTCCTCATCCAACCTCACTGTACGTCCAGTGACTTCATATTTTTCAGTGACTATAATTTTACTCTTCCCTACATTCACCTTTAGATACCGTTTCTTACACACACTCCCAAACTCATTCACCAAGCTTTCCAGTTCCTCTTCGTCTTCACTTAATGCAGTATCATCATGCAAACAACAGTACCGTAAAACGCCATAACTTCGGACATTTTTTATGTGTTTTAATGAATAACTCCTTGTAGAATGGTGCAATTTTATTCCTGTTGGTGTCATGTGGTAGCCAGGGAGAGTACCTACTAAATCCATATATTTAAAAAAATTAGCCAAGCTAAACTTGTGCTTTTTTTTTTTTCATTTTCAAGTGTCCGAAGTTAGGAACAAATTTCCTAAATTCGGACAGCTCTTCCAAACTTCGGACATCCATGTATTTTCCCTTTAAACATGAGAATGGTTAATGGGATCTATCTCTGGACACACTGGCCAAACTTCGGACACTTGAGAAGTTTTTAAAAAATGTAAAAAAAAATATTGGGCACTCGTGACCAGAGTTATACATATGTATAGAGAAGTATCCCAAAATATCTTCTTTTTGGAGCTCGTAATTTCATATCACATTAAATTGCATCATATCACATTGTAGTGAGGTATTCTGGCCGTAAATAGAACTAAGAACTATTCACGAACTTTTTGAGATGAAAAAATAAAATAAAAATGCACTGCATATACCCAAAACTGTAAGAGGAACTGTCCTCATTTTCCTAAACAAAACTTCACTTAATTATCAAGTATCTACCTCATTGACTCAACAAATGCATACCGAAATAACATAATATGATGTTGAACATTTCTTACAGGTTCTAAAGACACACACACACAAATCAACAGACACACGCACACACTGGCACATGTTATGAAGGCACCATGGAACATATTAACTGTAGTACATCAGTACAAAAAACTATTCCTTAACTACCAGTATAAAATACTGTAACTAAATATATAGTATCACTTTTTTCTTTAAAATAAACCTCATTACTGGTTAAGGCACCTTATTGGCAATAACTTTGGTACTGGTAGTACTGACTATGGTATCTTACAGATCTATATCAAAATTATTATCTTTACTTAGGCCAAAGGTTCACATCTACATCAAAAATCATTTTTTTGCTTTCGGTCAAGTGTTGGTTCTGGTAACACCTTCAGTATATCCTCTTTGTCTATGTCACTGCTGTCATCAACCATTGGGTATACAAATGTGTGAGGTGTACCCTGAACGTGTTTGAGAAACCTGACATGTATTTCTGGTTTTACCTTAACAATGATAGCAATATAATGCCTATATCTGTCTTTGGTATCAAAGGGAACCCTCACAACTACCCAATCTGAGGGAACAACTTTATCCCCAATAATCTGGGTAGAGGTGACTGTCAGGGGAGATGCTTGTGCTTCATGGTTGGGTGCAGATGTGGAAGTGGAAGGCTGTGTTGCTATCTCTGCTGTATCCTCTTGTGGCTGCAGTGGCTGGGGATGTGGATCATCAACTTCACACTCTTCATGCTGGCTCTCAGTTTCATTTTGTAGTGCCCTTGTAGTAATACTCATGCCCGGTGACACATTCAACCTTTTCTTTTGCCTTGGTTTCGCTATAGCTGGACTTGAGCTTGACTGACTGGTTCCATGCCTCATGTCCTTCAACAATTCCAAAACTGAGCTGTCTAAGGCAGTACTGGTAGATGGTCCTGGTGTACCAGTATCAGCTGTATCTTGGATTGAATCTTCTGGAAGTCTTGAGATGGATTTCTGTGGATCAAGAGGATAAATGCCGCACTTCCTAAACCCACTACGTAGGTTGTCAGCAATGGTCCCTTTAACTTTATCCACCAGTTCGGTCAGTAGTGCTGGGAAGCAGTCTTTACGTAATGAAGCACTCAGCCTACCAACAGTAGTTTTCTTGAAGTTCTCGAGGATCTTACGCCAGTGCACTTTTAGAGGCCGGAACACAGCAACATCGAGAGGTTGTGTCAAGTGCGTGGAGTTAGGTGGTAAGAGAAGAAAGGAGATATTATGTTTCTCACATAACTCAATAAAACTAGGTGATACATGGCTTGCCAAGTTGTCTCCTATAATGACAACTCTACCTGTATTGCGTTTAGCATAGGGAGGATAATTTTGTGGAACCAGTCATCGAATGAACACGAGTCGAACCATCCACTGGGGGACCTATTGTATAGTGTTCCAGGAGGGCCCCCTTCAGTCCAGGTATCGTAAAGATGGATAGCTTTATACACCACATATTGAGGGAGTAACACACCAGATGCAGTTCCAGAGAACATAACAGATATTGAGGATTTTGTTGAGTTCATGATTCTCTCTGGATATTTAGTGCCCCGCCTCACTATGACTTTCTTTTTACCTGGATCATCTGTAAGATTGGTCTCATCAAAATTTATTATGTTCTCTGGAGGCACACCTTCTAGTGATTTTTTCAGGTTACTGTAGAACTCGGCTAGCATGGCTCTTGTCACTCTGGCTCTGTCAGTCTTTATATTCTGGGACAATCGTCTACTAAGGGTTTGTTTGTGGCGCTTGAAGAAGGAATGGGCCCATTTAACACCAGGTACATTGTTACTGAATCGTGACACAACCACCCCTCGTTTGTCTAAATATGCTTTCACTAACATCCTCAGGTCCAAATTGTCGAGTGGGAATCCCCATTCTGCCAATGTGAGGATTCTCTGACACACCAGTAACTCTTCATCATGGCTCAATGAAGTATTACGTCCCACTTGTTTGCAATGTTTTTGTATCAGGTAATCATGTAATGTGCTCTTTTTTAATTTATATTTTTCAGCTGCTTTGCGCACACTCATGTTCTTGTTATTTATGTCATCTTTAGCCTTTTCCAGGGCACTTTTGGACACTTTACTTGTGTAGGCTCTTTTCCTCTTTATAGGAGATTTCGCTGTTTTAGGCATGTTTTTCTGTTTATATAATTAGCATCACTTTACCATTAATATTATTGTCTGTCCGAAGTTTGGACATTATTTGGCTCAAATAATTTGTCTGTCCGAAGTTAGGAATTTTTTCTGCAAAATAAAGAAGTATTCATTAAAGCAGGCATAGCAAGATTATCCATGCATATATTTTGAAACAGTTTACTTCCCAGTACTTACAGCACTTTTCTACATATAATCGTACTGTTCACTTTTTTACAATTGAAACTGTTTGTTCTGTGTGAACAAAGTTTTGCAGGGTAAGAAAATTCAGTTATTTTTTCCAATGGATTCATGAATTTTTTCACCCACACATATTCAAGCTAGTTTAATAGGATTAATACATAATAGTCTTAGAGGATTACCCTACCTACCCACATCATTATTTTTTGCAAATATCGCACTCTCTTCCAATAAACTTGAATTATTACATTTTTTTGCGAAATGTCCGAAGTTTGGACACCGTCCGAAGTTATGGCGTTTTACGGTACTGAGAGTTTCCTAGCACTGCCCCCTCTCATTATTGCCACTCCATCATCCACTGCCCTACCTTTTATCTCTTTTATTACCTCATCCATGTACAGCCTGAACAGCCATGGATGTGACACATCCCTCTGTCATTCCAACATTCAGATAGAAAAATTCACTCAGGTCACTGTTCACATGCTTTGCAGCCATAGCACCCTCATACATACTATTCACGGCATTCAACAACTTTCCGTTTACTCCACGTATCCTTAATACTTTCCACATTCCTTGTCTATCCACCCTGTCATATGCTTTCTCCAAATGCAGTTGAGAGATATAAATGTCATAGTTTGGTGTAAAATGCAGGGGCTGCACTCACCAGTGGTACCACCCTGTCGTGCCGACTTTGTGTATGGGAGAAGCAACAATGATTTTTTTTTTTTTTTTTCCAAGAAAGAAGGAACCAAAGGCAAGAGCCCACAAGCCATTCCATTCAAGAGAAAAACAAAAATAATGCAAAAGAGAGCCAAATTAAAGATCCGTTCATTTCGAGATGCCTGGACACACTTCGTTTGAAAGACTGGAGATCATAGGCAGTAGGAAATACAGACGGAGGGAGACAGTTCCAGGGTTGACCTGTTGCATAAATGAAGGACTGGGAGTAACAGTCAACTCTTGTATTAGAGAGTTGGACAGAAATGAGATGAGAGTACAGTAATCCCTCCGATATCTGATGTAATAGAGCCAAAGGCATGTCTGGAAAGTGGGTCCGTCCGGATAGTGGGCCCCTGCCTCCTGGACTGGTATTTATGGACCCTAACCCAGCCTAACTTTGAAAACCACCTAACTAACTCCATACTGGACCTGCACAGCACCTATTTAAGACCTTGTTCACACAAATAAGGGACAGAAAGCATGAAATAAATGAAAAAGAACCAGAGAATGAGGAATTAAAAGTGAGTATGAAAAATATTTAGCAGTGGACAGGGTACTTACAACACGTCTGTGGCTGTTCATTACAAAGGTTAACCCGCCTCCTCTAAGGCTCTGGCAGTGGTGAAAATGCTCTTGAAGCATGTACAGTAATCCAGTGTTGTGCTGCACTTAATCCTTTGCGCTACGAGTTATGATTGTTTAACACTGCACATTCTGTTCTTAATTGCACCACGCCAGTTTCAACTGCCAGTTTGCACTCTGAATTCTAATTTCATAATACTACACAACACTGAAAATTCCCATATGGTCTAGTGGCAAGGTTTTGCAGTTTATTCACTGTTTATTAACAAAAACGAGCACGTGCCGCATCCATTGCGATGAGCGTCTAGTCAGGATGGTAGTTAGGTGGTAACTGGGGAGGGGGAAGCAAGGGATGCGTGTAAACACAGCTGTTCGGTGCTGCGCGCCAATTTCAAAGTACGGTTGAAAAAATGTCCGATTTTTTCTTTTTTAAAATATTTTTTAGCCATTTTGGGGTTCCAAAGGCCCGTGCCTAAAATGTCCACTCCGGGTAGTGAGCGTCCGGATAATAAAGGGATTACTGTATGTTGCTAGATGGATGCTACGCACCGTTGTAGAGGTGGAGGAATGCAAGCAGACAGTTCAGAGAAGCAGTGGCCATTGAAGTAGCAATAGAAAAGAGATAAAGATGCAACAGTTTGGCGAAGAGACATAGGTTGAAGGGAGCCAGTATGAGGAGGAGAGTTAATGAGATGAAAAGCCTTTGACTCGACCCTATTGAGAAGAGCTGTATGTGAGGAGCCTCCCCACACATGAGATTTGTACTATACCCAGGGGTGAATAAAACCTGTGTATAAAGTCAGCAACTGTGCAGGGGTAAAGAAGGTATGGAGTTGGCTTAGCACACCCAATCTCGTGGAAGAAGAGTTTACAAGAGATGCAATATGATCTTTCCAAGATAAGCCCTGAGTGAATGAAACCCCAAGCATGTTCAAGGATGATGCAGGATTGAGCTAGGTATTATTAAACATTTGTGGGTACTCCTGTGGAAGATTGTGTTGAGTTGATAGGTGTAAAAACTGAGTTTTTGATGCATTAAAAACAAGTTTATTTTTACCCCAGTCAGAGATACGAGCCAAGTCAGACATTAGGTGTGCCATAGTCTCGTCCCTTGTGTGTTGAAGTAACTGCTGAAATGGACGTTGCGAGAACTGAATGGAAAGGTGAAGGGAGGAATCATCAGCATACTAGTGGATAGGGTTAGATATACAGCTTGAAAGGTCATTGATGAATAAAAGGAAGAGAGTTGGTGATAGGACAGAGCCCTGAGGAACACCATTGTTGTTAGACCTAGGAGAAGAACAATGGCCATCTACAACAGTGGCTATAGAATGACCAGATAGGAAGTTATAGATGAAGGCAAAGCCTAGAAACCTTAAGAAGGCAGTTTGGAAATTAAAGATTTATGCCAGACTTGATCGAAAGCCTTTAATATGTCAAGTGCAATGGCAAAGCCTTCACCAAAGTTCCAAAAGGAGGATGACCAGGAGTCTGAAAGGTAGGTGAGAAGATCGCCAGTGGAGCATCCCTACCAGAACCCATACTGATGATCAGATAGAAGGTTGTTATAGGAAAGATGTTTTAAAATTTTTCTGTTAAGAATTGACTCGATAACTTCTGAGGCACAGGATGTTAAAAAGTTAGAGGGTTGGGAATGGTCACCCTTCTTTGTAACTAGCTGAATGAGAGCAAACTTCCAGCAAGAGCAGAAAGGTACAAGTTGAAAGACAAAGGCGAAAGAGTTCACCTAGGCAGGGTGTAAGCACAGAAGCACAGTTCTTGAGAACGAGAGGGACTCCATCAGGCCCGTATGCCTTGTTAGTATTAAGGCCAGTGATGGCAGAAAATACATCAGCTGAAGAAATTTTAATGTCATCCATGAGGAAGTCAGAGGGGGGAAGTGATGAAGTCTCTACTGCATACCTGTCTTGTAGATGCCTTCTCAGTATGTAGTGTGTTCCATATGTACATGCTAGTAGCTCATAGTAACTCTTGTCTGACTTGGAGGTATTTGGGTTGATATTCTTTAATTAAAACCTAGGAAAGCAGTTTAGTTTGGGAGGAACATGATTTCTCTCTGTGCATATAGATATATACTAGGGGTGTTAGAATTCAGTAATTCATTTGACTGCAGTTCCTGTGAGTGATGGTATTGTCAAGTGCCCTTCTAGATGCCAGCATTCTTGACACCAATACAGTACCTGACAGTACACCATGTCATTGCTTCATATGAGGATATATTTGCAGTTTTAGCAAACTTAATGTGAAATTTTCCCATGTGATTCACAGGACAACAACAGAACCCCATATGTTTGTAATAGTCAGTGACAGAGAAAGGACAGAGCTTCTGGCTGAATTACAAATGAACAGCTGAGAAATCAGTTGGGATTTGAAGGCATTGGTGATGTGCTGTGTAGGATTAGGGTTGGGTGCTTTGGAAATGTGGAAAGAATGGATGATAAAAATTAGGGGAAAAGATCATTGTGTCTGAATTTTTTGGATAATGCACCAAGAGTTAGACCTAGGAAAATGAGGTCCTACAAAATAACTTCAGGACTAAGGCATTGAACAGTTGTGCACTAGGTCATGCATCATGGAGAGCTGCTACCATGTGAACAAGGTAGATACATGCAAGAACAAGCAATGACAATGACATATTTTTGAGCAGTAGAACCATTTTCAAGTGGTTCAAAGGTTCCAGGAAGGAACTTAGTATGCTTTGCAATGAGGTAAGAAGTGAGCGGCTGTCAACATCTTGAATAGAAAACCACATTGTATGTGCCACATCCACCTAAGTTTGATATCTGACTGTTCCCTAAATTGAAAAGCATGATGAAAAAGGATGTTGTGATATGGTATGGGATGTCAAATCCATAATGACAACACAAAAAAAGTTAAACCAGGAGGACTTCCAGCAGTGTTTTCAGCAGAGGCTTGAGTAGTGGAACATTCAATTATGTGTGTATAAGGGAAGTTTTTGAAGGGGATTAATGTTATAAGTCTAATGTTTAATAAAGAGATTCTATTACCAGTCACCAGACTTTTAGATCACTCCGTTTATATGGTTTGTTCACTTATTGTATTGCAGTTCATGCAGTTGACAGCTAAAGTTTAGGCAAAGGTTCTTAGCATGATAGAGAAAATTCCGTTGTATTTTTACAGCAGATGTGCCGGTGTCTATGCCTGGTCTTGGCCTGGGTTACAATCCAGCGCTGTCTGCAGGTAAATTACAAGTGGCCACAAGTAAATCCTTCGTGTGCTGACTTTGTAGTTAACCAGTATATGCATACTCCAATTTTTTCCATTCCATTTTCATTCTTTTTGGTTAACATATGATGCTTATTTACCTGTGCATGAGAGATGATCCTCATGTGTGGGTAATAGGTGTGGTTATAATGGGTTCTTTTTTTTTACTGGTCCTTTGGTGATCCTGACTTACTTCATCTCCACTTTGGTTAGTGTTGAAATAAATAAATTCTGTATAATAATAAAATTTGTGGTTAAAAAAAAAATGACCATTTGCAAATGTGCAATGATTGCTTATGTACTAGATAAGTGAGGGTTAATTAATGATGATTTTTTTGAATTGGCCACAGTTTTTAGAAGTATTGACAAGTGAAGTTTATCAGTGAGCATAAACCTATATCTGTACTGAAAATTGAGTAAGGCAGGACCATATGGGAATATTAACACTTTTTCTTTTCCCCAATAGCATTATATTGTATTCCTGGTGTGATTAGTTTGAATATCCAGCTCTTCTGTTTTGTATAATTTTTGCCTTTTTGTCAAACTATGTTAATGGTTAGTTGTTTTATGACATAGGTAAGAAGTCTAGAATTTTGATACTGTTATCACAGTATTCAGAATAGTGGAGGAAGTTCTGGAATGTATATGGCTGATACCCAACTGTGGCCACTTGTGTGTTTCCTATTCTTGGCATGCTTACACTATGTATCTATGAGGACCAGTCAAAGAATAGCTGTATAAATTGATATATTTATACAAACTAGAGTTTACACAACTTAAGGTACGGGATTATTTGCTGAATACAGTTTTTTGTCTGGGTTACCTTTCTCAGCTTTCAAGCAGTATTTTAGTGAGCTTGGTTTTATTTTAAGCTTTGTAGGCTAAAGTTTGTTGAGAATGTTTGTCTTAGATGCCATTTTGTGTGGAGGTGGTATCTTAATCTGCCTGTTACATGTTGATTCACCTGAGTTGCTGTGATATAGTGAACAAGTTTCTATCCAAATGTTTTATTGGAGGAGTATAGTATTATTATTATTATTATTATTTTTTTTTTTTATTGTATTTCATTTATTAAAAAAAAGAAAGAAAAAAGCATTGTGGAGGCCTCAGAGTGACCTGACAATGGGAAGGTATTTTGCAGGACTTGGGGCAGAAATAATCTCCGTATACTAGTTATTGGTAAGAATAATAGCAGAAGTAGCTCAAGATGTATTCACGCTTTGGTAGTTAAACAACTGAATAAAGAATCGCAGATTGTCTCCTGTCTTTTGCCTTCTCTTTGACAGTGCCCTCAAGAGATATGGTAAACCACATGCATTTATGTGCTTTTCATTTCTCTTTGTTTTAGTCACTGTTCTCACTATAGATTTGTGCTTTGAGTGTTACCTTGTGTTATTGAGTAGATATGCCATAACTATACTGTATAGTTTTGAGCTTATTGAAAATAAACAGAATGGGAAATATGTCTTGGATACAGACTTCCGAAAGAATTTCTTTGAAACTTTAAGTAATAGGCTATAGATGACTGAATACAGTAAAACCTCCTTATGACATACTAATTGGGCCCAAACCATTCCGATAACAGCAAGATTCCGATAAAAGCGACATCCGGACTTCCCCCTGCTAACTTGGACTTATTCCGATAGATCAGGCATTAGTCCGTTTCGCACCAACAGGTTTTAAACTGTTTTCACTACCATTGCAGTACACTGAGCCCTCGTTTTTTGACCGATTGTTATGCAACAGTTCATTGTTTTGACATTTATAAATCTATACCCTTTTTCGTTGTTCGACATGGTTATCCCCACCATTTCGACAATTCAAGCTGCACGCTGCCAGAAAGACCGGCTGAGCTGTCTCAGTTTCCTGCACTCTGCCCTGCTGATCGGTTGCCTCTTCATCCGTCTGCATTTCCATTTGACCTCGTGACATACTACAACACTACCATGGCTCCACCCAAGACCCCTACAACTACCCCTGTCAAGCACAGTCACATGCTCACCAACCTTAGTGAGTGTTTCACCATTGCATGGTCGGGTGACAATTGCGCCAGTGATTAACGAACGCCCTTAATGGACGATACTGGTTTGGCGCCAGTTTTACATAATGCACCTCTTAGTTTTGCACTATAATTGCGACACGCAACTCGGAAGTTGTTATTATTGTGCTCTGACAACCTACCATTCAAAAGTGCATCTGATTTAGTGTATAATGTGAGATGCATGTGATTCATGTATAATAATATTCGTGTAAAATATATGCGTGCATATAATATTCATCATTCATCATTCATTCATTCATTGCCAGACGCCATATATCCCAAACGGGGTGGCCAAGGGCTTAGAGTTAATTGTTTTACAGGGAGGGACACTAATCCTCCACCAACCCCACTTGACACGTAGGGAGAACGTTATGCCAACAGCATCTGGTGTTCCCAGGCGGTCACCCATCCAAGTACTAACCAGACCCAACGTTGCTTAACTTCGCTGATCGGACGGGAATGATTCGTGTATAATATGATACGAAATCAGACACACTTTTGAATGCTAGGTTGCCAGGGTATGATAATGACAACCTCAGAGTTGTACGCCGTGTCTATAGGTTAGGTAGGTTATAATCAATGGGTGGTCCTGGGGGTGATGCCCTCCAGTTAGGTTTCAGCACCTTCAGTTAGGCTTCCACTATTTATGGTTTTAAATTGAATACATTTGAGAGTGTTTGGTGTGGTGACGTCATGTCCAGTCAGCGGGATCGGCATTGAAAACGCCGTTGAAGGCGTTCAGGCGGCTTTCCGTAATATCACTAAGTAGGTATATTTTGTTTGTTCTCCAATATTTTTTAAAATAAAAAATCAAATGTCAATCATATGAAATATATGTAGTACCAAAATAATTTTCCTTGACAACGTAGGTGTATAAGAAAACAGCTCAAATCCCTGTGTCACTTTCATTCATATTTACCAGTATTTTTTCTTTATTGAATATTTTTTGAATGACGAAGGTGGTCAGGAGCCTAACCCTCCTATTTCTGAACAGTCTTATGAGAGAAATTGGTTCGTTATTCGACCAGTTTGTTATTCACCCACTTGTTATGGAACACATCCCTGTCAAATAGTGGGGAAGAGGTGTACTGTACTGTATTATACATTCCCTATAATAATCAGATGGTATAATATATATAATAATACTGTACTGTGCACTGATAAACATGTCATTTATTGACCTTATTGTGGTGAAAATAGCTGAAGTGGTCAGGCAGTCTGCACTGCTTCTGGGTTTCAACTAAAGACAGCTAAAATAATTGTGGTGTGGATATCTGTATGCAGACACCAATAAATTACAGGTAATGATTCAAAAACACGTGCCATAAAGCGTAAAAAATACGCAAAATATTCGAGGCCGGGGAGGTGCTAGGGGGTGCGGGTAGGGGGTGGGGGGTAGGGGGAGCTGGTAAGGCCAGGAGGGGGTGGATGGGGATGGAGGGATGGGAGGAGACCACCACAAGACACAAAGGAAGGGCCAAAGTGGAGTACAGGGACATGGAGGGAGGGTAGGGGGGAAATACCCTCCCCCCAGTTGACTGGGGAGGGGGACGTGGGGGGGGATCCACATGGGTGGGGGGATGCATGAGGAGGGGGTGGGAGAGGTTGTTGTGGTGGTAAGAACAGTGGGAGGTAGGGTAGTAACAAGGTAGTGGAGTAGAAGGACGTGGCGAGAGGGAGGTGGGGGGTACACCCCCCACCGCCTGGTTACGGGCCTGGGTCCCCCCTCTGGTGTGTCCAACACCTAGTTCTGATTGGTTAGAAGCCATCTAATTCACAGCTGGGGTGGAGCCAGCTGCCGCCAGTTTTTTGTGGATGTTGTACGATCGGTGTTGCTCGTCCTCTTAAGAAATTGGGCATAAAGCCTGATCGATGAGATTAGCTCTTAAGGAGTTAAGCACCCACAATCAGTAATGGTATGTGGGTGTTTCTCAGGTGAAATGGGAAGGGGAGGCCTCTGCTTTCTTCCTAAGAACTTGATGATGAATGGTGGCCGGTACATTCAAGTTGTGAAAGATCATTTGTTAAACTATTTTGCTATTCATGGGTGCGACTTTTTCATGCACGATTCAACTCCATGCCACAAGTCAAGAAAGATGACAAAATGGCTTCAGGATAATCAGATTGAGGTCCTCGACTGGCCTGGCAACAGTCTGGATCTAAATCTGATAGAAAATTGCTGGACAAAGATGAAGAAAATCATGGCAGAGAAGAATACACCCAATCTGGACAACCTCAAGACTAAACTGACAGATGTTTGGTGCAAAGAAATGTCCTTAGATTACTTTCGAGATCTAAGTATTTCATGCCAGAATGCATCCAACTGGTACTGAAAAACAAGGGAAACATGATTTCACATTAATGAATGTCATTTCTTGAACAAACCATGTGATATACTCTGATATCTGTGTTTTTTAATACCTTGTGGTGGGAGGTCCGAAGTCAATTTGCGGTAGCTGTATATATATATATATATATATATATATATATTGCTAAACCATATTTTGCTATACCATATTCCAGATTATGAAAATGTAGATGTTCTTACTGTACTGTATCAGTAACTATTATTGTACTTTGTCTATGCAGACATAGATATGCCAAAGTCATTTTTGTAGGCTTCTTGCTTGTCCCTGTAGACTTTTTCTTAATCCTCTCAGGCGTAGGTGGTTTAAGTCGTTAGATTGTTTTACAACCTGTAAAGCACACCATGACACAAATTGGGTAAAAAAAAAAAAAAAAAAATATGACACCGGCGGGAAACTTGTGTCCTCCTTTGACACGATGTGCATCATGTTGCGTTGTACAGGATGGTATTTAATGATTCGATTGGAGTCCGTGTATGATAGGGTTAAGATTAAAATTTTGCATGCCGTATAACAGCACTTTTTTGATGTTTCTAATATGTTCCTACTTTTTTTTTTTTTTTTTTTTTTTTTTTTTTCTCCCCCACCATGACATCAACTACTGTACTGTGGCTTGAATGTATTGGAGCAGCGGCAAGCATGGGCATGATGGGAGGGCTTGGTATGATGGCTGGGAATCCCCTCACCACCCAGAGCATGATGCAGTCTATGATGGCCATGCGACCTCCCTCACTGGACATGAACAACCCGGTTCTTGCTCAACTCATGATGCAGCAGGTGAGGAAGCCTGGGAATAAACCTTATTCCATTGATGAATTTATTGGACATGTCAGTAGATTGGCAGAGCCAATATTTTGCAAAGACAGTTGATCACTGTCATTGGTATCGTCAGAGTCATGATAGTGATGACAATGACTTCTGTTTCCCATCAAAAACTAAAGTGAGATAGAAACCAGGAAAATGCAAAGAGAAAAAATATGAGGAGGGAGACAATCAGCTGCATTCCGAGTGAAAGAGACTGCACAGTTGTTCGCATATTCTAGCCTTTGTAATTTGGCTCAACTTAGAAGCCTAATCATCCGCATGTCGTTTTGTTTTGTTTTGTTTTGTTTTGTTTTTAAAGGCCCCAATATGTGTGCATGCATCGGCCTTGGTCACCTAATGGCGGTTGTCCATGCTGCACGATCCATTGCAGCCTCCCTATTCAGTCCCTTAACCCTGAGGTCACACTTAATGACCTCGTCCCATGTCTCTCTCGGTTTACCCCTTATAACCCCACCCCCAGTATTAACACTTCTCACCTTCCTTACCCAATTATCATACCCAATCCTCTCCACCGGGCCAAACCCTCACAATCTACCTCTCCTCATCTCAACACCAATACACTCAGTCTCATCCTACCTCTCAACTCTTCCATCGTAAACCCAGCCCCCCCAGACCTTGCACGCAGGGACGCACTACACATCCACCTAATCATTGTCATTTCTGTACGTCTGAGCTGGCAAATATCCTCCTTTACTGACCAGGTCTCCCTACCATACAGCATTACACTCCTGACACATGCTGCATACAAAGACCCCTTAGCACGTAGGGAAAGCCCTCTTAATGTCAGAAGAGGCAAGAGCTCCCTGAACTTCTTTCAACCACTTCTCACCCTAGCCATAGAGAGCTAGCTCCAGCCCCACCTCCAGCACACAACATGTCTCCCAAATAACAAAACTCTTTCACACACTCAAGAGATTCTCCAGCAAGTTCATTGCTTTCACGACAATCTGCACCTCCTGTCCCCGACACGCCATACACATAAAATCAGCATTATCTTGCAGTCTACCTCTGATACCACTACATCTCTTGTGCACCCATTTATCTCAAACACTGCACAAGATGGAATTACTTTCCACACCCTTGTGGCAAAATGCACATGCCACTCTCCCTCGTCTTTGACAGTACCGCCACCAACCCTAGATATCGTCACTTTTGTTTTATCTGCATTTACCCTTAAACCCTTTGCCCCATACCATCTCTCCACTTCCTAAACCTTTCCTCTGGCTCCCTTTCGTTCTCTGCAATCAGCACCAAATCATCAGCATACAACATCTCCTATTGGAGTCCGTTTCTAAAGTCACGTGAGAGGGCTTCAGGTACCATGATAAACAGCATGAGACTCAAAACTGACCCCTGATGCACACCAATATTCATGGAAAACCCATCACTCAAATCTCCATTCACTCTTACCTGGGTGTGAGCACCCACATACATAGCCATAACCACCCTAACCAGCCACTCCTCCAAGCCAAGCTTTCTCATTGCCCACTTCACCACATATATTTTTATAAGTATTCTTTATAAATGCCGGTCATATACACCAGCCAAATAGTCATTTTATTAACTTCCAAGTAAAAAAAAAAAATTCTAATCTTTTGTTATATACTTCTTCACAATTCTGTATCTAACCCCTTGATTGCTATCAATCCTTAGCCTCATCAGCTTCTGTTCCCCTTACATACTTACTCATTTACTATGCCCATCCACTTTCTTCAGGATTTACCACCTTTACACACACCCATTTCACCACCCTAAACATATTCTCTTCATATGACCATTCTTCTACTCCGTTATCGACTGACTTACTGACGCTACACCTTTTATGAAGTACAGCAGTTCTTATCCAGTACACACTATATCCAACACAAACATTCAACAATCCCATTCCACAGCTCTGTACTTTTCACACTCATGACATATCTAAGAGTCACACAAATACATTTGTGTGGGCAGTAACACACTGTGTAGTTCTGTTACAGCCTTGATACTCAGACCTATTTCATGATACTGTCATAATAGTACCAACCACCTTTCTTCTGTGAGCCACTCTGTTCTCAACTTCATTTGCACATTTACCTCTTAATATTCTACTGCCATCCTTGCCATGACTTTTTTTTTTTTTTTTTTTTTTTTTTTTTTTTTACATCCGAGTTACTTTGGTAGACAGCTAAGAACTTCAGTAGTTCCTGTTACCTTATGAGAACTAGTTTTATAAAATGGATCAGCACATGTTTAGACAGGGTGATAGAGAAAGTAGTAGAGAGATGAAAGACAAAAAATGATAGAAAGCTGATAGAGAAGAAAAAGTGATCAGATGGAGAGAAAATCTTGAAAAGCTGTAGAATATGGAGAACAAAAGCAGGATGAGTGTATGTGGGTTAGGAATTAACTAGTAGCTGAGAGGGAAGAAGGGATTAGTAGGATGGAAGTGCTTGAGGCACTGGAGGGAGTCAGAATGGGAAAGCACCAGGTATTGATGGAGTTTATGATAAAATATTGAATTAATATGGAAAGATGATCATTGAATGGATATGGAAGATGTGCAGATTGGCCTGGGAAGAAGGTATAGTTCAGTGGACTAAATCAGCTATGACAGTTCCCCAAAAAAAGGGAAAGGAGAAAGAAAAGTTTGTGGTAATCACAATGTTATTTGTCAGCTCGGAGTAATAGGAAATACAGTTGTCCCTCATTTATCTGGATGCTCATTATCCAGATGATGGACCTGGGCTCTGTTAAACCATTATCCGAATTACCTTGCTATTATCCAGACATAAAAATACCCGAGAACTTCGGCCAGCTAGCCGATGTGTTGAGACATTCGGTATCGTGGCCACTGGGCTTGAGCTGTGAGCGAGAAGTAGTCCGTATACCACAAGTAGAGCTAAAATGTCTGTCCACCCCTGTACTGAATGGTCAAAGTCGCATGCTCATCACTCCCAACGAACCTCCAGCACCCAAGTAAAACGACTGTAACCCGCAAGTGGTGTCAAAACGTCCTTACGCAATCCCACAAAATGTTCAATGTCGCGTGAACACAAGGCTAAGTCTTTCCCAATCACCACCATCATCAAACACAGACCACAAGCCATGAGTACATGTTTGGCGATAGCGGCTGTCCGCCACTCTACTGAACGTCGAAAGATCCCCGGTCATGGTGAATTGTGTTTCTGCATGGCCACTTGATGTCTAACAGACTGCAAGCCACGAGTAAATGCATGGTTAAAGGGCCTGTTAACAGAAGAGGAGAATCCTGCCCACAGCCTCACTTCTCCCCTCCTTCCATCCCTCCATATCCTCCCAGGTGGTTGTGTGTGTTTTGCAAGAGAGGACAAAGATGATATTTTCTGCCTGGGTTGAGATAATCGGTGTAGTTTTGCATGTTTAGGCATGGCCAGGTGCGAAAAAATCGAAAATTCTCTCATCACAGCAGCAGGTTGAACAGCTTGATAAGGTGTATGGGAGTGTAGTGTAGGTCAGTCTGAAGATGTTCAGAACGTTCGTTCACATCCCATAATTTTTTGCAGTTTTTTATAGGCCGTGCTCAAACAACGCCTGCTGCCATTTATCAGCTAAATGCCATCTCGACGCCCACGGCCATTGAGGGGTTAAATTACTCTCTGCAGATAACTATATATACACCTTCTGTTTTGGCATACAAGATGCATTTTCCCTTCCCCCCCACACTTCTAAGAGATAAGATTGAAAAATCCTACACATGCATGTGACTATATCAAAACTAGAGGTTGTTGTGGGTGTTGGTTAGGAGTCAAAAAACTTTTTTCCTTAGACTTGCTTCTCCAAATTTAGGTGTGTCTTACACAGTCTAGTGTCTTATGTGCCGAAATATGGTACATGCAGTAATCCCTTCCAACCCCATGGATTGTGCAATTTCATTTTTATCCCACTCCCATGGTGTGCAAAAAATGAAGGATCTTTTTTTTCTTTTTAATAAACTTGAAGTTAAACATCAAGGGCATCATCTGGTGGAAAAAAAAAAAAAAAAAAAAAAAAAAAAAAATCTCTATCCTTCTTTGCGTAGGGCCATGTATAAAAGTTTAAATGTACGGAGAGTAAGTAGAAAAAATGAATAGAAATTAAGATAAAAAAATTTGTTTTTGTTTATCATAAACTTGAAGTATAAACATCCAGGGCATCATCTCCTGGTGAAAAAAAATCACTCTGTCTTTGCGTAGCACCATGCGTAAGTTTGGGTAGGGGTGGGAGTAGTTAGGCAGGTGATGCACGGCCAGCACAGCCTGAGCTGTGGCTCGCAATGTGACGCTACTCAGCCCTGAGCTGTGGCTTGCAACGTGGGCGTTCACACCAGGTACTGAGCTGTAAAGGCTCGCAATCCACAAGTTAAGACCCGGATGCCTAAGTCCCAGACATTTTATGGGCTTTGGTTAAAAAAAAAAAAAAAAAAAAAACTGATATTTGTTCATCTCTATCTCCAAAAAATTTGCCACGCGGTGATGAACAGCTGTATTTTTGGTGTTTAGTTCCGGTGACGTCTGCTAGAACTCCCCAGCATCCTCCTCAGTTCCCGCCTACCTCACCACGTCGTGACTGCACGCTTGCTCACCATGGCTTCCTACATGCTCACGTTTGTGGTGGACAGTGAATAACCTGCAATACCTTGCCACTAGACCACATGGGAATTTACAGTGTTGTGCAGGTGTTAAAAAATCAGAATTCAGAGTGCAAAGGATTAAATGCAGAGTGCAACATTGGCATGTTGCAACTGGCATTGCGCAAAGTAAGAACAGAATGTGCAGTGTTAAAGAGAGTTATACAGTAATTCACAGTGCAAAGGGATTAAGTGCAGCGCAACTTGCTGGATTACAGTACGTGCTTCAAGTGCACCTTCACCACTGTCAGATTGCCATAAAGGAGCGGGTTAATCTTCGCAACAGCTCACAGGCGTGTCGTAAGTACCCTGCACACTGCTAAATATTTTCCACTACTTGCTTCTAATTTCTCATTCTATAGTTCCTTTTCATTTATTTTATGGTTTCACCGCCCCTTATTTGTGTGAATGGGGTCTTAAGTAGGTGCTTTGCATGTCATATAGAGGAGTTATTTAGCTGGGCTTTCAAAGTTAGGTTGAGTTGGGGTCAATAGAGGTACTCTTGTCCAGGGAGTAAATTTTTTCCCAGGCTCCCAGATGGATGCTCTTCTGGCTTTATTACATCGGATCTTGGAGGGATTTCTCTATTTCATTTGAGCAATGTTATCATCAGAAAGCGGTTATTGTAACTCTTATAATAAAAGTTTAAAATACATCTTTATTAATGAATGCACTTACACAACCAGTCAGCTTCCAACTTTTAAAGTTTAAAGGCTCTTCTCTTCTCAAGAAGTGGATCAGATAGACTTTAGGAAAGTGTAAGGTTTGAGAGAGGTGGAGGGAGGTAGGGGGGAAGGGGGAGATTGAGGGTGGAATAGGGATGTATGTGAGTAAGGGAGGTGTGGATTGAAGAGAGGGCATCCCTGATGGTAGAGGAGCAGAATGAGGAAATGGAGGGTGCTTTGTTTGTGGCCATCCCTTCTGGGATTAAGGCATCATGGCTATAGATACCAAAAGTATAGTTTACTTCAAATGTTCTCAGTAGTGTTAGACCTTCCATTTTGGCAGATGCCTTTTTATTTACCAAACCAGTTACTCTTAGGTTGTTATAGCAGTTTGATTTTCTCCTGCAGGGCAATGTCTATGTCACAGACTGGAGCACCACAGGTTCAGAAGCTGATGGGAGATGTACCCAGGGGTAAGTGCTGGGTCAACTGTCATCTCCGTTTTCATTTAATATCAGTTTTGTTGTACTGTACTCTTACTTTCTATTATGGAGAATCCTTCCCAGCAGAGAATGGCAGTGGTATCAGTTTATCAAAGGTTTCTTTTATTTTTACCTTTCTTCTTTTATCGGTTTTCTTCTTTCATGATAGCATATTTTTTGTCATACCATGGAGTGCAAGTCCTTCCCTCCAAATTGTAAAAGTAACTTCAGCTTTTTATTTTTAAAACTCCTCTTTTTTTTTTTCTCGGAATATGTCAGTAACACTTCATTCTCGTTTTCTTGTCTTCCTCTAGTTGACGATTCTAGCATCTCCTCCTCAGTAACCATGTACGAGGTCCTGTTCAGAAAGTATCCGACCGTAGACTCTTAAAAAAAAAAATATAAAAATAAAAAAAAATAAAAAAGGCTAACCTGTTCTGCTAGGACACTTATTCCACTCTCAAAGTAGACTCCTTCTGGACTTGGACAGCATATAGCCCAGAGTTCTTTTCAGTGCCTGGAAACATGTTCCAAAGTCAGTTTTCAGTATCTCCTGGAGGTGCTTAATTGCATTTATCATGATCCTCTTCTCTCGTCCCAAATTGGGAACCCTTCAGTGGAGTTTTTGAGCTTTGAGAATAACCAAATATCACACAGAGCCATGTTTGGCAAGTAGTGAGCCTGCCAATCCTGTGGACAGTGTTGTGCCATTGGCCAGAAATGTCTGAATCAGTTGAGAAGAATGGGCAGGGGCATTGTCACATGGTGCAGCTTCCTACTTCTGCTGCTTTTCTAAAGGTTTAGTCTCTTCAGCTTCGAATTGAGTCATGAAGACGATGGATAATGCCTGCGGTGTCGTAATGTTTGTTGAGCATTGTCTTACCTGGTGCGTATTCTTGATGCACAACACCATGAGTAGTCGAAAAAAACTTTCAACATGCGTGTCCATTTCACCTTGCTGCAAGACCTGTCATGCTTTTTATATATATATATATATATATATATATATATATATATATATATATATATATATATATATATATATATACATATATATATATATATATATATATATATATATATATATATATATATATACATATATATATATATACATATATATATATATATATATATATATATATAGCTGAGGCGACTCCTGCATACGTCCCACTTGAATGACTGCTTTGGTTTTTGGGTTGTGCAAATGTACACCCAGAAAGTCTCATGATTAGTAGCATAACAGTCTTCAGAAAGTCCTGGATCATGATTTGCATACTCCAACATGTCTTGAGCAGTGTTCATCCAAAGAGAAGAGATCATGATGAATGTGACAAAGTGCCTGCAGGAAAATATCGAAAATAAACTTTGGAAAGTGTTTCAGGGAGTGGTGAGAATGCTGGGCTACATGTGCCATGTCAGAAGGGTCCTGACTTCGAGGGAATTAGTGTCCTAGCACAACAGGTTATCTATCTGTTTTTTTTTAAGCCTAAGGTCAGATACTTTTTGGACAGACCTTTTGTATTTTGGAAATTACCCTTTAACATTCTCCTTTATGCTGCTCATCTGCTTGTAATTTCAACATAAATTCTCATGAATAGCACACAAGAGGATAATGGGCCATATGCAGAAATGGAATTTGGTAAGGAAGAGGTGCTACGAGGGTTCTTAGCCAGTTGGAATATGTTTTTTTTGTGTTTTGTGATGACCTCTATAGCCACGTATCACTGTATTAGCACAGTCTTATTAAATATGTTAGATTTCTTCCTGCATTATTTCATTTTGATATTTTGGTTTTATTTTTATTTAATGTATTATTTTCCCACCATACAATTTTAAACAGATCAGAACACCCTAATAGTAGAAGTAGGTCAATAGGGCTACATCTGACCCCTCCCATTTGAGAAACCTCTCCTAAGCCAATTAGAATTGTTAACTAGATGACAGCAGCAAAGTAAAAATGACCTCATTTATTTTAGGGATCAGATACAATATGCCTTAAAGTCCTGTGCACCTTGATTTGCTTTCTCAGTCTTTTCTGTGTACGGTAATTTTCACCTCTTGTGTGGTTGTTAAAATGGGTGCCAAATCCCTGATCGTGTCCACTTCTCCTCACGATATTCATCCAGCCAGCTCGATCTCTCGCTCAGTCCCCTAGCCTCACTGACTTCCAAACCTTTCTTCCTACACACTCATCCACGATCCCCTCCACCTTCTCCCTTTTGGCCTGCTTCGCCTCCTCCCTCCTTCAGATTCACTCAGATATCCTTTCTTCACCACTCTGTTGTTATCCATTCTCTCTACATGACCTTACCATCTCAGTACACTCTCCCTCGATTCTTCTGTGTCCACAGCCTTCCTCACCTAATCCACGTCCTTCACAAATCACATTATTATGTATCCAATCCACTCTCAGTACCTCCACACACGTTCCTCAAAGCAGTCCCAACTCCACCACTCTCACTCTTGACTTTTCATTTTTAAATTTGCCACACCATAGTCTCACATCCATATGTTAAAGTTGGCGTTAACATTCCTTCCGCTGTAAGCCACAGAGTGCAGGTGCAACGCTTAAGCCTCTCTGTTTCTTTATCAAGGCCTTCGTTGCACCAATTACTTCTACTTCCTAGGCAGTCAACTCTACTTTCTCCACTTCTTTTGCACATTTTCCTCTCTTTTCTGTCGCTGTACCCAGGTATTTGAACTCTCTCACCAGTTCCAGTTTCTCTCCATTCACTGTAACATCGCACTGAGAGTCACCTTCTTTCTTCAGTGAATCCATCACTTTACTCTTTTCTGCATTTACATCTAAAGGCATGATGCTCATGCACATCAGCTAATTCTCTGCACTAGTCAACCAAGTTCTTGTCCAATATTTGCAAATGGTACTGCATCACTTCATCTTACAATAAATTTGAGATACTCCATCCTTCACCATTCATTACCAGTGCCATCCCTCCTCTCCATTACTTATGTTTTTATTTTTCTCATCACAACCATCCATTGTGCAAACCCTGGGAACATCACACAACCTTGTTGCATGCCCACACCGAATTGTGAACCATTCATTTAGATGCCCGTTTACTCCTACACATGCTTCACTACCATCATAAAAACTCTTGTGGCACCTAGCAGCTTACCATCTACACCGTACATGCGCAGAACCTTCCACAATCCATCTTCTCTGTCTTCTTTGTCATTATGCTTTTTCCAAATCCATGAATGCAGTAAATACCTTATAGTCCTTCTCACAAGCCTTCTCCACTATCCGTCTTAAGGCATATATTTGATCCACATATCCTTTTCCACTTCTAAGGCCACCCTGTTTATCACTCACTAGGAGTTCTGATATATCTCCTACTTTTTTGTAATAATTCTTCCATCTACCATCCCTACCATGCTCAATAAACTTATACCACGATAATTCTTGCACTCTCTTCACTCATCTTTATTTTTGTACAGGAGTGCATTCACAGCCTTTTTCCACTTTGATGGCACAATTTCATTCATCCATGCCATTTTGCATATCTTCAACAAACATTTAATTCCTCTCTCTCCATTACACTTAATCGTACGGCATACACCTGTCAATATGAGATCTATCTATCTATATTGTCAGACGCCATAATCCCGTAGGGAGTGGCCATTTGACTTTGAGTTATTTGTTTTACGAGGAGGGGCCAACCTCACACCAGCCCCACTTGTTGACACGTAGGGAGCATGTATGGGTTGGTTATATGGTTATGCTTTCTCATTTTTCAGCCGCTTCACACTGTTCTTCACCTGTGTGAGTGTCATGTTTCCTATTGCATCATTCCTTCTCTGCACACCCCCAAAACCAGTCATGTTTACAGCGGCTTTGCTCTCTCTATTCCCTTTCATCAAGCATTCAAAATATTCTTTCCATGTGGTCCTTACTTCATCCCCGTGGGGTAATAATCTACCACTTACATCCATCACACTTTCCCATTTCTTTCTGCTGTCATTTCCACATTTCTGCACCTCTTTCCAGAATAATTTCCTATTTTCAGTGTAATTTGCATTCATTTTTCTTCATAGATCATCATTTACCTCGTCCTTTTTCCTCTTCGCTAGTCTCTTTACGTGCCCTGCTTGCTCTCAGTACATTCAGGTATTATTTCAGTTGAACCCATGTCCTGTAACCACTCTAGCCACTTCTTCCTCTTTTTCGTCCACTGCTCTCTTAACCTCTTTCTCCCACCATGCCGTACCTTTCTTCTTTCATGTTACCTCTTTGCCACACCACACACCGCTTTATCATTCCTAACTACGCAATCCCTGTGTACATACAGGCTGTCCAGATCCATTTCATTCCAATTCACTGATTTTAACTCCTCCCCTACTTTGGTCCTGTGACCATCTGCCATTTCTTTGATCCTCAGCTTCTCAACTTTCAGTCTTTCTCCCCTGACTGCTCCTCTCTCTCCCTGGCCCTCCTCACTCCCTTTCTGTTTGATCTTGCATACCACAATCATATGATATGATCATACATTCTAGAACTTTCTGCATTACCTTCATTATCTATTCAAAAGATTTATTCCTCTATAATTTCCTCTTTCCAGAGCACATTTGGTCTGCTCCTCAGCCAACCATCTGGGACAACACACATGTAATCATATTTATCAAGTCAGTGACTAACCCCCCTCGTATATCTCCTGAGGCTTTCAGCATTTCAGCAGTAAACCCAGACACACCTGCTGCTTTCCCCATCTGCATCCTGCCTGTTGCCATGCTCACAGTAGCAGCGCCAATCTAAAGTCAAGGGCTAAGCACTGGAACTTGTGGCTCCAACTCTCTGTGTCCCAGTCAAACTCCTCATTCAACAAGTGGTTTCTCCCGGCTTCTTTAATATCTCCACTGTTCACCACTACCTTTCCTTCATTATTCATCACACACTGCTCACGTATGATATCCCTGCTCTCCCTCCTCATCTGATTTGCCACCATAAATATCTGTTCTCTTCCTTTCCCCGACGTTTAGGTTACCAAGTACAAGTCTCTGAGACTCAAACTTTGCCCTGTAAACTCTTTATATATAAATATATATATATATATATATATATATATATATATATTATTTTGTGTATATTATTATTTTATTATTTTTAATGTACTGTTTTCCTAGTGTATTATTTTACCATATGTAACATCTTTTGCCTTGTGATTTTTAGTTACTTCCTTACTGTCTTCTCTTTTATACACCATTTCACCATTTTCCAAATTCAGTACCCCCCCAAAAAAAAATCATTTTGTTTTTTTCAGGTTGCTTCTGATATTAGCTTTCTTATATTCTTTCTTTTGTCCCAGTTCAAGTCCCTCGTCACTACCCCTAACCCCTTGTATTTTTCTCTCTCATCCCTCATGTAGATTCATCACTTCTACTGCTATCCTTAATGACTTGAAGCAGAATTTTTGACTGGTCTTGCCCCACCCTGTCTGTACTGTACCAACCTTCAGGCTATCAA